>NW_016690287.1:3738586-3890356 GCF_001604755.1 Lepidothrix coronata | reverse complement strand
ATTTAAAAAAAGAAAAAAATACTTAATATAAGAATTATCACTCAGTGCACCAAGGTCTTATGACTGGAATAAAAATATCTCCAATCATCCATCCAACTGAATTGTGCTGTTTATGCTGTTAGGAGAGACAAGGATTTAGCTTCCATGTTACTCAGAGCCTGTGGATCAGCCTCATTTTCAACAGTGGCTATCATTCTTAAGGAAAACTTCTTTTCTTGCACTGTCAAGCTAAAGTCAACCCAGCCTTCCAGCACTCCAGTATGTAAAGATGTGCACATTCTGTCAGACCACATTCCTACAGCCTGAGAAAACACCACACAAGCTAAATCAAAGATAACCCAAAAATACTTTCATAATGAACTCTATTAAAAACATTTTACATCCCAGGGATGGCACTTAAATATTTCCTTGGAAATAGAGTGCCAGTTCCTTTTCTTATAAAAGAAGTTCTGAGCACTAACCAGTATTTCCTAGAGTTTTGAATCGTATTTTACTCCTGATGAGAGGATCAGAGATGCAATTATTAGTGAGCAATTCTTGACAAGTTTCAGGGATCTCAGCACCAAGAAAATGGAGATTAATGGGTCTGCTCTGAAAAGTTGTAGGACAGCTGGATATTACATATCAAAAAAGGGATCTGTTCTGATTAAATGAGGGCATCTGGTCAGCCTTCCTGTGGGAAATTATTGTTCTAATTTTAATAACAATAAAAGTAATCCAATATGTGGAAGGCAGATACTCTAAAGAGCCAGACAGTGAGTGTTGAGGACTGGTAGTCATCTCAAAAGGACATCACCAGCAAAAGTCACCATTAATGTCGGGGAGCAAGACAAAATCACAGCAACCTCCTGCCTGCAAAAGCCAGTGCAGGGACAGAAAGGGAAGCTCCTTTGCATGAAAACTACTGCCTTGCCTCTTCTTCTTCTTCCTCTTCCTCCCTTCTCTCCCTTCTTGACTTGGCAAGGCATTTGTAAGCCATCTGGCCAACCCTGTCATGTTTCCCTCAGGGCCCTGAGTCCCTGAGGCCTTTGGGGAAAAAGCTTTCAATCCCTACAAACTTCAAACTTTTCATTATGTCCAGATCCATCTATTTTTAGGTGTATTGCACCTAAAACACAGGGAGCCTGACAAGGTTCCACTGCTGGTGGATACTGGAGCACAGAGGGAGGTGATTGCAAGGAGATGTTCAGTCTTCTTCGGTGGTTCTGCAGTGGTGTCAGGCCCTGGATATATGGCAAAAAGACTAAAAATAGATTGATTACTATTCACTTCCCCAAAACCAGCAGCAGCAGCAAACAGCAGCTCCACAGGGACTGATACTGCAACCATAATGTCAGTTCTATAGGATGGTGTTACTCCTTTATAACATGGATGGCACTGACTTCCTGCACTTCCTGATCTTGCCGGGAAGTCCTCACCAGGACTAGGAATTCTGTCCATGAATAGATTACACTGTAATTATATTATTTATATTTATGTCAGAACCCCTTAGAACCAAGGGAGCGTAAGAGAGGATTGACTGTAATTTCCACTTGCATTGTAAATTATTACTGAGTGGTTGAAGTCCAGAAAAAGAGAAGTCATTTGAAAACATGAAAAAGTATAAACAGGAAGGCTAGTCAAGGGGAAGAGATATTCTTTCTAACACACAGACACGACAACAAGGGACAATATGAACCAGAGCCATCTCAGACCGCCTGTGGGTGCCCTGCCAGTACTAAGAGCAAAAATAGGACTCATAACACCAACATCTGACTCTGAAGTCTCAAGGCTGCACAGGCTTCTGCTGGCAGCTGCAAAAAAGAATCATAAATAAGGATAAATATTAGCTAAAGCAGAGGCAAAAACAAAGGGGAATCTCAAGGACACTGAAATATTCCTATGTCTGAGAGAGGCACTACTTATTTTTGAATAAGGGCTTTCTGGATTATTGCAGAACTGCAGAATTATCACCACTTACCAGCACCCATTGTGCTCAGAGGTACCTAGACAGAAGAGAGAGGTGATCTCTGGTTCAAAAATAAAAGCATGAGCACAAGCAGATGAACAGATGAGAAAGCATTGTAAGGATCTGCTTCATCTGCAGTCTGTGCCTGCTGCCAGATCAGCTAAATATCTTTTGAAAAGAAACCACAAGTCCCTTTTTTGAGCTATGTTTTTAATTCAGCTTGTAGGGGAAAAAAATGCATGGGCACTGGGTCTTCCCCACTAAGAAACATGAAAATTCTCAGAAGCCACTCATTGGAAAATCAAAAAAAGGGGAATGGAAACAGGAAAATCTCCACTTAGCCCCATGCATGAATAAGCATAGCAAAGCAGCACAGCAGGACTCTTTAGTTTCATACTCCAGGGATCCCTTGTCCATTCACCCTACTCCAAATCTCAGTGTCCTGCTCAGGAACCCAGTTAGGTCAGGTCTTTATCACTGCTGGGCCAGACAAAGTCACCTGCAGAGGACAGGACCTCCAGGTAACAAGAAGAGAGTCTTTGAACATCTGTGGGATACAAAAATAAGGAAACAAAAGCAATGTCATCTCATCTGTCTGATACAAGTCTAAGAGTTCATAGTGGTGTCTGTGAAGAGGGGAATACTATTTCACAGTACTGAAGTCAACATTATTTGTGGGAAGTTCAATAGCAGGAAGGCCAGATCAAGAAAATGGAAGAAGTGGAAGACAAACAGCTCTGTAACAGGCAATCCTTGCCCTTAGACAATGGTGTAATACCATATCTCCTTATCTTACCAAATATGTCACAAATAAACTTTTTATTTGAAGAAACACAATCCAGTTCAGTGTTCCTTAGTGCTCTGATTGGGTTTTGCATTTGCACAGACCTTTCAGTTAAAAGAATGTTTAATTTCCAGTAAGCTTTCTCAAGCTAATCTTTCCTCAAGGAATCTTTTAAATTTATGTTTCCCCAGAGTGCTTTGAAGGCAGATCATCTTAAACCACATCCTCTGGCAATCTACCAGGATTTTAGTTAAACTAAATGCCCAATACAAATTTATACCTGGTGATGGGAAGGATGAGAGCTTGCACTCAGAACTGCCTAGCTGAGCTGGAGTTGGAATCTTTGTTCTTCTTCAGATAGTGACATTCATCTGCATCTGATATTGTGCACTGGGATTAGAGGACTATCATGATGATCTGAAGACAGAGCTGGGTAATTTTATATTTCATGTCCTTCCCAGGAGCCTTTAGAGACTCACCAATATAGTAGATACTTTGTGACTAACAAAGACAAAAATCACCGTGCCCCAGGAGTACCCTGAATATGTGATATGAGGTGATAAATGGAGAAGAAACATGGGGAACACACAGGGACTTTGAAGAGAGAAGCTACAAAAGAAACGCATCTCTAATAAAAAGGGTATCAAACTCAAAGTGATTGTTAGAGGCAGGAAAGACTGAAAAACTTGCTGAATCTCATTTGTAATGTGATCTGAAGGATGAGATGTCAAGTCTTGTCGGTGCACTTAGGAAATATGGTCCTGCTTTTTATTCACATTCCTTCTCTCTTTTCCCAAGTGAAAAGAGACTCCGAAGGTATGACACCAACACCCAAGAAACATAAACAGGCTGAATGAGCTGCATCCCCTTTCCAACCCTAATCTGAAAGAAGAGTGAAGAATATGGGCATTAGTGTAACCCATGTCCTTAGAATGTGTAACCATGAATGAACTTGAAACTTTTGTTGTGAAAATAAAGCAAATATACTGCAATGGATCCTCCTCCACTGCCTACACAGGGCAAGATGCTTCCTGATCTTCACCTCCTGCTCCTTTCATGAGACACGTCAGTAAAAATTAATTTATGTCATTTCATCATGTCTTACAGACCTGTGCAAGTCTGTCAGATGGTGTTTCAGTTCAGGTGACTCAGGCTGAACACGGAACAAGGAAAAACCTGCTGAAGACTTCAGACAACATCGTTTTTGGGAGGACAATATCCTGGGACAAGAGAAACCCAAACCATATTTCCCCTCTAAATATGGCAAAATCATGACTTGATCCAGGGTCGTCAGTACAAGAACTTTCAGCTATAAGGCAAAAATCTGGGCCAATAGACCCAGATGCCCATGGCTCCAGGCGGGAAATGGTTTGCTGTTGTACTAAAAATTTGGATATAGTGATTTCTACTGTTTTATTTCCTGAATTAGGATAAAACTACAAAGATCTCAAGAAGAGTGATCTTTTCAGGGGGGAAAAAAAGTATTTTCAGGAAATTAAGTATTCTATTTCAACCTAAAGATTTTTTTTTTTAATTACAGTTTAAACTTGAAAAGAATGTTGTGCAAAGTGGTTTTAAGCGGGGGGAAAAAACACTAAAAAATCCTAAAATTTGTTAAGTCATAGTAGAGAGCATCTTGAAACTTTTATCTTGAAATTTAGTTGAGTCTGAGTTTTTTTTCAGAAGCTAAACTTTTCTGCAAGCATTTGACTTTTTTAATCAGCATTTTTCAGAAATAAAGACAGAGATCAGCAAATGTTCTCTAAGGGGTAAAGCTGCCAGACCAAACGTGGAAGAAATATCAAGTGCTTAAATTTATGAATTCCCATGACAGGTGCAGGTGAAATGTTTCAGTACACAGTGAGAATCAGAAAGAAGTAAATAATTACAAATTTATTTGTCAAAACATAGGAAAACTTTGTTATCCATATTGCATCCTATTCAACTGAGGTGTTTGGGGGTTTTTTCCTGCTTGGAATTTTACTTTGAAAGCTGCTTTTTAAAGGTTCCACCAAGTAGCAGGTCTCCAATGATGATTTTTCTGTGTTGCATTTAGTCATAAAATCGCCTTAGCGTGAAACCATTGAGGTTTCACCACACTAGTCTGTCTCCTGCCCTGGTGTCCTGGGAACCATTTCCCTTTTGGGGAGGAGTGGAAGGGGGAGGAAGAAAAATCACTCCACACTGAAGATGTCAAGTTCCGCGTGAAGAACTTGCAGAATTTAGGAGCTCTAGTTACATCTGTGTGACGTGATCTACTTAAAACTACGGTCACTCAAGAATGTCACCTTTCTTTTTTTTTTAATTAAAATCTTATTAAATGAAAAGACAAGCTTGACAAGGGCACTGGAAAGTTCTGCTTTGCTTAACAGGCTGTGGCAGGCATTCAAATCCAGTGAGAACTGCAGCAATCCCATACAAAACGGCTCTCCTCTGACAGAGTACACTGCAAATTTTATGAGAGGAAACTAAAGGCAATTCTTGGAACATCCATTAGAGTTCCTCTCAGTCTGTCTGTGGGAGATCTAGAAGACTGTGACTTTTCCCAGTCAATTCTCCATATTGGTAACTCATAGTTTACTGCTGTTTCCATGTTTAGAAAAAGACCTTTATTCTGTAGAAATCACACCTGCCACATTTAAACCATTAACCATTGCAAAGTTTTGCCGTTTCAGCATTTAGCAGAGAGAATCTCCAAAAATACTTCTGATACTATAATGAGAACAAGCTCCCTTGATCCTACATCCAACATCATGCAGTAAAATGTTGGTGCAGAACTCTACCTCCCTCGGTAAAGTATGCAGAGGAAAAGTGACCGTCACAATATTCTGCATCTATAAATCTCCCATAATCAGAATATCTGCAAACCTAAGACAGAGATGGAGATGAAAGTTGTGGTACAGGTGGGATGATGATCAGGAAGCTGGAGTGACCCAAGGACAGGAGTGAAAATGTTTGCAGGAAAAGGGGCTCTCCTGCAGCTGATGGTGTTTAACTTCAGCTCAGTTGGGTATAAATAAAAGATATAATGGCCCTATATTTTAGGCCTCCTGGAACCTCCCAGTTTAGGAAACCCTAGTATAAGGTGCATCTGGAGTGCTGTGTCCAGTCCTGGACTCCTCGGGACAGGAGGGACATGGAGCTCCTGGAGCGGGTCCAGCAGAGGCTGCAGAGATGATTCAGGGACTGGAGCATCTCCCTGAGGAGGAAAGGCTGAGGGAGCTGGGGCTGTTCAGCCTCCAGAGGAGACACTGAGAGGGGACCTCATCCATGTGTGTCAGTGTGTGCAGGGAGGGGGCAGAGGATGGACCAGGCTCTGCTCAGGGGTGCCCAGCAATGGCACAAGAGGCCACGGGCAGGAACTGATGCCCAGGAAGTTCCAGCTGGACATGAGGAAGAACTTCTTTGCTGTGCAGTGACCGAGCACTGAACAGATTGCCCAGAGAGGGTGTGGAGTCTCCCTCCCTGGAGATGTTCCAGAACCATCTGGACACAATCCTGTGCCCTGTGCTCTGGGATGACCCTTCTGGAGCAGGGAGGTGGGACCAGATGCCCCACTGTGGTTACACGTTCTGAGATTCTGTGAAGCTGCCCAAACCGAGCATCTACGCAGACACACAACTTATTTTGCAAGGAAAGCCAGAAGCTTTTTTTTGAGTCTTCACCCTCCATCAAAGGAAAAAACAAACAAACAGAACCAAAAACAAACAAACCCTTTCACCCTATCCCTTTATTCCAAACCCATCCACGTGCGCTTATACTAGGAAATTGGGGACTAATTTACACCCAGTTCCATGCCGAGCGTGTAATTTACTAATGAAACTTTGTAAGCTTTTGGGGACCGTCTGACATCTGTCACTCCTTTTGACCAAGAGCATCTAGGAACCCTGCGTGCTCCCTCTCCCTGCAGGGTGGGCTGTCACACCTCGGTGACGCTCAGGGAGAGCTCTGCTGGGCTGTGGGCACCCGCCTCGCAGGGTGACAAAGGGCAGGGGGAGCCGCCCCACGGAGCGAGTGGGGCCACTCTCGTTCTGCCTCCCTTCCCCTTCGCCTTCCCCTTCCCTCCCTTCCTCCCTCTCTTCCTCCCTCCCTCTCTCGCTCTCTCCCTCTCTTCTCTCCCTTCCTTCCCTCCTTGCCTCCTTCGCCTCCCTTTCCTCCTCCTTCCCTCTCACCCCTCCCACCTCTCCTCCCTCCCTCCCTCCCTCTCTCCCGACACCGGGAGATGGCGCCGGTTCCCCGCAGTTGTGGCGGCCCCGCTCCGGTCGCTGCCGAGGGGTCTCTGTCCCTCGGGAGCCCCGATCCCAGCGCCGGGCTGGGAGCACCAGTGCCAGAAGCGCCAGTGCCGGGATCTCGCAGGCATGGGACAGACACGGACACAGCCGCACCCGGCTGCGGGATCCCGGGAATACCCGCGAAGGGAAGGCACCAGGAGCACCGGGACCTGCGATCCCCGTGTGCACGGGCAAACGCCTCGCGTTTCTGCAGAAATCCTTACGTGTCTTCAGATTTGTTTCCTCACATCCCACCTCGAGCCTACCGCGTTTGCCCAATCCAGAATCCCCCCACGCTGCTGTAACGCTGGCTCTTTCTCCAGCAGCCAAAGCCCTAAATCGGGGATATGCGCCTTCCACCTTCTTAAAACCCATCTGCTGCCTTTTTCCCTTGCACCTTACGGGGCCTGAACCCGGTCCTCCCTCCCCGCGCCGCCTCCCTGCGCCCCCAGCCCTCCCCGACCCCCGAGCCTGCGGTATAAGCTGTGGTATTTACGCCTGGCCAGCCACGCTTCGAGCCCTCAGGCCACCTTGTGCATCTGTCACCCGCTCCTAATCCTGCCCAAGCCGCACAGCCCGCGCTCCAGGCGGCCACAGCTCTGGCATCTGCCGCTCAGCCGAGGGATGCCGCACACCCCGCAGCAGAGAGCAGCTCCGAGCTCAGGACCAGCAGAGACGGGGCCAAAAACACCCGCTGCCTCTCAGCCCGTTTAGGGGAAGACACGCTGCACCATCAGCCTGATCCTCTGGACATGGTGATCGAGATAGATAGGGGGCCCTAAACCAAGGACAACACGGGTGGATGGACCTGCGGGTCTCCAGCTCCAAGGGACATGTACCAGGCTTCAGCCTGAAGTAACTCTCCACCTTTCTCCCATAATTTGATCCCCGTTTTTGGCCTTGTCTTTCTGCCTGTATCATGTAAAAGGCAAGGAGGGGGGCTGAAAATCCCAAAAGCCAGAAGGCATATTTCAAACAGTGAGGGAAATTAAGGGCTTGGACTTCACTGCTGCTGTAGCCAGGGAGTCTCTTTAACCACAGAATCATCATGGAATCACAGATTGGTTTGGGTTGGAAAGGACCTTAAAGATCATCTTGTTCCAACCCCCTGCCATGGGCAGGGACACCTTCTCCTACATAAGGTTGTCAGAGCCCCATCCAACCTGGCCTTTAACACTTCCAGAGATGGGAAAGCCCCAGCCACTGGCACAGCAAAGAATTTCTTCCTAAAATCTACTCTCTGTTGATTTGAAGCCATTACCCCTTGTCCTATCATTCCAGGAAAAAGTCTCTCCCCATCTACCTTGTGGGCTCCCTTCAGGTCCTGGAAGGCCACCATTAGTTCACCCCAAAGCTTCTCTTCTCCAGGCTGAACAATCCCAACTCTCTCAGCCTTTCCTCACAGCAGAGCTGCTCCATCCCTCTGATCATCTTGGTGCCTCCTCTGGACTCACTCCAACAGCTCCATGTCCTTGCTGTGCTGGGCTCCCAGAGCTGGAGGCAGCACTGCAGGGGGGGTCCCCCAGAGCAGGGGAGAGGGGCAGAATATATTTTAGTATATAATAAGATTCAGTAGTATCTTAATGACACTCAATACACCCTTCATTTTTTATATGTTTACATAAAATATGAATCTGCCTGATTGCCAATTTTTTTTCGAATCATTGCACAGTACACTAGTGCTCTTTAACACTAACATTTAATGAATTTTATTTGTCGTGGCAATCAGAATGTGCCCAGCTGAGAAGAGATGGTGCAGCCAGGAGGTGTGGTACAGTGCCTGAGGAAATCCAAGGTCACAGTGTGGTTGACAGTTAGACTTGATGATTTTAAGGTCTCTTCCAACCTTGATGATTCTATTATTCCAAGTCTGGAGCAGGCTAGCTGGCTAGGGCTTCTGAAAACACAGGCTTTGTGCATTTGGGAGCAAACTGAGCCATCAGCTTGGAGAGATCTCATATGCCTGGATCCCCCTGGGCAGTGCTGAACTGAGCAAGGCACGGCATAAAAACTAAACCCAAAAATAAGCACACACCTCAGGATGGTGTAAAAACCACAACAGCATAACAGGGTCGCTCCAGCCATAGGGGCTGAGAGCTGATTATTTAAAGAAATCAATAAATTTTAAATGCTTCTTCATTCTAATGTGGAGATCTAGGATTTCATGGCAAGATAGGCACTGTGTTCCCTATGGGTTCTGTTCCTTCATACAAGAATTTTCAATCAGTATTGTCTGAGAGTAATAAATAAAATAATCCTAGATTAGTTTCCTGTTTATGCATCAGCGCAACAAACCACACACTTGTAGTAAAAGAGATTGTTTCCATAGGTTCAGGAAGAATATTAAAAAAAGAAGAGTTTAAGGACATCGGGTTGAGGCAAATCTGTTCTCAGCATTCTCATTCCCAACTTGCAGATGTTATATTTGGTTTCTCCTTATTCCTTTCTCTGGTTTTTAATTTAATTCAAGCAGCATTAATCACCCTATTTCAAAAACATCCCATTAAAAAAAAACAAGTGATATTTGTATCATATTTAACCCACTTTTCAAATATTTTGTCAGTGACTCTGGGCTTAATGTAGACTGCAGCAGAATGTTTTCTTGTTAGCACAGAAAGAAATCTGCTTATGATAGGTTAAAAAAAAGGAGATAGCTCAGACTAGTCTGACCAATTGCCCTTTTAATCAAATATAAGCTCAGTTTTGGGGATTTTTTTTTTTAATGAATTTGGAGTCAACAAGAAGTATCTCACTGAGAGACTGTCAAGACTTTGAGCAGAACTGAATCACAGCACGGAGCAACACCAGCATGATCCAGCACCAGCACAGGCAGAGAGTAGCGATGTTTAGTCTCCTGCTCCCCTCCCCAAAGGCTTTTCCACCAAGAGAATTCCTGTCAAGAGCCAGCCATGCAGCCCATGGCATGGATGCACCACAGGCTCCCAAGAAAACTAACCAAACCAATACTGTGGGCCAGAGATTCTTAAATATGTGACTTGGAGGAATGTGGTGGGTCAGAGTGATACAGATCCTGTTCCAGTCATCCCATCACCTGTTTTTTTCCGGAAATTGTGTAGAGAGAAACATGAGTCACAGGCTTTTTCAACACTTGGGGAAAACTAGAAGCTGGAGGAGACAGGAGCAAGAGAGTGTCTGTCAAGGATGGGAAGCAATGGTGAGAGAGTACAAACATATGGGAAACTAGTAAGAAGCTGGAGATTGTTGTGGATCAAATGATGGAATAACAGGAAGGAATTTGGCTGAAATGCAAATCCTCAGTGAAAGGTTGGACTTGATGATCTTGGAGGTCTTTTCTAACCTATGAAAAACAGAGAAGTAAGATCAAAAGGCAAAGAACAGCACGGAGGAAGAGAAGGACAGGCATTTTTTAGTCTTTAGCAGAACCATAGAGGCTAAAATTTATTCATAATTGGTACTCAAGCTCTTCCTCTAAAGCTTTTCCATCTACTGGTGTAGCCAAGCTACAAATGAGGGCAGTCAAAAAAAGATGGTGATTATTTCTGGAAGAGAAAGAGAGCTGTTGCTCTTGGATTTAGTACCTCTTCAGTGAGGTTTGAACAGCATTCAATCCCTCAGTTAAAATAGGTACATCCCAACAAATCTGAAGAAGCTGTTTAATTTTGAGCATTAGGAATGACAAAAGAAAAAAGGCCTGTGTGAGCACTCATCTCTATTCCAGTAGAGTCTGGGTTTGTGTGCTAATGCTGGATGCTGCTAAATTTAACTGAAGGTGGAGTGCTCAGGTACAGCTTGAATCCATGGGACCAGTCAGAGCTCCAAGCACTCAGGAACTCAGCACTCCAAGCCCTCCTTGTCTAGATAGCTTCTGAATGGAAGTTGGAATTGTATATTAGATACTCAGAAAACCTTCACTGCAGAAGCTGTTACAGAAAATGCTGACAGAAAAACAACAGCAACCTCCAGAAATGTGTGTCTTCCCCCTAAACCTACCACCTCCTTCAAGGAAAAACAAAGCTTGAGGAAACCAGATACTTCCCATAATGTTTATCACACCACTTAATGAAGCTGCAGCCCCCTCCCTCACACTGACAGTGGCTTTCTCATTGTCCTCTTACAAGCATTTGATGTTTATCAATGCACACATTCTAATTTACTGCCAAAAATAATAGCAATACAGAAAACAAATAGAGTTGTCTGTAATATTGGTTTCATTCTGACATCATGATCAAACTGAAGAGAGTAGGTTTAGACTGGATATTAGTAAAAAATTCTTCCCTGTGAGGGAGGTGAGGCACTGGAACAAGTTGCCCAGAATTGTGGATATCCCATCCCTGGAGTGTTCAAGACCAGGTTGGACGGGGTTTGGAGCAACCTGGGATAGTGGAAGGTGTCCCTGCCCATGGCAAGGGGTTGGATTGAGATGACCTTGAAGGTCCCTTCCAACCCAAACCATTCTCTGATTCTGTGATAATGTGTTTCATTTTTTCTCTTTTGTTTGATTTTCTTCCTCAAAATGACACAATACCTGATCATCTCCATACACATTTACAAGAGCAGGACAAAGAGAGGCAAAGCCTTCACCTGAAGACACAGGACTGAGCAAATCTGACTGCATTGCTCTGAAAACTGCACATGCTGGAGCGATCTCAAGATATGCGCATGTTATTTATCTTGATTGAGATTCAACTGCTGCCCAGAATAAAAATACTAAAAAAATTGGCCAAACATGGATGTAAGCATATCAGCTTTGATACCAGGCACTGGAGTTTCCTAGAAATTAATCCTCCATTAAAGCAACAGATGGCCCTGTGTGTTCCAGGGGCTCAAAGCGCACATGAGGGGCTGGGTGACTGATGGACTTATGAATGACTGGGTCTGCATAAACCTTAAGTTGGATTAGTATAAGCTCATGTATGTCAGAAATGGTTTGCTGCGAAGCCAGACTTGTTTCAGCCCCACACAAGACCATGTCACGTGTAGGGGACAGTGTAGGGATATGTAGGAATAAACACATTCTGGCAGCTTTACTGACTGCTTGGATGCTCTCAGCCAGCAGCAAATGAAGTCCCTGCTGATTCATCCTTTAAATCAATGACAGCTACTTAATTAACAGGACCACAGCCAAGCTGCTTAGGACTAGCACTGACCCTTCTTAAGGAAAGGAAAGTTGTACAACACATTTTGAAGGGCACCTCCCAGCAAACCCATGGTTTGCATTTTTGGTGAGCCAGGTGAGGTAGCAGAGATAAGCACAAGTCATGCCTGCACTTACAGAGATAAGCAGGATGATTTTAACATAGGTGGCTCATGGCCCTTTCCTACCTGATTCCATTAGGCACACAGATATTCCTTCTCCTACGATCCTCTGTGGGCTTTCACAACCAAATGGATGCCTGGTACCCAAATGCTTTCACAGTCCATGGAGCTACAAGCTCTTCAGAGACTATGACAGCCTCTGCTGTAGACCACTAAAACCCATTTGCCCACCTTTGACCCAAACAGTTGTTAAATGAGTGCAAAACCAGTCAGTTGCATTAAATGCACGATTAAAGTACAAGTTGCCCAGTCTCCAAAGATACCTTGCTGAGGGGCTGCAAAGTCATCCAGCTCTGGGGTCCCCAGCACAAGAAGAACATGAATCTGTTGGAGACAGTCCAGAGGAGACACCAAGATGATCAGAGGGATGGAGCAGCTCTGCTGTGAGGAAAGGCTGAGAGAGTTGGGGATTGTTCAGCCTGGAGAAGAGAAGCTTTGGGGTGACCTAATTGTGGCCTTCCAGGACCTGAAGGGAACCCAAAGGAAAGGTGGAGAAAGACTACTTCCAAGGGCCTGGAGTGACAGGACAAGGGGCAATGGCTTCAAGCTGATAGAGGAGGTTTAGATTGGATATTAGGAAGAAATTCTTCCCTGGGAGGGTAGCGAGGCCCTGGCACAGGTTTCTGAGAGAACCTGTGGCTGCCCCATCTGTGGGAGTGTTCAAGACCAGGTTGGACGGGGCTCTGAGCAACCTGGTCTAGTGGAAGGTGTCCCTGCCCATGGCAGGGGGTTGGAACTGGATGATCTTTCAGGTCCCTTCCAACTCAGGCCATTCTATGTTTCTATGATTCTATGTCATCTCAGCTTACAAGTTCCAGAAGAAGATGCTCTGAGCCTCAAGAATGTTTGAAGTCAGGACACAAAAGGGCCCTGTGCTCATGTGAAAGATGTATTCAGGCCAACAGAGTGCATAAAAATTCCCCACCATTTGCACAGTTCCTCCCAGTCCATTTCAGAAGCAGCTGGTACAGGATGGATGGGGTCAGTAAACATGGAGAAGAGTCCAGGGCCGTGACATGATGATGTTTGTGAGCAATGGGATTCTACATTCAGATGAGCACTAGTCAAGGTCAGTAAAGGGGGCAAAATTAGGCCTTGTCTTGTTAATTTTACAACCCCTTGCAGCATGAAAACAAATTGTTTTCAGGGCTTTTTCTTCATTCTTTTTAGAAAGTCTAATATATGAATACTTGTACTTAGTATGGCTTTGAGAGAAGCTCTGATAATGATGATAATAATAATAATAATAATAATAATAAAAAAGGGAACTATCATAATTTTTAATGCAATCATGTTTGGCTGTTCCTGTACCTCATCAAGAAAAGCACAGCTAACCCAAGCTTTTACTTGCACAAGCACAAAAATCCCCACTCTCACTCCCTATCTTCTTTCTCTCCATGTGCTTATAGATGAAACAGGGGGAGGTGAGGGAGAATAGCACTTTTTTCCACTAAATTTTTTGTCATGAAACACAGAATCCTCTTTTCTTCCATAGATGATAAAGCAAAAAACTTCCCTGCAACCCATACAAGCCCACATCATATCTTCTCTCAAGAATAGAAGCCAGATATGTTCCTTTTCCTCACAACAGTGCAAAACCCCATAAAATACTGGCCACAGGTGCCAGCAGAGCATTCCAGTCAAACCACTTCCCCAACAAGAGGAAAAGAACCTGAAAGAAAGACAGAAGCTGAAACTGGGATATGAAGGAAGGAAAACAAACCAGAAAGCAAGCCTACACGTTTCAAAACATGCACCTGCCCCAGGGACATTCCTGTGACACTGGGAGTGCTTTTACAGCAACCTTCCGAGGGGTCTGTTCCAAGAGGGGACCTGGCTGCAGGGACTTGTTTGATGAAGAGCATTTGGGGTTCCACCCAAGGACAGGGAGCGAGTTGAGCCGCCGCTGTGCCGCAGGAAGGAGCTGAAAGCTCCCCTTTGGGAGCTGTGTTTGTTAGCAACAGTGCAGGAAACATGACGCAGGGGAATAGGACTGGGAACAGCAGTGCAGCTGTGTGGCTCCTGCCCTGCCAGCCCTGCTCTGAGCTTGTTGGCAGCTACTCCTCAGCTACTCTGAGCTGCCTGGAGCTCCGCAGGGGAGTTCGTGGCCTCCTGCTCCAGATACCTTGCAATGGGCCTTTAACCTTCCTGAAATCTGGAGGGAAAGAACACAGAGAACTGTCCTTCCACCATTAAAAAGGGGGGAAGCGTAAGCTACCAATTTATTTGAGAAAAAGGAAATAAACAAACAAATTCACCCCATCCAAACTGCCACAAATACTGTAGGACACACAAGGACCATATGAAGGTTAAAGCCAGTCAGAGGCCTGAAAAAGCTTGGAAATAGAGGCAAAAGCTAATCTATTGGATGAACTGGCAGCAGAGTTTATTTTCATTGCAAAGAAACTTTCTAGTGGCAGAACACAGACTGTCCTGCTGGCTAAAGCCCACATGTTTGGGCATGAAAATAAGTTACTGTTACCAAAGCAATGAAGGATCTCATGACCTGAACTCTGGCATCACACCAGTCACATTGCTGCAGGAACAGGGGGCTGGTGGACCTGACCATGATATGTGACAGCTGACCCCTGACTTGTACAGGCCAAGGCTCTGATTCCCTTCGTGCTGGATATCATCCTAGATTAACTTTGCTGCTGTTAACAGCTGAATGTTTTGGGATTGAATGTTGAGTGTTTCTTGTGCAGAGTTATGCATGTACAGTTACTACAAGTCCTGCTAGTTGGATAGCAAAACATACATATATTTTTAAGTAAATGAAAGAAGAGGTTGAAAAGTATTTTAATCAGCCTGCAGTGGTTAAAATACAAGTATTTTTTTTTTAGTTGGTTATACAGACACTTTGGTTTTTACTAATGGAAATCTCGTGCACTTCAGAATGTTTAATGCAATAAAAGACATTCTGGAATGTTCAGCAGTGACTATCTGCTGTTCTATTTAACCTCCTTCACTCATGTAATTAAGACAAAAAATGGCATGCAATTTAAGAGGAAGAGGAAAGCAAAGAAACTTAACAGTTCACAAATAAACCAGAAGCCGTAAAATTATTTTGCTGAAGTGTTTGGTGGATGTGTGTGCTACATTTGAAGAAAGTGACACCCAGAATTATTTACTATGGTCAAAAAAAGAAGAAATTCGGTTAACAAATCTTCAATTATGGGTTTCACAGCCGATATCAATTCCTTGACTTTATTGAATGCCTTTTAGATTTTCTTCATGCTCACACTTTCATTTTTTTATCCCAGCTTGCATGTGCGGGAAAAGCTTCCAGTCATAATGTGCAACGTGTTATCTTTCTTGATATATCTCTTTAAGACTTAGCCCCTGCTCTATCCTTTGTAGACAAAGGACAGACAGCTGGTGTGCCATGGCTGCTGCTCATTAGACTAATCTTAATCAGTTCACAGCTTCCGTGCAGTCCTCCTGTCAGTTCATCTCTCCCTGTACATGAACACAGCAAGAGCTCTGGGGCAAAGAATATTTATTATCATATATAAGCACTGGAGCTCTAATGTCTGACGTGTCTGGATGCCATCAGATAAACAAGGAAATCACTTGACACAGCTTTTGTCACTACCATTAAATCATCTGAAGGAGTTTTGATTTCTAAGAGCTCAGCAGCATAATTCTGCTGTTGTCATCTTCTATTTTTGTTTGCACAAAGTGCTCTGCATCAGTACATCAGAGGCACAGATGTTGCTCCACTGTTTTTGGTGGAGTCAACCCTCACATATCCAAGAGCAGGTATCAGCAAATTTGAGTTTTATTAATTATTTTTTTAGGCTGGGATCTCAAACGGGAACTTAAAAATACAAGCACCCAGCAAAAGAAACTTTTTAAATAGAAGAGGCAGCAAATGTTACAAGGGCCAGACTTTGAGCTAGGACAAGGAATTCAAACACTGGTGGAAAGTAAATTGTTTTTAAGTCTCGGTTTAAAAGGTTTTCCTTGAAACCACCTTTGCAGCATCCTGGTTTTGTGGTACGCAGCTTCAGCCTGACCTTTTCCCTTGGTTGGCTCAGAGTCATGTTTGCAAAGGGAGCATTTGCCCTGTAGATACTCATGTTAGTTATAAACCACTCATCAGCTCCTGGGCAGTGGCTGTAATCAGCTCTGATTGTCTGGCTAAGGGACAGTTTGCTCAGAGAGGGGACCATCCACTGGCCTTAAAATTCCTCAGGAGCTCTGTCCAAGTTTCCCACAGAGTGTTGTTTCAGAGGAGACTGACACTCTCAGCCACTCATCAGACAGTCTTTTTGCCTGCTGGTATTAGTGGCCAAGGCACTGCTGAGCAAAAGAGCAGCTTAACCAGCTGTTCTTCATGTGGGGCTGCTCTGAGGAAGGGGAGCAGCAGATGCTCCCACTCACCTTGGTGGGAATGAAGGCACCACCGGCCAGTAAAGCTTTACAGATGTGACTCAGCCTCTCCCTGGAGCACCATTGGCAGCTCTCCAGGAAAAGCCAAAGCTATCTGATCACGGATAGAGGAGCAGTGGATTTACAGCACGGTTCAGAGCACGGTGCAGTCAGACCACAGTTTTCACAATGGCCCAGGATTAGTCTGCAGTCAAAATTCAACCTGGGAATCCAGGACCCCCAAGTCTGCATCAGCAAATTATCCCCTTTCTACTTTTTTGGCTAACAAAGGGGTTAGAGGTAAATGACTGCCAGTATCCAATCCATAACACTGATATCATACTTGGAACACCTTGTAATGAGCACAGTGCCTTCAAAATAGCTCTCATTTAGAAACGTACAGTCATCACTCAGGTCAGTGTTAAAAAAAAAACCCAGACCCTTTAAGCATTAGGTCCCTGTTGAGAAATGTGAAGTTTTGGTTCTGTTTGCATTTTACTCATAAGAAGAACCACTCTGCAGAGTAATGAAATCCCCTCCATGTGCTATAGCCAAGGCTTTTAAAAGCACTGGCAGGGCTACTTATTTTTTCTATTAAACAGCATGTGTAACCTTGATGTGATCAAACTGAGCCAAACGAGTTTCTGGGGTCAGTCAGTCTGTGAGAGAAACACTTCATCATGAGGGGAAGGGGAAGACACTCTGTAGGGCTGGACTATTCCTCTCCTGTGGGTGAAAATTCTCTTAATTCAAACTAGACTTTCCCCATCACCTTCCATGTGCCAGTGGACACAAACATATTCACACTCTGGATTCTTTTCTCCCATTCCTGCACTGACTCTACTGAAGGGGTTGACTTTCATGTCCCAGTAAAAATCCAAACAAGCACAGAGGACAGGAATATCTTTTTTCACAACTAGGGATTCAGAACACGGGATTGATGTAACAGAAGTAGATGCAGAAGAAGCCACAGTATTTCTGGATGGGAGTTCCCACCAGGATTATATTTTATTCAAGATCCAGAAATAAACTAGGAAGGCTTCCCGAGAGCAAAGAGGACACAAGCAGTAACTCCTCTGGCCTGAGGGTAAAATATGTGCCATTTGGCTTGAGTTGAAATTTGCAGAAAGAGGATTCAGGCTCAGGGACACTGTGCACATACACAGTGTTAGGAAAAAACCATGGAAAAGTTTCTCATTTATCATGTCTGTGGTTGGACCTTCTCAATCCTGTTCTGGTTGGCAATTTCCAGCTCTTGTAATGGATTCTCATAGTAATATTTTCAGCTCCATTCAACACCTTCACTTTCTAGATTATTCTATCATTTTGCTCTCCTCATCTCTTTCTCTTTGCTTTTCTTTTCACCCTCTCAAAAGCAGCACATTTATCATAACATTCCAATGAATTACCCTGTCAGTGGACTCTATTCACTCTGTTGATGCTATTCATAGTACCACACCAGTTTGGGAACCTAGTCTTCCCAGGTGTCCCTTGCAGGGACAGAAAGAATAAAGACACCATTCAAACCCACCTGAGAACAGAACTGTCCCTGTTGTGCCTGTCTCTCCCAGGGGTGACATTCAGAGTTGACATTTTGCATCATTTTCCCTTTTCTGTTCACTGTAGCAGTTGCAGGACACCATCATTAGAACCTGCAGAACAAGGTAAAACACTTTCTGTGATAAAACCCGCAAATCCCCATCGGTATTATGGTGGGAACTGAAGCTTCTTCGTCCTGCTGCTCAGCACAGGACAGAGTAGAGGGTTTCCTGGCCAGTTGTTCCACCTTAATGTCTCTGATTAACTCTGAGAATGAGAACCATTGGGAAGCTCTGAGTTCCTGAGTGGGAATGACAGCTGGCATTCACAGGGAGTGCCTCCGTCTCCAGACACTGCACCGCTCTGATCCACAAACACCTCGACCTTAACAGCTCTGTACATGTAAACTGGAGTCACCCTGACCTACAGCAGCTAAGCAGCACTTCTTTTTAGTCCTCTCAGTTGTTATTTACCATATTGCAACAAAATCCCTTCCTTCACATTTTACATTTATCCCGAGGAAAGAAATTACAGCTGAGTAAAAAGAAAAAAACCATGGAAATACACCAGGATTGCCTTCATCAGCAAGACTTGACAATAAGCACATTTAAAACACTTGTATTGTTGCTGGAAAGGAAAGAGTGGTTTACTCACTATTTAAAAAAAATAAAAATGTTTCAAATCTGAACAGAATAAAGAGGGTTTGTAGCCATGGTAACTTCCACAATCATTTATTAAAAAACTATAATATCCCTGAAGATTTGTGACATGATGCAGCAAGCATGTCACATTGTGTAGGCTGATGTTATGTCTTGAAAGCCTGAATGACTTGATGTGACCTGGCATGAGGCTATGGATATTTAGAAATTTTCAAGGGAAATTCCGGGTCTAGTGGTAAGTAGAAGGAAATGAGTTTTCACATAGGGTTAGAAAAGAACACAAACAAACTGCTATCTGAAATAATTCCTTAAAAGTTAGGCATTTGAGTAATTTCAGAGAGTAATTTCGCAGCATGGAAGGTAAAAGATTACAGAACCTTGTGGCTGCACAGAAAAAAATTCTTTATCCAAGATGTGGCATCTCCACTGGGACTACACAGCCATTGTAGCAAGCAGCCAATGTCTTTTTTTTTTTTCATTAAAGACACCATTATTTTAAAAGGCCAGGTTGAATGGGGCTCTGAGCAACTTGGGATATTGGAGGTGTCCCTGCCCATGGCAGAAGGTGTTGGAATGAGGTGATCTTTAAGGTCTCTTCCAATCCAAACCATTCCAGGATTTTATGATTCTGTGACTCAGGGGAAAGACAAAAGGAAATCTGACGTATTTTTTATTTTTTAACTCTACCACCATGTTTTGTATTCAAACACCAAGGAACATCCTAGAAAAGGAACAGATTGTTTACCAATGCATTCCACAGGCCAAGTCTGCATAGTAGGTGCAATTTATATCCTTTTTCTCAAGGGCTGATCCTGCAGTCTAATATGGGTTGTTAGACTCATGCATTGCAATGAGACATCTCTGACAGAGATGTGGTATCCCCAGAATAGCATTTGTCATCACATTAGAGTAGGCACTGGCTTTGTTGTAGAGCATTTTCTGTTAAGTCAGTATTTTGTAAGTTTTATGAGAAATATCAAGGATCATTTGTAACTCGTGTGTATATTAATGAAAGCAGTATTTCACTGTACCAAGTAAAAACTCTCCTGCAGCACTCCTATAAACAACTACAACAGCTTTCTCCCCCAAAACACAGGTACATCAGTTTTAAGAGAACTGTTTTATAAGGGAGCTACTAGGCAATGAGTTCCTCCACTTGGAAACAGTCTTCCTAAGAGCAATTGTAGAAACTTCTTTCCTAGCCATTTTGGCAAAATTTTGACAACATTCCTCTGGAGAAGCATTCTGCATGGAAGAGTCTTACACTAGCTCTGAAAGGATAACGATTATTTATTTTATTCCATGGAAGTGTATAAACTAAGATATAATGGTTAGGAAAGATCATCCACTGCACCTCATAGTCCTGTTGGACTTGGTCCCAAAAGACTTGTCCAGGGACATTATTCTCTCTGCGCCAGAGATGAGCTCCTTACTTGTGCGACGTGTTCTCTGTATTAGAAACAACAGGCTGCAGCAGTAGAAGCAGCAGGAAGTCACAATAAACTTTATTTTGCTTATTTGGATAGGTCGTGTTGCCCCAGGTCGTTGTCATTGGTGCCGCTTGAGAGTGTTCAGTGCAGCTCAGCCCGTGTTTGTGCTCTGCTCCATCACTGGCTCGTGCACTACTGGTTGGAGAAGGTTGAATGAACTGAAAAGTTTTGGGGTTTTGTTTTTGTTTTTGTCCACAAACCTCAGTCATATTGATTTCTCTCAAGATATGCCAGAAAATGTTTAGATCACCCACTGGCAATAGGTTCTGCCTTAACTGTCCAAGTGCATGACCGCTTGATCAACTACAGGCAGATTTCCACTCAATAGACTTTAATAGCTAATATTTGCTTGGAGACCTTTTGTCTGCCCTCCACACGCAGGACCTGCTTCCTTTTTGAGATAAGTCATGAAGAGATGAGCCGTAACTGAGACAGAATCTGTCCATTTAAATTTCTTCTCTTCATCTTGTGGAACTGTCTAGAATATACCACATGCTCATGGACACTGACAAACAGAGATTTGAAAACAAGAAAGATGGAGAGAGACTATTGGCCTGGGTTGGAAGGGACCTTAAAGATCACCTCATTCCAACCCCCTAGAACACCTTCCACTAGACCAGGTTTCTCAGAGCCCCATCCAACCTGGTCTTGAACACTCCCACGGATGGGGCAGCCACAGCTTCTCTGGAAAACCTGTGCCAGGGCCTCACCACCCTCCCAGGGAAGAATTTCTTCCTAATATCCCATCTAAACCTCCTCTATCAGTTTGAAGCCATTGCCCCTTGTCCTGTCACTCCAGGCCCTTGGAAATAGTCTCTCCCCACCTACCTTGTGGGCTCCCTTCAGGCACTGGAAGGCCACAATTCGGTCACCCCAAAGCTTCTCTTCTCCAGGCTGAACAATCCCAACTCTCTCAGCCTTTCCTCTTAGGAGAGCTGCTCCGTCCCTCTGATCATCTTGGTGCCTCCTCTGGACTTGCTCCCACAGGTCCATGTCCTTGCTGTGCTGGGCCCCCAGAGCTGGAGGCAGCACTGCAGGAGGGTGAAGTAAAGAAGCCCCTCCCTCAATCTGCTAAATCCTGACCTAGTGTGAATTGAATCATCTCACTTGTCTGACTGCAGCATTGTTACAGTATTTTAAAACCAATAAAAGTTTATTCTACTGTAACTTTGATTTGGTTTGCAACAAATAAACCACTAAGTTTTATGATATGCCCTTTGAGATGTTAGTTTTCTTTGGAATCTAAATTTAAACTAAATCAGTCTCTGGTCCCACCAAGGACAAATATTTTAAAACTGCTGCCAACCATGACTTTTAGCCTGCTGTCTCCCCTTTATAATTATTGATGTTGGCATTATACCAAGAACCATATTCTTGGTGTATCAATAGAGTCATGTTTAATTTGACATTTTATTTCCGAATAAAAAACTGGTCTCAGTCATGGCATCAGTTTCTCTGGACACTTTCAAGCAACACAATCCATTATTTCTGTGTTTTAACAGCATTTTACTTCCTTGATCTCATTTAGAAAACCATTCAATAATTCTCCCCTAAATGATATCCAGAAAGCAGGAGGTTATTTACAACAGACCACATCATGCTGGAAAGCTGAATAGGCCTGAAAATGGTCACTGAGCCCCACAGATTTCAAAGTGAGGTCAAACCTGAATCAGAACCAGATCCTTGTGTCCCCCTGCTTGATGCATACTCTGAAAAGAAAGTCTGTGATCTCAGCTTAGTTTCTAGGAGAAGCATTTGTCATCATGTTCCACAAGCAGAATGAAAAGAATCCTTTTCTTTCCACCGGTCTGTTCTGATCATATCATCAGAATATAATCATCAGATTATATTGGGTCTACAGGGAAAGCCTTACAAGGAGGGCCTGAGGTCACTTGGCTTGTTCAGCCTGGAGGAGACTGAGGAGAGACCTCACAGCATCTGCAGCTTCCTCAGGAGAAGTGGAGGGGCAGGCACAGATCTGTGCTCTCTGTGACCGCTGACAGAACCCAAGGGAACGGCTGGAGCTGTGTCAGGGGAGGGTTAGGTTGGATACTAGGAAAAAGTTCTTCACCCAGAGGGTGGTTGGGCACTGAACAGGCTCTCCAGAGCTATGGTCATGGCATCAAGGCTGACGGAGCTCAAGAAGCATTTGGAGAACACCCCCAGGCACATGGTGGGATTCTTGGGCTGTTCTGTGCAGGGCCACGAGTTGGACTCAATGATCCTTGTGGGTCCCTTCACCCTGAGGATATGCTGTGACTCTATGATTATGATTAGTTCACTCTGCTATATTAACCTGCAAGAATTTGGGGAAACAGCTGCATAAACTATGTATTAAAATTATACACAACACCATTACATCAAATTAAACATGCAATTCCCATGTTTGCATTGTATCTGTTCTCACCTCTCTGTTATGCAGGATGGGATAATGTCACATGCATGAAGCAAATCTTCTGGCACATGAAAAAATCCCTGTACAGCGGAGTGTTGTCCATGTAGGAAACCATACTCCCCTGAATTTCAAACAGTGGCATTTTTGCCTCCTACCCCTGCTGTCTTCCCTTGGATGTGCTCCACACCTGTAAGTGGAAGGCTGCATCAAGACACTAGCATACTGAACCCTTAAGAAAATTAGATTTTGAGTCCTGTTTTTATCTGAATACAGACTTCAAGGTGTGAATGGGATGAAGTAAACGTCTGCTTTTGTCTCATGCCTGCTTATACAATCTTTCTGCCATAGCCATCTCCAGGACATGAATTATTCACCAGAAATAATAAGACTGGCACTCAATACAAACCTGTCAGGTTTCCAGGTCCCATTCAGATGCTAACAATAGCTTTCATCTTTCAGGTAATACATATTCAAATTCATTTGCTAACCTATTATTTGACAAAGGAACTACAGGTCACATTAAAGTTAATTTATGAAATCACTTAACTGAAACCTCATACCAGCCTTTACCTTTCACCTCTCCAGAACGTTAGCAGGCTATATCACATATCATTGCAAATGTTTTTCATTTGAATCAGCAATGAAAGCGAGTACAGCACAGCACAACCACTGGATTTAAGAAAAGAAGTTTTGGTCAACTTAATTGCAAAGGTCCTTCAAACTAATATTTGCCATCACAACAATAATTCAAGAGTCATGATCTGTGCATCTGCATGTTATAACCTTGCTTTGAAGGCATTGCAATGCCTCACCATATAAAATAGTGAAGAAACATGGTCAGCTTGTGATGCAGCATCACAACACCGCTGATCTAACCAATTCCTCCTGTCACTTGTCTGTATTAAAATAGGGAGGACGGAAATGTGGAAAGTGTTTCTCTAAAATCATAATGATAACTTTCATGAAGTTCACATGTTCGTGTTCAGTCAACATGAAAGGAAACATAAACAAATTCCTGTGACCATAGAAACCTGTTCACTCCCATTGTTCCTGCAGACATAGTGAAAAGTCAGAAATGTGCTCAGAAAAAAATATAGATACCAAAATATAGCAGAAAATTTGCTCTGATTTTTCTTTTCAGCTGGAAAAGAGAAGACTGAGGGATCTCATTGCAGTTAGGACTTCCTCATGAGGGACAGAGCAGGGGCAGGCCCTGATCTCAGCTCTGTGGGGATCAGAGACAGGACCGGAGGGAATGGCCTGAGGTTGTGTCAGGGCAGATTTAGGTTGGATGACAGAAAAAGAAGAATTCTGAGGACAAAGACTGAGAAAGACCCATTTGTCTTCTCAGATCCACTGCCATAAGGTTCAGTGTTTCCTACCCACACAGCTAACACAGAATAAAAAAATCTGGGAGGTAGAGTTCCTCTTTGGTGCTTCCTTAGCAAGCATAGACTCCTTGCTGTTCACAAGGCAAATACAGCCTTAAGGTTCCCTAACTTCTGGTCCAGTTTTCTATTCCTTAATGCAAACTTGAGTATACTTTGAGTGGATTTTAAAGGGTTGTCAAGCATTGGAACGGGCTTCGCAGGGCAGTGGTGGATCACCATCCCTGGAGGTGTTCAAGAAATGACTGGACAGGACACTTGTGCTCTCGTTTAGTTAACGTGCTGGTGTTTGATCGAAGGGTGGACTTGCTGATCTTGGGGGTCTTTTCCAACCTTAACAATTCTGTGATTCTGTGGATGTCAGAGGGTACCTTAAGGACAGTTCTTTAAAGAAGCCACATGTCAAAATGCCAGAACAAACCAATAACCAACCAACCAACCAACCAAAAACCCCACCACAAACCCAAAACATGGGAAACAGTTGAAAGTCTGACTCAGAAAGGTCTTTCTGTAGGGTCACTAAAAGTGTGATCTCTACTTGCATATGATTAGATCAAACTAATCATATGATAATAAATGTATTAGACACAAGTTCGTCCATAATTATTTGATTTCTTCAGACACACATTTTCTCAATTTAATTCCAGATGCCTTTCATCTAAAGTGCACAAAAGAAGAAGAATAAGAATAAATTCCCAGATGAAAATCTACCTTCCTCATCCTAAAGTGAAGAACACTTTGGTACTGAACCGCAGCAGAACTTGCATCAGAGAAAACATTGCTTTGTCACAATATAGTCCATTTGAAATTGGGAACATTTCAAGAGGAGATGGATACAAAAAGGTGACACAATAAAGAATTGTTAAAACAAGCTCTTAATTTTCTGGAAAAGTAATACGTGATCTGCCTGCAAGCTGGTGATCCATAAAAAGACAAACCATTTTGAGTGAATCTACTTGAAGTGATTTTTGTTGAATCTTCTCTCCCAGGAGAAGAATTCACTCCCTCCCCCTCCCAATTCCACTCTCCAAACCTTAATTTTCTGAAACATACAGGAAGATTAGTGCATAAAGGAGAGACCATCTGTTTCTTTTCATCACTAAAGATGGTTTCCTCCGTACAGAAGATCACAGCCCTTAAGATCTGGAGACTGTATTTCTTATTGAAACACAAGCAGGCAGGAATCTAGCAGGTCATTATTTCCGTCAAAAATGAACAAGAGGCATTGCATCATCACTCAGTCATCTTGCTTTATTCCTCTGGCACAGGGGACAGCATAGAGGGGCGGGGGAGCATTCAGGCAATCTTCATGTTGTTTCAGTCTTCTCCCTTTTCTGGCTTTAACAGACAACCTCACACACATGGTCAGAAATCCTACTGGAAGCAAATGCGTGTCTGGTATATACTATTAACACTGTGTGTTAGCGTTATGTCGTCGTAGATGACAAGCTCCTTCCTTTCCCAAGGATTGGCACTGTTGGGATAATTACTTATGATACAAACTCAAGAGCAAGCCTGCTTCTTGAGTCTTTATTTTCCCAGCTCTCACAGTACTGTTAACTCCTACTCTCCTACATTGTTGCTCCTAAGTACTTTAGATTCCTAAGTAAATTACTCCTATAAGTGAGTTACTGTTGTGATACAGTAAATCATATATGAATCCTTTGCTAAATTGTTTAAGTTATCAGTTAGTCTACCCTGCTCTTGAAAACCTCTGGCAGCTGAAACACTGTTTCCACACAGTCTATTTCAGGCTCTTCCTACTCTTACCATTAAAAAAGGACACCTGATTTCTAACCTGGATTTCTTTTCATAAAATCACAGAGATATTTATATGGGAAGGGACTTCTGGAAGATTATAGTCCAACCTTCTGCTCAAGACAGGGCTAACATGAAAATTAGATCAGGTTGCTCAGGGCTTTCTCCAGTTGAACTGTGAAAATTTCCATGATTTCCAGTGTTTCATTATGGGTCTTCTTTTCTCATATCTTGTTGACATTTTCTTTGCTATGAACTGTGTCTGTTGTCCCTCAGCCTATGACTGTGGATCTCTGAGAAAGAAGGCTGAGATCCTGTGTTCTCTGTAACCACCCAGCAGGTAACAGGAGATAAGCAACAGTATCCCTCTGAGCCTTTTGTTCTCCCAGCTGAACAAACCTTCATCCTCTCCCCCTACATCATGAATCACCTTGGTGTCCCTTTGCTGGCCTTGCTTTCCACTCATTCCAGCATTCATCCCACTTCCCAAATGCCCTTGAACCGTATCATCCTCTTTGCCTGACACAAAAACTCTCCTCACACCTCTCCTCTCCAAACTAAGCAAACCCAGCTCTTTGATGCTCGCCTGGAAGACGTGTTTTCCAAGCCTAATTCTTGCTGCTCCCTCCAAACGGCTGATTTTTCTTGATCTGGAGAAAGGGTGTACCAGCCAAATTCATGTTTCTGATCAGTACAAAGGGAGAATTATTCCAAGGATATTTCATTCAACACAGTTATTTATACATTCCACAGTAACTTCAGATTTTTCCATTCTGTTATGATTTTGCAGATTCACGGTCAATTTGCACCCCAGTGTATCTCTTTGGCCCATTTTTAATGAAACATTGTTCCACCAGTCATTTTCTAACTTGTTTTTACATTAAAATTAGCAACTACATGAGTTTAATGATGTCCAAGGACTCCCACTCAGCTCAGAGAGGAGATGGACAGACCTGAAGATCAGGATGGACATTTGTATGAAATCTACTCACATCCCCAAAGCCTACAGGTCCTTCTTAGAGTTTTCAGAAGAAATGAAAGAATCCCTTTGTTTTGTTTTCAGGGATAAACTATTGACAATACTTCTTTAATAAACCGTTTTTAAAAAAAAATTATCCTTAATGCCAAGTTTGCTTGCATCCCAGAACTACCCAAACTGTTCTGCATGTTGAAACATCACACAGCTGAGAATATGGGCTTTGGCCTATATGTGAGAGATATATTGTTGGCATCTGCTTCAAAATCCGTTCAAATCAGTGGACTTGGAGGAAGAAGGAACAATGTGAGTCTACAGGGGCCAAAAAGGTCCACTTACAGAGACCTGATTCCAGGCTAATATCTCTGAGGAAAACAAGCAGAGCCATTTTCCATTCCAACTACTACTACTCAGCTGAGTACCCATTTTACAAAATATGTTTGACAGCTATTTAAAATAACCAAAAAACCACCCCCCAAAAAGCATATCAGAGAGGTATCAGCCCAATTGCATTTTCAGTCTGATTGCAGGTTCCTGTCTCAGCTTGACACTCTGAGATCAATGACAAGAAACCTTTACGATCACAAATCCTCCATATATCTTACACTTATTTCACTGGGGAGTGAAAATTCTACACAGCAGTCACTACAGATTTCCCATAATGATGTTAATTGACTATGAGGCCTCTTCCTAATTATTTGTTATATTCTGTACCCATGCAGATTTCCTCTGGGTGACATTCCTGACTACATGAACTCTTTCACAGAGCAGAAGACAATGTCCCTCATACTCTCTTTGTCTGCCTTTCTCATCGTACCCCCACACTTTGCACCCCCACCTATCTGTCTTGTGTGCCCATTAGCTTCAGTATTCCCTCTCATCACTTTAGGGTTATTAACATTTTGACTATTTGTCTTCCAGGACCATGTAGTATACTCCCTTTCCAGCCCCTGGCTATCCTGTGGTGGGAATTTCACCTTCACAGAGGAAACCAAATAAAAATGCAGGCATGTTGGCTTTGCCAAGAGTCATTTCTGCAGAGAATCATTTGGAGGGGCCTGCTATCCCACAGAACTTAAATTGGGACCTTTCAGCAGCTCGTGATTCTACTTGAAAGAGAAGGAAAAAAAAAAAAAAAGGCAGAGCTGTTGAGAGAAGTTTCCCAAGTGAAACTCAAGTCTCAGAAGGCAAGGAAATAAGGTTCTTTTTTAAAACATAAACTGCTACAAACTATAGCACTATAAACTGCTGCTCTGGAATTGAGATAAATTTAGTATGGATTCATCACTGAGAAGTAACTTCTCCTGGTATGTGAGCTATCTGTGAGCTTTTGAAGCTGCATTCACTGGACTCTATGGAGGAATAAACAGACTGGCATGTATCTCACTGTATACGTGCTCTTGCATGGGAAAATCCAGTTTAATCCCTGGAATTTCAGCTCTTCATGTTCTGTTCTTAGCCAGGCAGCTGCTTTTAGGAAAACCTTTAATCTTCAAGCAAGACAAGGAGCAAACAGTATTGACTGCCTGTGATCAGGAGCGAAGGTTCTACTGCAAACACTGACTGCTCTGAGCTGTTTCAAGTATCTGACTTCTGGTTCAGAGTGTTCTGTGAGCAAAGGAGAGTGGACAAAAAAGGAAAGAAATCACAGATTTCACAGAATGTCTTAAGTTGGGAGGGACCCACAAGGATCATCGAGTTCAACCCTTAAGTGAATGGCCCATACAGGGATCGAACTCACATCTCTTTTTTTCACAGCATCTTCTTGAAGTAATTTCATAGTTTTTGAGTTTTAAGGCCACATATATAGGACAAAACTTGGCCAGATCAACCCAGTGAGTCAAGAACTTTACATTTGTAGTATTTGTTTTCCATCTTCCAGTGCTCTGCTGGCTGTCAAACTAATGCACATTTCATGGTGCATGAAACAAATCACTGGAGAGAAAGGGGAAAGAGCCACTGAGGTCACTGATCCTGCAGCTAATGTGGGGGCAGATTTTGGGTTTGTCAGGTCAAGTTTTCTTCATGTGGTGATCAGTTCAATCTCCTTGGCCTGGAATCTTCTCTCACTCACCTGATGTGAACCAAGCTTATCTAAAGACCAGGGCTTAAACTTCTCTAAGTGTGACAAATAAAGAGAAGGGAGAAGTTCTTCTGCTGGTCTTCACTTTGTGCATTTATTTGCACTTCGACTGAGTGCAACTCTCTGGTCTTTCACACCCATTTTGTATTTGCACACTGTCAGAAAAGTGTTAGGGTGGAGTACAACCTAAATTTAATCCTGTGTGAAAAAAAAATAGTTGTTGTTGGGCCACCAGACATTAGTAGGAAACCACAATCATTCAATCTAAGTTTCACAGCCATGGATGGAAAGATTATTTTCTTAAACATCTAAGTATGAAATACAATGAGTAAATTAAGAATAATCCACAGGGACAGGGAAACTTCATGGGATACAATAATATGGCAACAACTCAAATGTTTTCCTTCCATTTTAAGAAGGATAGGTGATTACAGTCAATAGAAAAATAAATAAATATTTTGAAGGATATTAAGAAGAGTTAGGGCACTAAAGCTCAAAGACAAGGTTTTGGGAAGAGCTGGAGCTTTTGCAGATGGGATTGCCTGCATAAATAGTGTTCACTATCAGAGCACCGTCCTGGTCTCAGACTGTTTGAACCTTAAACTACATAAGGGAATGAGATGCAATCAGACAATTTTATCTTTATGTACATTAAAGGCATTTCTGTGTCTTATTTTGTGATCAAGGGAATTCCTCTGACTTGTTAGAGCTCAAAATAGTGTGAGGTCCCAGCTGGATCAATGCTACTGAAAGAAAATTTTATTATTTCCATGCGTTATGTTCTGTGGTATCTGAGATATCACAATAAAATTTTAAGCACTGATAAAAACCTTAACCCCCATTAAGCTTTCTGGCAATAGAGAAACAAACCCAAGGGCTGTTACACCAGGGTGAAGCACAGCAGAGCTGTTACCTCAGTAGGGCTGGTATTTTTTTAATCCTGTTCATTATTCTTAACTCTGCCACGAGTCTCAGCTGTTTTTTACTTTTTTTTCCTTGTACTGTTGCATTGCTGAATACACTTTAAGATATGGGCTGTTTATTCACTCTCAATTAGGGTATATCTGGAAGGGAATGATGCTTTTCCCAGAACGGGAATCAGAAATATGAGACTACTCTCTTCACAGATTATTCTTCATATTTCCACATCACTCTTCCAGCACAGGGTTAGATCAGCTTGTTTAGTGCAGGACCCGTTTTTCCACAGCTTCCAATGAATTGCTGGTGGTGCTTTGAGAGCCCAAGGACAGAGGAAAGCCTACAAAAGGCTGATGGGGATCCTGGATGTGAGCCACGGAAAGCTGACCACACACATCAGACCAGATCATCTTCCACAATAGAATAAATCCAGACTTATTTACTCTCAGTTTCTATCTTGACATCACAGTTTTCTCAGCCTTTAACTCCCTTGCAAATGGGAGATATCTCATGCAATTCTGAGCAGAAATAGCAGAAGAAATTAGAACAGCATTCTGCTGGATAAAATGGTTTAAGTGAATGAAAACATTTCAACTAAAGTTTTGTTTCACCTTCTTATCTGGTTTCTCTGACACTTAATGCAAACAATATGATTCAGGGATAACCATAATTCCATGTATATTTTATTCATGACACTCTGTCCCATTTCAGTTAGGAAAAAAATTGCTGACTTATAAAACAATTCAGTTTGAGCTTTCGAAATTTTTAATTCCTTTCATGAAATATTTTTACTTCCATTCTAAATTTTGGACAAAACACAAAGGGGAAAAAATAAAAAAAAAAATTTGAGAATCAGGAATTTCCAAAGTGATGGAAAAAGTGACCATCCATAAACTACTATTATGGATCAAACTACATCAGGAGAATGCCAAGTCTTTATGTTTTAAATCACACACTGTGCCTCACAACCAGAAATTTATGTCGGAATGGAGCTGAGGTCTTTACATTATTTCCAGACTCTTTTAAAAAGTGGTTACACTGGTAATGTGGCCTTTGAGAGAAGATGCTTTTTCCAATTTCTTTCGGGTAATGTCATGAAACCTGCTCTCAATGCCATGGCTACTCAAGACAACAGATGGATGGAAATTTCCTGTACATCCCAAGGCTTTTTCACTTCAGATTTTATCAGCAAATTCCAGTTCAGAGATATTAATATCACTTTAGTCAGGCATTTTACTGAAAGGAAAAAGCTGATGAAATCAATTCACTCTGTGAAAGAACATTAACACCATGTCAGCATCAGCCCTTTAAAACTCCCTGGGATCAGTGGCTATGGAATCATTTGGCCATGGAATACCAGTTGGTGCAAATTTTCCCTCTTTCCCCTTCTCCTGCACACATTGTTCTGTGACTAACAGAGACACAAAGCAGAGTGACCACAATGCTGCCTGCTTCAAAGAATCTCATGACAAAGGTAATTACTATGACAGCATGGGGGGAAATTAGTTTGGAATAGAGCAGTGCCATGGAAAACTGTGAACTCCCACAGGGCTTGAAATAGCAGCCTTAAACCACAGGATTGAACAAAGCTTAAAGAAACAGAAATGTGGGGTGATTTTCACTTCACCTCATACTTACTAAGATCTTGGGAGGTTCAGGCTGATCATCAAGGAGTGTTTCCCCACGAGGAAGTGCAGCCCTGGGGCAAAACAGGTGAAACTCCACCTTTGGAGGTTTTGAAGGCTTGGATGGAAGCAGCTGCAGCTGATCTCCTCTAGCATTGACAAGAGTCTTGCTTGGAAGCTGAAGCCCAGGCCTCCAGAGAACCTTTCCAGCCAAGAGGTCTGTGATTCCACAATACTTACACACACAATTAATAAGAGCTTTGGTATCAAACAGGAGAAGATAAGACTGGTTCAGCATCTGCTTGCTGGCTTTCAAGGCACCCACAAGTCAACACTATTTTTGTGCTAAAAAGCTGATAGAAAGGATCTTACTGGTGCTGTAACATCATCTGTGAGCTGCAGTACTAAATAGGGTTTGTGTATTTTTAGACTACACAGGTTGGGCACTTGAGTACTCTCTATGGGAGACACACATGATACAGCCCAGTTTATTGCACTGAATTTTTGGAGTTCAGTTCCTTCTTTTTTTTTTTTTTTTAAAGTCATTCCCTGTTATTTTGTTCCCCCCTCTACAACATTCTATTAGCCTTCTTTCTCCAAGCCTTTCATACCTTCTTTATAAGGCTGTTAGAAGCTTATCCCTTGAGAAATTTGGTGCATTTATTTGCTAAGATGGATCTTTTGCTCACTTCTATACTGAGAAAGTGGCACGTAGCCTGTAAACAGCTTCCATTTAATCAAAGCACCTTCTTCAGAATAGACCTGCCATGTCTCTGTGTCCAAGGGGAGAACAAGGGAGCATTCTTACCTCATTTTCACCCGATTCACCTGCTCATCAGTCATCACATCTTCTTGGCCTCCAGTTAGGGCAAAAGATTTTATTGTTAACCCATATCCCATCCGTACTTTTTCACGTTTCTGCTTTTACCTGGACTATAGCTCTCCAGAGGATGAGTTTCCCTTGTGCCTATCCTGAAACTATGAGAACCATAAGAAAAATTATCAATTTCTCTACTAAACAACCACAGTGTAAAGACCCTTTTAGGCCTCAGCTTCATTTTTTTGGAGGCTGGGTCAGGAGATACTCAGCTAGATTTTATTCTTAGAATCTCCTCATATCAGGAATAAAGAAAGTTGCGAGGAGAATTTTTCCTTCTTATTTGTACCAGCACAAATTCAGAGAATAGCAAAGCTCACCACGGAGTTCTTCAGGACACTATAGTAGGGTAAGTGTTCAACTCAGTGGAAGGCAAGAGATTTTGGTTTACCAGCAATTCATATAGACAGAGTCAGGGAAGTCAGAGTTTTAGCTGTCACATTTACTTAGCTGCACTAACCTGGATTGCTGGTTTTAAAAACTAGCATTAACTGTTGCCTGTCCTCTTCTTTTTCCCATCAGCTCTGGCTCCTATTCCACACAGAGAACCTGTTAGATGATCAAAGGTAAGAGATAAAAGCTGCTTCTGTGTATGTGTTGAGAACTGCATCCTGATATATTAAAACGCTTTAAGGAAACTTAAAAAAAAAAAAAAATTATTTTCTTTTAGGGCTTTTTCTCTGAAGATGTCAGACCTTTCCTAACAAACCTCCAATTTAAGTGAAGGAAGGTTTGGACAGCTATGAACTTTTGGACTCATTATTTGTACTTTGAAGGTTTTCAGTATGGGCTTTATTTGTGGCGATTTCCAAAGGAGGCTGACCTGGGAGTGCTGGTTTGGCAAAGCAGGCTGGCAAAAAACTACTGAGAAAAATATGTCCCTCAACTTTTAAGATCTTTACTCTTTCATCTATCTGTGCATAACAGATACAGGCAGGGAGGAGGCTGCTTTTTTTTCCTCACACTAATGAAGCACAAAGGGCATGATAAACTCAAGCAAAGCCAAAGCAACTCCGAGGCTTCCCTGGGTGTGGTGCTGAGCCTGGGAATTCTCCACCTGCATAGCCAGGCAGTGCCAGTGGTGCCCAGGTATGCACAACATAGGATGGAGAATGGCATTGGGAAGGCTCTGAAGGGAGAGTTTTCTTTTCTAGTACATCATTCCCATAATGTGCCACTGAACAAAGGCAGTTCTTTCTAGAATCAAATACGAAAGGGTTTTCTCTTCCATCCTATTTGCCTTTCAGCCTGAGCTGTGCAGAGCAAATGAGAGAAAGAGTTGAAAGAAACTTGCCCAGAGAAGCTGTGTCTGCCCCATCCCTGGGAGAGTCCCTGACCAGGTTGGATGGGGCTTGGAGCAACCTGGGATAGTGGAAGGTGTCCCTGCCCATGGCCGGGGTGTTGGAACAAGATGATCTTGAAGGTCCCTTCCAAAACAAACCATTCTAGGATTCTAGGATTCTGTGAAATTCATGGAATACCAGGGTAAAGAATCCTAGCAAACAGCATAATCAGGTTGTTGTGTGAGAATTCTTCAATGACAGATGATTTTTTTCCCCTCAGTCTTGTTTGTGACTCTCCAATGAGGTGCTTGTATGCATACCTCAGCTCCAAACTCTTGCAGATGATTGTAAATCTTGAGGGGAGCTTCTGTGTGGAACTCAATAGCCATGATATGCTCCCCTAAACCTAAGTCACATGGGTCTTTTTTCTGTTACTCATATCTAGTCAACTACTAAAACCTCAAAGCTCTTTCAAAATGGTCACAACAACCCTCCCACTGCACAGTGACCTGGCAACCCATGTTAGTAAGTCATAATAAATAACCTCCAGCTCTACAAAAAACTGATTCACAGAATTATGTGAAGAAAACTTTGATGAGTCCACAGGAAAGTAAATAAGAGACACTTGGTAATTCTGTCAGCTTTCCATCTTTTTAACACCTTAGGAGCATGCTCTTCTCAAAATGGTACTTTGTATTTCCTCTTTGGGTGAGTTATCTTGTTTTAATTAATCCACATTATTGGTTACCCTTCACAGAGGGTAATGCAGTTGAGGAATGATAGCTGTGGTCCACCTATAAAATAGATCCTAGCTAACATATAAATAGCACTGAAGCTGCTGCCACTCCTTCGGTTCCCAAAGGCTGCTCAGCTCATTCCTCACTATTGGACACTTATCCTTGTTGGAATCCCCGTTCAGACTGGAGAATGGCCTGTGGCACAGAAGCAAGCACTCTGCTGTGCTTCCTAAGCAGGAGGGGAAGCAATCACTCACACTTCATTAACTGCTGGAGCACACATCTGTTCCTAACTTCCCCATCTCACTGAGTGAGGGCAGACCCCAGAGACAGCAAAAGAAAATTAATTCCTGCCTTCTACCCCATTTTCTTCCCAAAAGCTACTTTAAGCTTTGCTCTTTATGGATAGAAACTAAGGGCCCTTGACTCAGCCAGGACTCAGCACAGTTCAGTAAGATCACAGAGTCGCATAATGGTTTGGGTTGGAAGGGAGCTTAAAGATCATCTTGTTCCAACCCGCCCCATTGTAGGCAGGGATACACCTTCCACTAGACCAGGTTGCTCAAGGTACTTATTCCCTCCTTTCCCTAGTTGACAGAGGGGGGAATAAGGGATCATTGTGACTAGATGACCTTTCTGCAGCAGCACTGATCCTTCCACTCCCAAAGTACACCAGAATTTGGCCAGTTCCATTCAAGAAAAGCTCCCACATCCCCAGAACCCATTAACTTAACCTGACACAAAACACCAGGTTCAACTCAAGTCTGAAAGGCACTTTCAAACCCAGAAGCACACGAACACAGAGCTCCTCTGCCTTCACTCTATGGGTGAGACAGGTTCAAGGCCTGGGTGGAAGACTTTACTCCACCCTGAAAATGAAGCAGGATGCTCACTGCAGAAACTGGACCTGTTTAACTCTGCAGCAGGAAAGATCACCCTGACCACAATCTAGCTTCAAATAAATGTCTTCTTGCTTTGCCTGCTGCAAAGTACAAGAGTAGGGAACCCCCTCAGAGCCAGAAAAGAGGGCTGTGGTGGCAGCTCCTGCTGCCTATGAAGGGAGGGAGAGGGAACAGTGAGTGGAAAGGGACTGACACAAGCAGAGCAGCTTTGCTGTAAGTAAAGGCTCTCCAGCTGGGGCTGCGTGGGAGGGAGCAGAGATTCTGCCAGAAAGCAGAAAGGTGCAGGATTTGTCGTGATGTGTTTATGTGGGTTTTTTTAAGCACGATCTAATTTCATTCTCCTGTGGCCCCTTCCTCATGGAGAGCTCTTGATGGTAAGAGTTCACAGCTCTTCAGACCACACTAAAGACATACTGGGCAGACTTGGGCTGTGTTAACAATCTCAAGCATTTTAGATCAACAGCAAAGAACCCACCCAAAAGGTATCCCCTCCCTATCACCAATAAGATATGTTTGGTCATTATCAGATTTCTCATCCTAAGGCAACTCCTAATGTCCTATCCTTGTGGGCCATGGAGCTGGAAATTGTATGTGGGTACATGCACGAGAAACAGAGAAATGACAGCTGAGATCCTTTTAAAGTTCTGAAAATCCAACATGATTTCTAGAGGGGAAGGAATAATAAAAACACCCGAAACAAATCAAATTCTTTATGCTTCTTTCCCATCCTTAGTTTGCTTGCACTCAATAAACAGGGGTAAGAGCTGTCTCAGAGCACAGCATTAGTATTTTTTTGCCATCATCTGCTGTACCCAGGCAGAAATGCCTCAAGCCCTGCCCCAGCTGTACATCCCCCATTGCAGTTAATGTGCTGAGAGGCACTGTTTTGGCCTAGTAATCTTGTTTACACATGTTTCCGCTGTATTTTATTTCCTGCATGCCTGTAATCTCATTTAGCAGCCTCAAAGGTAAAACAAAAATAAAATGAGATCCCAAGAACAAAAAGGAAAAGGCAGGAGGCTCACAGGAATGCCCTTGCTCATCTCACATAGGCAGTTGTGTGCTTTTTCACCGCTGCCACGTGACTAACTGCACCTCTGGACTCAGTGTTCCCCTATTCTTCTGACTGGGCAGGACAAAGCAAAGGGATTTGCAGGCAGTTAATTCAGATAATTGTGTTTTCCTGCTGCCTGTGTAACAGAAATGCCAGAGCTCTGAGGGCAGAGGATTCCACGTGTGCTCGCACGGCCTTATGTAGTGCACCGTATGCCTGCAGCTGCCCTGCTCTAGTCCCATCTGTTGGAGATTGATGTTGATTTTGCTCATCTTGCCTCCTAAAAACCCAGCAATAATAATGAATGAACTCAGTGTTCAGGGGAGTGTTGGCAGCCCATTCAGCTGTGGGCATATTGCAAGGCACGTGCTCTGCAAGGTTTCTGTGCTGCAAACACACTCACAAGGGTATGGAACTGGATCCTGTGGTTAAGTGTCCTGTAGACAGGTCTTTGCACTTGGATTTCTGTCTCTCACCTTTCTTATTGTTAGATTTTTCTGTCGTGTTTTCTGCCTGCCTTGGACTTTTTTTATCCTGTGATTACAGGCACAGAGCCCAAGCACAGGGCTAGGAGCTGGTTAGGGACAGAGTCAACTTCTAAGCAAACTCCCCTTTTCAAGTTGAAGATATTTTCGTCCAAATTTAATTTTTATTGTAAACTGCAAGCTGATGTATAGAATCAATGTGATTTGATTAGCCCAGTCTGAATTCAAGCTTTTTAAACCATGATCATATTTGCTTGTTTAGCTTTTCATCCCAGCCTGAAGCAGAAATCCTCCTCAGAAGCCCCCAGTTCTCAAAGAATGAGCAATTCCAGTTGAGCTATCTATGTGCTTTGATCCTGGCACACAACTTTGCAGGCTTTCAAATCTACCCTACCGTGGAAGGGTAGAACTCTTACTAGAGCAGCCCACATAGCTAAGATTATAATTCTTCAAATTGTTGTCATTTTTGTTGCTATCCTTTGCCTGAACCCCATTACCAGTTTTTTTCCTTGAACAAGAAATTCTGTACTGGAGCAACCTGAAATCTACTCATCCTGTGGCAGGAATGTATCTTGTTTGTGATTGAAGATGTCTATATGTGTGTACTATACCTCCAACATGGAAGAGGAGTCAGAAGCTGTCATTTTAGGGCACATGAGAAAATAACACTGCAATCAATAGTTGAGTGATGAAGGTAAGTCTTGGTATAGGTAAGTGAGACTGTCATCATGACCACTGGCTTCTCTCACAATCCTCAGACATCTCCTTGGAGGTCCCATTGCCCTTCCCCTGTGGTAAATATCCCACAGAGAAGCAGACTGAATTGGTTCAGACTTCATTGTATTTAAACTTTGCAATTTATATGATTTAAAATCCTGAACAGAGGCCAGCATTAAATGGAGAAGGACAAGAAATGTCTTCCCCTCTTTGACTGCTTTGTAAATAACTGTACTTGATGGAGTCTTACTTGCAGCAAGGATATGTTCCTGAGTGTGATAGAAAATTTCCCACTGACTTCACTAAACTTTTGAGACCCAAAGGAATATTACAGCAGTAAAAAGCTAGTATTGTACAATGGCCTCAAGTTTCTCCTGGCAGTGAACATCTCCTACCAAACATGCCAAAAAAAGCTGAGTCTCCCCAAAGCAGAAGAAACATTGAATGGTTTCATGTCCTTGCTCTGAGGGACTTTAATGCCCATGAATGCTTGGAGCACTCAGAATTTTGATAAGTTCACTCTGAGATCAAAGCCTGTGTCCAGAGACTCAAAAATCTCCTCATTAAAGCCTCAGTCCTGCATCCATCTGTGCATCCGTTCATGTCAGCTAGAACTGTACTTCAGCACAGAACTGAGCACCTCACTAAGTCTGCCCAGCAAAGGAGCACAGAAAATCAAGGGAGTTGTGAAGAATAACATGACAAGGATGAAGGTCCTCCAGTTAAGGGCCTAAGACTTGCATCAGTCCACAGATTCCCCATGTTGTGTTACTCTTTTCCGTAGTAGAGAGGATTTAAAAAAAAAACCAAAAAATCCCTTTAAAAAGGTTGTGCTTCATATAAACAAGTTTCGTTTAAATGCAGTGAAACTCTCAGGTTTTCAACGGGTAAAAATCAGAAGAGCTGAACTAATGTCAAGGAAATTAAGCTAGTTCATGCCAGCTGAGAATCTGCCTTAAAGTCTTTAGGAAGGCAGAGCCAGGTCAAAGAGCATTAAGTTCAAAGAGTAGCACGGGAGAGTACTGTCCTCACACAAACTTCTCAGAGCCCTCTCTTCTGTTATAACTCCAAATGGTGGAGCAGAACAACCTCCATCTCTTAGACCTGCTGCTTTGGTGCTCACCAGGCTCATCCTGGAGTATATTCCTTTTGAGTTACGTAATGACTGAGAGCTCTGAAAGGTTACTCCAGCACTCCTTAGAAATTTGCATATTCTATGACAAAGGACTTCTTGCAGTCGTTTATTTATCCCTGAGCTGTAGTGACATAAAAGACACGTGCAGCCTGATGAAATAAATGGGTTGACTCGTTTCACTGAACCCTCCCTTGACTCATGTAGTACCAGCTCTAAACTTAGCCATGGTGAGAACTGAAATAAAGAACGTAAACCTTTATGGAACAGGAAAATCTACTTTTCAAGTCCAAATAGCCTTAAGGAGAATTATTTCTGAGCTGACCTTACCGCTCCCTGGTAATTTTTTCCCCATCTCAAATCCCACATCAGAAGAATTTCAGGCTGTGGCAGATAGATATAGATTATATATAGATATAAATATATAGATTAACACATTTACAATTATCAGTCATTATTATTCAAACACTGTTGTCACTGTTACACCCGTAATATGGTTCTGCAGAATGGGGACATTATTTTATTGAGTGATAGACAGGGAAAAGGCATAAAGAATACAGGTAATGCACATATTTGAAATAGCAATATAAACAGAAACAGAAAAATGTTCAAGTCGAAGTCACGTGAAAAATTAGACTAATCTTCAGATGCATTCTAGACTTGTATGTACAGCATTTTTACGCTAAAAGTAGAAATACAAACTCCAGAGATGAAGCACATCTCAAGAATACAAAATAAATAAACAAAGATGAATGGCAAGAAAAGAAAGAGAACAAACACTCGAATCTTCTTCCAGAACAATGAGAAATTTCGATATGTAAGAACCATGGTAGAAGATGCCCAATTTATGACAAGAACTCATTTATTTCCAAACAGAATCTCAAATAATAAAGTCTTGTGCCGGGGAGTGAATGCAAAGCATTTTAACTTTTATCACTCCTTTTGTGGAGTTGAACAATTCCTCTACAAGAGAGACCTCCAAGCAGGACAGTGTTTCAACAATCCCAGTGAAGAAATCCAACTCACTGAGAGCGTGTGCTTGGTGGGGACATCACAGTTATTTATCCAGAAGGAAATTTTTCGGCAACTTCTAACCCAAGGTTTCTTGAGAATAAGGAATAGATAGATGGGTTGGGTTTCAGACTCTGCAGCAGTGTCTTCCTAATGGTCAGGATCTGCAGGAGGAAAGCAATCAAACTGTCATGAAAAAAGCTATAGTAAATATCAAGAGAAAAGCATTAAGCTCCACACTGGATACAAAATTATGGATTACAACTAAGTAGTGGAATATATCCCTGTCCATGGTAGGGAGGTTGGAACTATATAATCTTTAGGGTCCCTTCTAGCCCAGGGCATTCTACAGTTCTATGATTCTATGAAAGATGCACCATTATTTCACTTTCTTTTCAAGAGCATTACTATTAATTGAATGACACCAAGGACCATCGGTGTTTTTTTTCCTGCTGGAAATTTCTCCTTCATCAATTTGTTTGCATAACCAAATATCCTAGAGAAAAACAAGCATTGTTTCCACTCCTACAGTCCTTGCAAATTAGATTTTTACGGTAGGTTTTTTTTTTTCTCTCCAGAAAAATAGGTCAGTTCCCCTGCAGTAATACACACAATCCGAGGCCCACGTTTCTGCTGGGAACGAGCTCATGGAATGCAACTGCCCCTTTGAGTTGGGCATCTGCACATGGCACCGACCACTTCAGCTGGTCAAATGACTATTTGCAAGGCACAGATTTCCCCCGACTTCAGAGCTGAAGTGAAGCCTAAATACTTAAGCCTTTTTCTACTTCCAATCTCTCTCTCTGAAAATATGGACCATAAATATCCTCTCCCAGGAGATTAGTCCTGGAACCTTATTGGGCTTAAAGTTACGTTCAAACAATGTCCTAATAAAAACAGTGGCTATTGAATAGTAAATAAAGTGTGTTCCAAGGACATCAAATCATGATTACAATGACTTCCATTTTTGTAGAACTTCAAAACTAAGTGTTTCTTTCTCTACGTATTGGAAAATAAAAAGACTTGGTATACAAGAGTAAGTTAAATAGCTGGAAATATAAATGTAAAAAATAACAGAAGATTGCTTAAGAACAGCAGTTAAAAACAGAAAAGTTATTCCCAGGCAGCCTCTGTAAGACAAAATAGAAAAGAAAGAAGAAGGAAAAAGGGATTTTTCAAAGTAGCTTCAACTTAGTGGGATCAAAGAAATTGGTTTAAACAGGGTCTGAAAGGGAACAAGGAATATTCTGAGCACAACTGCACACCTAACCCACACTACTTCACACAAACACCTGCCTTAAATCAAGTAATCTTAAATTGATCACGATTGAACAGCGTCTTTTTTCAGAACAAAATGTGAAAATGCTTCACTTCCTAAGGCAGCTCTGAAAGGGAGACAGAGCCCTACAAATATTGGTCATCCACATTCTGAGTCCTGCAGAGTGGGAACCACATAGCTACCTCACTCCTTGTCTCAGGTTGCCCTGTCATTTTTTTGCACATGCCCCAACTTTCAAAGTTTTCCACAGTTTTGACAAAGCCTGGAGGTGACTCACATGAAAAAAAAAAAAAAAATTAAGAAAAAAAGATTTTGAACTGAATCTGCGTGAAATAAAATAAACATTTCTCCCCACTCTGAAATAAAAAAGGCACAGTCTCCATCAAAAGAGCTCTCTATGTGTTAATCTGCAGTGAAGCCTCAGTGCCAGAGCTGGCACCCTTTGAAGTTAAAGGAAAAGCTCCTGCTGTCTTTATGATGCCAGATTCCTGACTGAATTGAAAAATAACAAAGTAATGGGCTTTCTAAGCTCCCAGCAGCTCTCAGAAGATCACTGTCTTACTCCAGTGATCATAGGAGATGCCAAGGGGACTGGGTTATGTGCCTCACACTGGCTGAGCTGACAACCAGAGCTGCCTAGAAGGGCTCCTGATTTTATTGTGAGTGATCTCAGAATGAACCTCAGCCAGGACAGAATGGCAGATTTGAGTAGAAGAATAGAGATCCACATCTCAAAATAAAATACTTGTCTTTTCTTTTGATGTCACCTATTCCACTTTTCCTATTTTTTTTTTCCTACTGATTCATGTTAGCTAGAATCAAAATTGAATTTTACGGCAGTTTTTCATGCTATTTTCATACTTTTCTTCTTTCTTTTCTCCTCCTGAAGGTAGAGGGAGAGAAAAAAATGGAAATTTGGAAAAAGAAAGGGACTTCAATAGAGATATAAATTAAAGTTTGAATCAATATTTTTTTTCAGTTGATGTTAAATTAACAGAATTTGACGTTTTCATATAAAACATAAAAAATATGAATGCAGCATTTTGATACTCTTTGATTTTATATTTTCTACTGCAGGAACTTCTTGATTAAGAATTTTCAGCCAACTTAAAGGCACAAGTATTAGAAGCCCCTGCAATCTGGCATCCTGAGCCATAATCTTTTGGAGTAGCAGAGAGAGATCTGTTTTGAGCAGCAGAGCATCCACGGTATAACATAGTAGTGAATGTAATACAAGCTAGGATAACACAGGGTAAGAGATTAATATTCTGCATCATACTGTGCTCTGTTATTTTTATCCTGCTGTTTCTTTCACTCACCATCTCATGACTCACACCCTCCCCACACTGGAATTTCCATCTCAGTCTCGTGGCTCACTGGTGTGTTACGGAAGACGATGCCGTGGAAAAGCCATCTGGAGAACACCGCTACTGCCAGGGCTCCAGGTCGCTCTTAAAAACAGACAGACATGACAACATTTACTGATTTATCACATAACTCCTCTGAATATTGCAATCTCTTTAGCAAACTGCCTTCACTAGCTGGGAGGGTTGAAGTTCTCCATGTTTTTACAGCTTTAGTGATGGCGCTGGATATTCGTCCAAGTCACCGTCCCACGGAAAGCTGACACTTGCACAAGCCTTTAGAAAAATTACAGGACTCATCCTGTGAGGTGATAAAAGGGCTCTTGTGAGGCAGGTGAATGTAATCCAATATCTGTAAAGGAGCTGTTCTGTACGCATTTCTCAGTTAACTTTATCACCTCAGGGACATGGTCCTCGATGCCCCACTAGACAGACCTTCAGTGCTTCCTGAGGCCAAGCCACAGTTACTTGATGTGGGCTGGGAAGGCCAGGTCAGAAGAGGAGTTAGATGTTTAAATCCTTACTAATTGCATATATAGCTACTGTGATCCAAAATGTAGAACATCTAAATCCCAGTTCAGTTTGCTGCTGTAGAATCCTGCAGTCGTGGTTTCTAACAGACTCAATTTCCCAAGTGCCTAGACTCTGGCCTCTGTTTAAATCCAGAGACAATATCACTAGTTATGAACCTAAATTCTACCACATCCCAGAAATCAGGGTGATCACAAGAAGCGTAATTGTTTTTTCTTACCTCCTAGATGAGTGTTAAGAGCCCCTGCTCAAGAATTGCAATTCCCTCTTTTATCTGTATCTGAACTTTCATCTCTACCTTCCTGAGGGCTATTTCTAACTAGTCACAAGCCAAGATCACAGAAAGTTCACTCTTTATATAAACAAGTAAACATTCCCTAGGCTAGAGGGAGAGTACTTCAATCAGCATTTGGACATCCTATCATCCTTCAAAAAAATATTCCTACCAGAAAATAGCTAGTCAATCTCAGGCTAGAAAGTCATGTTTTCTCCTCTTTTGCCCTGACACTTTGAAAAATGAACTCCACTGGAAGGAGTCAAAGAAGCCTTGTCCACAGAATATTACCAAAAAAGGCATTTGTGTGGGGAAAGGGGAATAAAATCCTAATTCAGGTACAGTAGCAAGATTCCTCTCATGTAGGTACTGAAGCAATGAGCTCTCCAAGGACCTTAGTGTGTATCCAGCCAAAGCAACCTTCCATTTTGCTGAGATAGATGGGAGTCAGCTTGGTTTTGGAGCAAGTTTAGCGCAAGGATCAGTCTTGCTCCACTGTGTTATTCCAGCTTTCACAAGAAAACATACCAAAGGATGTCAAACAGCCCTTTATCACAAGCTTTTAGATCCACTGGCCTCCTGCTTTCCTGCTCTGTCAAATCTGGCTCTACAGGTGACACTGGAAAACATAAAGCCTGTTTTATTTCCATGAATGTTTTGTTCTCCAGATTTGCCTTGGGGCAGACTTCCTACCCTGTCACCTCAACTCATGTCCTTCACATGGATTTCTGATGGTGACTCAGGACAGTCCAGGAGTCTTTTGTTGGTGAAAAAGCCTAATCCAGCAGAGACACTTTGTCTCCCTGACACCAGCTCAAGTCACCCGTCACATCCTCTGCCCTCTCTTCTTGTCCATTCCCAACATAACTGGCTGCCTGGAGGGGCGCAGATGTGCATGACGGAGAAGGAAGGCTGAAGGCTTGCACATCCATGCCACATTCAAATGTCAGGCCTTCCCTGAATCCAAAGGGCAGAAGCTTCCCTCAGTCCACCCTCAATCCAGAAACGTGACATCGACTCAACAGTCATGTCCTTCCTCTCAGACAATTCCCCCAGCTGGAGGATGATCAATGCAAGGACCCGAGGAGAGCCTGAGGAGGATGTGATTAGTGACCTGAAATGAAGCCTGTGCAAACTGCAGTAGAAGCTTCCACTAAAATCTCTTCCACTGGAGTCAGCACCTCAGGACAACAAATGCTGCTGCAGTTTGAAAGACGATTACCGAGAAAAAAAAATTAGAAAAAAAAAAAGCTATAGGGAATTGGAGCAGCCAGAGAAAATCTTGTTAGTGCAGCAGTGTCCTGCTGTGAGCTTTCTGTTCAGTAGGCAGGCTCCTTGGTACTACTGAGTGAAACAAGTTTTTGCTGTCTAACTATGAGCAGTCCTTTAGAGTGATGTTTTTCCTGAGCTGCAGTTTCTTGTCCCGAACCTTTCTTGGTCTGCTGCTGTTCTAAGTGGACTGTGTGAATTAGGTGGAACTCTTAAAATATTTTACTTTGTAGCTCTGTCTTATCACCTGAGAGGCACAAAAAGCCAGGAAAAGACACGCAGTATCTCTGAGGAAGGTGCCAAGAGGATGGTACTCTCTTTTCAGTGACGCCCTGGGACAAGATGAGGAGCAATGGCCATGAACTAATACACAAGAAGTTCCACCTCAACATGAGGAAGAACTTCTTTACACTGAGGCTGGCAGAGCACTGGAACAGCTGCCCAGGAAGGGCATGGTGTCTCCCTCTCTGGAGACATTCCAAACCCACCTGGGCACGGTCCTGTGTCACCTGCTCCAGGTGACGCTGCCTTGGCAGGGGGATTGGACTAGATCCTCTCCAGAGGTCCTTTCCAACCCTAAAAATTTAGCGATTCTGTGAAAGCAATTGCTCAGAACAGTCGGGAAACCACTTGTAAAGAGCAGCTTTCCATTCACAGGAGGTTGGTCTCTGCAATTCCTTCCACTCCTCCCCTTGAAACACGAGGAAAGGAAGATGCAGGGGCAGTTTTGTACTTTACTGGAATACAGGATAGAGAAAGCAAAGGACTTTCTCCATGAAATGTTTTCTTTGGAGGATGCTAGGTCCTCTGAAGATACATTTTTAATGGAAATATTCCTGATTCAATTGAGAGTTCTCTGGAAAGGCTTTCCTCAGTCAGATGGGAGAAAGGATCTTTACTACCTCTAGCAGACAGTAACTTGCAGTTCCTACAAGCTGGAGCAGGCTTGGAACACCTCTTTGGGACAGTTGTGTGTAGCTGTTGGGTCACAAGTGCACTGTGGGCTAAAAGAACATATCCTGGGTGGTGATTGTACAATCTTCTTCTTGACCAGCCTAAGCATGTTGCTAACTAAATGCAAAGAATGGTCTCGCTCAATGTAACTTCACAAGGTAACAGTGAACACTATCAAATGTGCAGCAGAAGACCACAACACAGAAATGAAAAGACAGGATTTCTGCATCTCGCCACATTTCCAGATGCAGGAACCAGGAGACCGAATGAAGCTTGGCCTACACTGTTTTTTGATACACGTTAGGCACTGGATGGGAGTGCCTGGGGGGGGGGAACGAGTGTAACAATAGAAATCCAACCTTTAGCAGAAAATCCCTTGGAATTTTAAAGGGCCAAGTTGGCAGTGTTCAGAGGAGGAACTCAAACCTGAGTGTCTAATGTTGATTCACACTGATGAGGTGTCCTGTCCTCCTCTCGTTTCACATGAAAAATCATATGGTTAGAGGTTATGGAGAAAGGAAAACAGATTACTGCGTGGGAATACAGTCTGCAGTGAACTTCAATGTGGGTTGTAAAGGACTTTGGTCAACTGGCTGTCAAATAGAGCAGCCCACAGGTTTTTTCTCACTACACTGAGCCTTCAGGAGGTTTCATCCATCTCTGGTACCCTGGGACATCAAGACCAACCCACTTCCTCACCCTGATCCATCAGGGAAGCTCTGCTTCTACAACTGTTGCTGTGTGTCCATCCCATCTTCTAGTTTGTATATTTACATCCTTTTGTCACTGTTAAACTACAAAGCCATGTGTGTACTATTCTCTTCTGAACTCATCCCATCTTAATCCTATGCCTGGGAAGTTTCATCCTTATCTGCTGGAGGATTTCCCATACTCACTTTAAACAAGATTTTTAATATGGATTCTAAAAAAAAAAAATAAAATTAGTATAATTTTCTATTAGTGAACCTCAGAAGAAGAGGTTGGGACCTAGAAGGTAAACTGAATACTATAATATATATAATCACTACAATTTCCATGGAGCAATGATCAAACCACGTAACATCTCTACACTGCATTCCTTGTAACTGCATCTTCATGGCAAATGAGTGTCTATCATTGGATATAAAAATCATCTGGCACTGAAAACAACAGAGAAGGATGTTAGTTCCTCACTCAGTGCATCACTGGAAAGCACTTAAAATTACTGATGCAAGATTAAAGCCTTAAAAATAAAACTGCATCATTAAAGAACAAGAATTTTGCCTTGAACATGAAGTGTCATCAGCTTGAAGACTAATACTATTTTTGGAACAAGAATTAATAGGAAAGGAATCTGCAAAACCCAAACAATCACTACTTAAAATTTCTGTGTGTCAGATATTTCTCCATCTTACTTATAATTTCTGTCCTAAGACTAAAGGTTCACAGTTTGCTTTTTCAAGACACAACAATTTTTGTACTTTCTAGTATTAACTGATTTATGCAACTTTTATAGTTCTTCTGTCCATGAATTAATTAGTTGCCAATCTCACTGTGTTTTAAGTAAGATCAGCACCAGATGGAGACCAGATTTGCTTATTAAAGGGTTTTATCAAAAAAGTAATTCAGCAAATATACGTCTGAAATCCAGTACTGATACTAAAAAGTCTGACAACCTTTCCTAAGAAACTGCCTAACGCTGTGGTACCTGGGTTCAGTTTTATTGACAGAGAACAGTATCCTCGCCTTGAACTGTGCTGTGTAAAATGTCTAAACTGAGCACTGAGCTCAGTCCTGACCCCTGTGAAGTCAGTGACACAACGCCAAGTGTCTTCCACTGCCTCGGGACTGTGACTATTGTTTTTAAGACAAGCACTTGGCAATTACCTAACCTGCACCCTTTGACTGCCATGGTAAGGGCTCAGTTAGCTCTTTCCTCTCCATACATGCAGGTTAATGACATCAGATACTTTCAGCACTATGAGAGCAATCACAAGGCATTTTTTAACTTCATTCTTGCTCTACCCAGGCTCTGTAAGTGCAGACTTTTTCCTCTGTGAACTGGGAGTGTAGAACAGGAGCACCTTCACATCAGAAAAATACAGGGTTTACTGAAACAATACCAACTCCCTTAATATAAAGTAGCATCAGGTCAGGTTTGCCTGTCAGCAAAGGCAAATTGAGTCTGGCAAGGCAGTGTTGAGTCTGACTGTGTAACTTCCCCAGGTGCTGTTGAAGCCTGTAGGAGGTGTTGCTCTGACTCATGGAGGCTGTCAGAACTAACAGGACAGCTTGATAAGACAGCCTTGCTAAAAACTCTGGTGATTGTACAGAGAACCAGGCCATTCACAAATTGAAAAGGAGAAAAAGATGTTTCAGTAGAGTCCCACCACCAAGGTGCACAGTTTTACTTTCACTGCAACAGCTGAACATCTCAGAAATAAGATCACTACACTCAGATTGGGTAATGGACACAGTCAGTGCCCAGTGGAGTCCCAAATCATTCACTGTGTTAAAGCACTCACAGCCTAGCTTGGCCTGCTACGAGCCACAGAAACAACTAGATCAATGCAACTAGATCCCAGCAGGTCATAACCTCCTTGTTCATGTTCAAAGGACAGTGAATGCATCAGTCATTTCCCAGAATCATAGAATGGGTCCCAAAATGGGTTGGAAGGGAACTTAAAAATCATCTCGTTCCAACCCCCTGCCATGGGCAGGGACACCTTCCACTAGCCCAGGTTGCTCAGAGCCCCATCCAACCTGGCCTTCAACACTTCCAGGGATGGGGCAGCCACAGCTTCTCTGGGAAACCTGTGCCAGGGCCTCACCACCCTCACAGGGAAGAATTTCTTCCTAATATCCAATCTAACCTATTCTCTGTCAGGTTGAAGCCATTGCCCCTTGTCCTGTCACTCCAGGCCCTTGTGAAAAGTCCCTCTTCATCTTCCTTGTGGGTTCCCTTCAGAAACTGGAAGGGGTTTGTTCCTGCAAAATCTGTCCCTGCTTAAAGGCTGAATGTCCACTGTCAGGCAGTGACACACTTGGTGAAATCATGGGAGAAGACCAGGCCAGGGTCCCTGGTAATCTTGTTTCAATGAATATTTACATTTTTTTGAAAGGTAGAAATGAGAAAGAGCAGCCTGCAAATGCCCAATTTTTTTACAGTAGTTGGGACAAAAGGAATTTTGACATCCTTCGAAGAAAGAGGAAAAAGCCAGAACAACACAGAGCAAACTGGCCAGTAAAACTTTCAGCTGCTTAATTTGTAAGAAAAAATCCTCACATGTATTACAGCGACCTAAATGTCTGTATATGTTTTAAAAAAGGGCTTGAGCACCTACAGGTATTTATAGATATGCTGTTTAGAAAGAAGCTAGCCCAAATTTAAATCTGAATCAGCCTGACACTTAGCACGGTGAATATTCAAGAGATCTGGCTGCCACCACTTCGGGTCAGTGCTCTAATTCTAACTGAAAAATCACCAATGTAGTCTCATTACCTGCAAAGTGAAGGCTTGTGTCCACTGTGCAAGGTGCAGTCAAAGCTACAAAGGTTACAGGGTGAATGTGGAGAAGAGAGTGAAGCTGAAAACATCATGTCATCTTTAATCAGTGCATCAGCCCATTCTGGGATCCAGCTTTAGGTCCTCAAGTTCAAAACAGAGAAGGCTTACAGGAGATGTGGGAATGATCCAGGGCCTTGATAAACTGAAAGTTGTTGGAAAGACTGAACTATTTTCCTTACAAAGAATACAAATAAGAAGAATCTAGTCAAAATATATGCTATATAGAGCGTGGTAAATCAGATAAACTGGGACTTTTTGTTCTCTGAAAAAAAAGCGATAAAAAGGCCAGGGACAGTGATATAAAAGGCAGAAAATTTATAAACAGGAAAAGAAATTACTTTTTTACACAAAACAGAATTAAGTTATGGAACTTAGTGAAATAGGTAATCATATAAAACCTAACTGGATTCCAAAGGGACAGGATACTTAAGGGAATATCCAGATTATAAACTACAGACAAAAAACCCCATGGAACAGATTGTTATTCCAGCTATTTTTTCAAATACTTAATACTAATCTGGCATGCTGTGACGCTATACAAGGTCTTTACACATCAGTCCATCACTTGTAACCCTCAGGTAAGTTTTCTTAAGGTAAATCCAAAAGTCTCATTTGCCTTAAATTCCTCTCATCTTCTGCAGCTCTATTTTCCCCAGATGAGGCATTATCTACTGACAGTGACACCCTGACTTATATAATGCCCTGTGGTGCCTTTCTAAAGAGCATAGAAACAGACTGAACCATAATTTAGGCTCCAAGCTGGTAGTGAATAATAATTGCCTCATTCCCATCCTTTTCCAGAATGATTTTTGTCACTAATTCAGAACATGGCTCAGATCAACCACTGCTCAATCCAGCCAGCAGTGGGAAAGTTTACTGAAAATGGCAGCAGTGCTGTTTGATCCTCTGTCTGCTGAAGCCAGATACAAAATTTCCATTTAATTCTAGAGTAGAACAGGTCTTCAGAGTCCAAACACATTTTGAATTGAGAAAGGGCGGAGCGGGAATCTCTCTGGCCCAGGTTCCATTCATAGAATAACAGAATGGTTTGGGCTGGAAGGGAACTTAAAAATCATCTCATTCCAACCCCCTGCCATGGGCAGGGACACCTTCCACCAGATCAAGTTGCTCAGAGCCCCATCCAACCTGGCCTTCAACACTTCCAGGGATGGGGCAGCCACGGTTTCTCTGTGCCAGGGCCTCCCCACCCTCACAGGGAAGAATTTCTTCCTGATATCCAATCTAACCCTACTCTCTGTCAGTCTGAAGCCATTGCCCCTTGTCCTGTCACTCCAGGCCCTTGGAAATAGTCTCTCTCCCTCTTCCTTGTGAGCTCCCTTCAGGTCCCTGGAAGGCTCCAGTTAGGTCACCCCAAAGCTTCTCTTCTCCAGGCTGAACAATCCCATCTCTTTCAGCCTTTCCTCACAGCAGAGCTGCTCCATCCCTCTGATGGTTCCTCCTCTGGACTCGCTCCAACAGCTCCATGTCCTTGCTGTGATGGACCCCCAGTGCTGGAGGCAGCACTGCAGGGGGGTCTCACCAGACTGGAGCTTACAGCTTCAGAAAAACTCTATCTCCAGTGTCTGGTCTTTCCCCTCAATTATTTGGGGATTTGCCTTTCCTTTTTTTCTCTTTTCTGTATTCTTTTTTCTTTTTTTTTTTTTCTGGAAAATATGCTTTTGTAAAATATTCCTTGCTTTTAGCCTGTGTGCTTATAGCATTATCTTAAAAAGCCACTAGGCAGATGGTTCCCAAATGTGAGTTAATAACTTGTAGGTGGCTTTTGGGGAAGCTTTTTGAAATCCCTTCATGCAAAATGATTTCACAAACTGCCTGCATGCCATTCTTTGGCTATTTGGGCAGACTATTTCAAAATGGCCAGGAGAAAAATGGCAGATTATTTTTTATTTGTTTTGAAGCAGACTGTTATGTTTATTTTGCAGTGGTAAAAGAATATAAAGGGAAAACAAACACAAAGCTTCCACTGAAGATTCTTCTAGACCCTGGAAGTCCTGACTGGCTTCAAGGTGAGCATGTTTGGGCCTCTGCCCCTCTTTTGCAGCCCTTCTACAGCATTTCTTTCAAAATAAGGTTGATTTTTACAGAGTAGCACAGGCTGAGTATTCAACAATCACGAGTGAGACTTCACGGCATCACACGATTAATTTAAAAATCAGATTTCAAATATGGGGCTCTTGCTGTTCACCACTGGTCTGCTAAAAATACTGTATGTTTTGCATGGTTTAGAGTCAAAAGTATTGATAGTGTCTGGTCAGGCAAGCATCACCATTTTTTAACAGATTCCATCACCCTCTTTTAAGAGATTTCACCACCATTTTTGAACTGATTTCACAAAAAATCCATCACCACACCGATGACAAAATTTTGCTGTCTCTCTTAACAATGGCAGCAGATCAAATGCCTTCTAACCCTGTGAATCAATGTGAACCAATCAAGTACAACTGCCCTCTCTCCTGGGTGATTCATAGCTCTAGAAAATGGAATAGAAAAATAGAAAATAGAATATTTTCAGTTAGAAAGGACCTACAATGATCATCCAGGCCAACTGCCTGAGCACTTCAGGGCTCACTGCTAAAGCATATGATTAAAGGCATAGTCCAAATGCCTCTTAAACGCTGACAGGTTTAAGACTCTCTGGAAGCTTGTGCCAGTGTCTGACCAGCCTCTTGGTAAAGAAATGTGTCCTAATGTCCTAAACCTCTCCTGGTGCAGCTTTGAACCATTCCCATGTGTCCTATCCCTGGATACCAGGGAGAAGAGATCAGCACCTCAGCCTCCTTTTCTCCAAACTAGACAAACCAGGAGACCTCAGTCACTCCTCACAGCACATTCCTTCCTACTTTTTTCTCAGAAATCACATAGTGTTAATATATAAGTACCTATATTTTCTTTTTAACACCCCCCCCCAGTTGCTTCACTGCCAAGAGAGAACCACTATATGAGGGCTATTAGCCACATTTTATATGGCATTTATACATCATTGGAAGGGTCTCATCCAGACAATCTGTGATGAACACAGTATAAAAATATAAATAAACCAGATTGCATTGGCTAGACCAGAAGGGTAAAGTCTAGTGATTAGAGTGATAAACATATTTGCAGATAACACAGAAAAGTGCATTTATCCCACTAGAGAGCAGTAAATTGACAGTTATTTTGGCTGGGTGCACCTTAGAGTTTCATTGTAGTTCATGTCTATAAAATATGTAGGTAAAAAGTGTGACCACGTGGTCCTTAAAATTAAAGTATTAGTTTCCCCACCAGGAAACGGGCCCTACTCTTCTGCACCCCAGCATTGTGTGATCTTGGAAAGTTGTTTAGAGCTCAGTTGTGCTTCTCAGTTCCAGTCTTAACAAGGCTCAACATAGTGTCAATGCTTTGTTTTTCTTCCTGTCCATACTCAAATCAGGCCAGAGAGTCCTACAACAAATGCCAGCAGTGCCATAATAGGTATGGACAGTTGGTTAGTGGGTAGGTAAGAATCAACCAACTCTTTGCAGAGTTCTTTATGCTTAGAAAAGCAAACAGAATGAGCTATTACTCAGCTTCAGGAGGTAAAGAAGCTGCTGCTGTGCAGGTCTCCTAAGCAGAGATTTAAACCAACCCATTTAAAGTCCAATAGTAAAGATCCATCCTTCTTGTAAACTCTACTGTCTACTCCTGTCCCTCCAAGCTCACCATTGCAGAAAAGGATACAAGCTTTAAATCCATGGGTTTTTTCCCTCAACTTGTCAAACACCAGGATGGCATGTGTTGGACCACAATAAACCTGACCCCAAACTCACTGAAATCATGAGAGTTCTCTCTCCCTCCGCTCCTGCACCTACCCAGTTACAACACACTTTAGAACAAGTTAGATGTCTGAAAAATGTACTGAAAGGGAGGGAGGGAAGGGGGGGAGGGGGGAAGGAGGGAAGGAAGGAGGGAAGGAGGGAAGGAAGGAAAGGAAGGAAGGAAAGAGGGAGGAAGGAAGGGAAAGAGGGAGGAAGGGAGGGAAAGAGGGAGGAAGGGAGGAAGGAAGGAAGGAAGGAACTCTGCCGCTGTTTGCCTTATTTTTAAGCACAACTCTGCTTCTTGCTGTTATTCTATAAATCCCATCTATCAGTATTTGCAGCACTTCAGAAGAGTCTGTATTCACCATGTCTGTCCTTTTTCGATAGAGCAACAGTTTAGGAGAGCTAATGTCAAAGAGAAGTAGTTTTAATTCTGGTCTTTCTTTCCCCCAGGCAGTCAGCTACCTTTCCAAAAGCTGTAGAAAGAAATCATCTTCTTCAAGGCCAGTGTCCTTTTGCCAAATTTGGCTGAGAGAGCCATCCCACCTAGAGGCACCACTAGGCCTCTGTGCCCCTGTGTGGGGGAGTCATCCACAGCATTATCCAACCCTTGGAGTGCTGCCAGGGCCAGAATATGTGCTCCACAGCACATGGGCTGGTGTATGGAGCACAGGGCACAGCCACATCCCCTCAGCCTTGTCAACACCTGAGTGTAAGGCAAACAGAAGGGAGATGATGATGATGATGATGATGATGAGAGAGAGCTGCAGCCTCTGTGAAGCAGAGAGACGGATCGAAGAAGGATGCTGAAAAGCAGAAAAGCACCCTGCCATGCACCAGGCAGCTTGTGATGCATCCACCAAAGCACAAGGAGAGCCCCCAGTGACCATGGGGCAGCTCAGCAGATTCTGCTTCTCACCGAGGCAGGAGGCTGCCAGTCAGCAAAGCCGGCTCAGCACTGAGCTCCACTGGAGCTGCAAGGCCCTGCCACTCACTGAGAACTGTTTTGCCTCAGTGAAAAGCACCAGCTCCTGGCTCCAGGCTCCTACAGAGATCCAAACTCAACAGAGCCAGCAAAGCAGCGGGAGCTGGCTGCAAACCTGGATATAGACACAGTGGATCTGTTCTCAGCGAGCTGATATTGCACCCCCAGAGCAGTCCTACTCTGCTTTAACCCCTGTGCAACCCCCGTGAGCCTACGAGCTGCTAACGAGACATTTGCTCCGATGAGGCAGATAATGTGAGCACTATGCAAAACCTATAAAAATTACTGACATTCATAGCATCATTAATCAGCAGCACTCATCCTCCAAGCTCCACCATCCCTCTGGGAAATGGAAAACTGCGGGTTTGATTCACTGCACATCAGCTCAGCTCTGCGCTGTTTTTGTCCCGGTCATGTCAGCACCAAACTGGAAGGAACAGCCACAGATTGGGCAGATTTGTCTGAACCACTTTGTTACCCTCACAGTTAAACCTTGGAAAACCCTTTTTTTGCCAGAACTTTTCCCTGTTGCTGCTCCTGGGAAAGATCTTTCCCTTTGGGAAAGATGCTAATTGGCTGTTTGTCATCTGGTCAGAAAGGGTAATGAGTCACAGCCTGCTGGAATTCGTTCCTGCCCTTTCCTTAAAAAAAAGAATGCATTCAGGGCACACACCTGGGTAAGACACTCTATGAGTAAGGCTTCTTTTCAGTGCAGGTACCTGGCTCATGATTCCTATTCAGCAGAGACTAAAACTTTACAAAATCAGCCACTGGCAGCACTCCCAGGATATTTTTCCATTCGCACATATTTCTAAAAATGTCAACACCAGTCTAACCATTCTCATCTGGGAAGCCTGACATCAGATGTACATTAGCCCAGGGGAAAAAAAAAACATCCAAAACACAAGCCCCTTCTAAAAAGGAAAACAAATTCGAAGTATGTTACACTGGGTTCTGTCTCTGGGCTCTATGCAAACAAGAGGAGGAAATTTTACAGAGTGATTTTACACCCCTAACAATACCATTGGAAAGTCAGACAAGGCTTTCACAGGGATGAGAAGTGGATAGTATGTGAGGTTCTTATTCCTGTATGTTTGGGTTTGTTACCCAATAGCAAACAAAACAAAGTCCCAGGCAGGACCTTAAGAGCCATGTGCAGTCCTGGAATTTTATCCAGACAGCTGAACAGCACAGCGTCTGACTGTGGGAGAGCTTCCCCAGGGAGAAAGCATTTTGGCTTGAGCATTTTGTTCCAGTCATCAGTCTCATATTATCTTCTCTTCCAAATTCAGACCCTTCACACACCTCCCCGGCATCACCTGCTTTGTCTGAGAGACTTGTGTAGACAGGACATGCCCTGATGCCATTTTGCAAGCTGAGTTCAGGCAATAAGCAATATTGTTTCCACACTGTCCTCACACCACATGCCATCAGCATTTTATCGCTGTTAGGAGAGATCTCCATTTAATTTGGTCTGTCAGGAATCAAGGAAAACAAAGGATGTGACTGCAGGCCTTGAGTCTATCTGAACAGGATTCCTGGAATGGACTAATCTGTAACTACGGAGTGAAAAGAGAGCAAGATGTTCTTCTGAAATATTTAAAATTTATATTTCACTGTCCATGAATGCTGCAAAAATGACTTTACAATTTCTCTCCCTCTGGGAAATTAATAGAAAGCCCTCCCCCCCCTCACTCACTTTCACGATGATTGAATTTTCCTCCCTCCAAGAAGGAGTAATGCTCTTGTATTACACTTTACTTCCTTGCAAATCTTACATGTTTTCTACACGTGCATTTTAACTCTGCATCCTCTCTTTAAGTATTGACTCACAGATATGATAAACAGAGTTTTTAACCTTACTCATTGTTGAAACAGACCTCAAAGACTGATACCCTGACATAAAAACTTTCACCAGACTTTCCAGAGGGGGCACCTCGGCATTCCAGACTCCACATTCTGGTGGCCTTTTCTACACGACACCCACACTAAACCATCTGCCCACTCATCTGCTGAAGGAAACCACCTCCACATCAGGAATTCCTCTGAAATTCTATTGTCCAGAACATTTGCCATCACTAAAGAGCCCTTCAGTACTCTGGGGTCTTGTCCTGCCACTCCTACTGAAGAATGACAACCTGTGTCAGAGGACTGAGACAACGGAGAAAACTGAGTCACCAGGAGAAGGACTATGTTCAGTGGAATATCATATGGGATGCTCCTGGGAAAAAAAACCCCAACCCTAAAAAAGGGAAGCCCATTGATAGGTTCACCTGTCTTTAGTGGTTCCTTCAGAGGGACTTACTTCTCACTCACTTGCTGGTGTGGTTGACAGCACTAACATCTTAAATTATTGTAGTTAGAGATGTCAAGATCCATGGATTACAGTGTCAGAAAAGATTTTAAGTGGAAGTTTACTTCTAGACTTGTGCTCTTTCTTCTCAGTCTGACTGAATTTAACTCATGATCCAGTCCCTGGGGACCTCAGCAGAGCAGCTGCTGGGATCCAGAATCACTTTGAAGTCACAGAAGAATTCTAGTGGTGGTCCTGCCCCTGCTGGGTGGTCCATGATTTCTATAGCCCTAAAACACACCTACACATGCCTGTAATATTTTGCTTCCAGTGTTACATCCAAAATCCCAGTATTTTGTAAGGGAAGCTTAGTGATGCTTTCATACCAGTCCTTGCATACCCATTTTTCTGAGGCTCCCTCAAAGCATTTGGAGAAGTCAAAGCCATGTGGAATCTAGTGATGCTCAAAAGTACATATTTATCTTTTCCTTTTGTTGTTTCCCTTTCAGCTTGTAATTAGTTTAGGACCAAATTATCCTTTTAGCACAAATGCAAAGGTAAGGAAACTTAGTCCACAGTGAAAACACTCTGGACCAGCACAGAAGGGCCTTGTCCATGTCAGAGAGGCCAGGCAAACATCTGCAGGAGATTGTTCAGGTGAGGCTGACCATGAACTTTACTGCATGCAGTGTGTGTCCAACCCTTCCTTCTTTTTTTTTTTTTTTGGTTGGTTGGTTGGTTTTGGTGGTTTGTTGTTTGGGTTTTTTTTGCTTTATATTTTTTTTAATTTCCGGTTATTTTATGGTCCAGTCTGATGGATAAGCAAGACCAGGGAATGTGCTTGGCCACCAGGGCCTCAATTGTGATTCCAAGCAGAATTAGAAGATGCAGTGAGTGAAACACAAGGTACACCCTACACTAGGGCTGTGCAAACAGGAAAATCAGTCAAAAAACACAGCAACAGTATCCCCCTCTCACTTGTGCTCCTCTATGTGCAGTTAGAAAAGTTGGGGGTTTGTGTGGTGACTTTTAGTAAAGTTGAATATAGATGAGCACAGGTGGAAGCAGAGTTAGATGAGAACAGATTTCGGGAGAAATAACTGTGCTCAGTGAATAGAGACTGGTTATTGTTTAAGGTAAGAAGGTACCAACAGGGTGAACCTGTAGAGCTTTCAAGATACTCCCAAGAAATTGCCTGAGGGCAAGATGCTGCATCCAAGCAGGGCTATATTTGCACTTGCCACCTAAACAGTTTGAGGGAATGTTCCCAAGCAATTAATCACAGTCAACTACCCTGTTAAAGGCTCCTGGTCACGGTGGTAAGTCTGTACCCAAGAACTGTCTCCCAAAATACTTCCTAGGCACAATGTGGGAATCAGCAGAGGCCAGGAACAGAGCCCACTAGGCTGTGTGCCGAACACCTTGTTTCAGAGGGAGCCTCCAACAGCATGAACACAGGCTGCTGCTGCCAGCTGGCCTCAGTGCCAGGGAATGGTCCTGGGCACATTTCATTTTCTAATATAGATGCAGTCAGGATGTCTATGAGAATTCGTATCTCCTCCTTAGTGGAATATCCAGCTTCCTTATTAAGAACAGAACCTACCCCATTTTTCCACTAGCAAGAGGCAGTGCAAATTCCATTTTGAAATACACACTGTTTCCAAGCCTCCCAGAGAGATTTCTCTCTCATGCTCCAAAGCCCTAAACTTCTCAGCCTCTGCTCTGTTGTCGGTATCAGTTGTCAGCATCACTCGGGTGGAGATCAAGTGGGCAATGGGAATCTGGCAGAAATTTTGTCATTTGCTGAGACTTACTCCCCCAAGTCTGCAGGGAGATGCCAGTGTCTGCTTTGGATCCACACTTTAGCACACTCTCCTAAAGATGGGTACCTGTATCCTTCCTTTCAAAGCACTGAGCAAGCTTTTGACACACGATCCTGAGAGATATTGTGCAGGTATTGTGCCCAGTGGCTGAAATCCAGAAACAACTCTGTGAGCCACCATTCCTCGCTTAGACAAATGCACTGATATCTCAGCTATAGACTCCTGCTCTTGCCTTTGCTTCTTATTTGGCTTCAGGAAGATTGTCTCCTTCAAAGCACAGTGGCTAAGCTTTAGCTAGAGGGTATTCCTTCCCAGAATGATCTTTGTCACCTTGCAGACTGTTTCTTTGCATCATTCTCTTGCATAATAAAACAACATGTATTTTCACATTAACCTTCCTTTAAATAAACCTCTTATGCAGCACTGCCTTGAAAATTATAGTGTTTTCTGAAATAAAAAACCCATAATAATTTGCTCTGCAAATTCGTGGTAAAGCCTTCCCTCAATTACACTCCTGCGGATTTTCAAATCAGTTTTAAACAAGACAGAAAAAAATTATAAGGCTACACTGCTTACATAATTCAAATAATTTTTCGCCTCCCCAGTCTACTTACAAACAGGCAGGAAGGAGAGGAACTGGAGGAAGAAGAAGAGGTTTTCCATGTGTTGAACTTGCCTGAGCAAATGAAGTATAGTAGCATATAACTAATCCCTACTAATTCTGAAGGGAACAAGGAAAATCCTGGTATATAGTTGTGAGATTTTTTTGGGGAAAAGGTGCTGGTACTTCACCATTGGAGTGCAACCACAAAAAGGAAGGAATTTTAGCACAAGATTGTAAATTACAGTCTCCATGGCACACCATAGTTGAAACACAGAAATAAAGTATATCTTCCTTTTCTGTCTCCAGCCTGTCAATCAAGTATTAAAACCTGTGCTGATTTACTTGGAAACATTCCCCTGATAAAAGTGAATTACTAATACAGGAGAGAATTTTGCAGGTTACTGTTGGTAAATTCTACATACTATCTGGAAAATTATTAATTCTGCAATAATCATATAGATTATGTGTTCTGGGAAGCCCCCACTCTAATGAAAACATTTTGTTGCAGCTAGGAAGGTTATTAATGTTACTATTAGATCAGGTCATTTCTGGAGATCAGGTGAATTTCCTAAAAATTCAAAGCAACATTGTTCCATTGGAAAGGGTAACCTCATTTTCATGTCACACCAAGTCAAACTAAGGAGAAATTCACTGAAAACAAACGACGCTGCAGTCCAAATAAGGATACTACATTACTACATTACACAAGTAAGAAAGCATTGCAATATATAAACTAATTGTGTCTGAATGCTGTTCTTTGTCTTAAAACAAGTTGATATTTCTCTTTGCAGCTTCTAATTCCAATTAATTTTTTACTCAGGTCATTATGAGCTTTACTATTTTCCTATTCCAATTAACATAAAGCTTTTTATTTCATATGACTTTAATGACACAAGACCCACATCTTTCACAATGTTTCATCATACAGAAATGGAGTATGTTCTGGCCAATGGACCCACAGGTAGCTCCTGGAGAATTTCTGTGTTTATTCCTCCTATAAACTGACACAGTGATGTCAGAGAGCATGATACTCACTGAAGAGTATCAGCACCCTGAGGTCCCAAATTTAGGCATGAGCAACAGAACTTTAACAAGCAGGCAAGGAGGCCTGGGGAGCAGTTAATGCCTACAACAAGAAAGTGAAAAGAAAAACCCCAAAACCAACCAACCACAAAGCAAACACTACAAAAGCTACAAATACACTAAATGACACATTCTTAAAAAATATTTAGTGGTGCTGAAGGCATAAGCCTTGTCAGAATGATTTTGGAACAACAACTTTGGTTGTTCACAGACTCTATTATTATAAAGACCTTTTCTATTTAATTTTTTAGACATTTGTAGCTATGATAGCCTACGGAATGAGGCTGGAGGTCACACAATGACAGGCTAAAGCTGCACCAAAGGCAGGCAGATGCTCTTAAAACTCTGTCTCACAGTTTCCTTGCTGCCCCTCTGTCCTGAACAGGATCAACCTTGTTATTTTGAGGTGTCTCCAACACACCGACTGCTTGACAACACACGGACTGCTTGACAACACACCGATCCCACCACCGGCCAAGTACCAAGGCCAAAGTCTTGATTAGGTGCTTAAAGCCCTCCTTTCATTATTCCCCAAGTCTGGCAGCAGTCAGCCTGGAGGCTCTTGTCAAATTTCATGACTTGTCATGACATCTTGCTAACTGACTGGAACAGATGTCAGGAAGGGAGCTTGTCCCTCACCACGGCCCAGTGGCACCATCACGTGCCCATAAACGCTCTCCCCGTTTGACCTCAGCACGAGCTGCACTGATACTACGTCAGGAAGAAGAATTTCTTCACAGAAAGGATGGTTAAGCATTGGAAGGGGCTGCCCAGGGAGGTGGTGGAGTCCCCACCTCTGGAGGTGTCCAAGGAATGACTGGACGTGGCACTCAGTGCTCCGGGTTGGAGGACAAGTTGGGGATGGGCACAGGTTGGATTGGATGATCTTGGAGTGCTTTTCCAATTTAAATGATTCTGTGGTATATTTCAGAAGAGTAAGCCTTTTTGTGTGCACATGTATCATCCATGAGACTGGAAGTGCACTTATATTTGCTTTGTTACCTAATGAGTTGTGAATGTCAGCACATGGAGAAGACAAGCTGCTCCAGAGCAGTGTGGATCAAGAACCCCATCGCCACCACCTCCACCAGAACAGGGGTGTTTGCATCATGAGAGTCCAGGGAACAGCCAGCAGAAGTGCCATGTTCTCCTTACGGGGTCCAAATGAAAAAAGCACACAAAAGAGGGATTTGTTTGTGCCGTTCAGAGCAGCATTAGGTCCCCTCTATGTTCAGTGACCCCACCAGATGGGTCACAGTGCACAGCTGCTGGCACATAGCTTTTGCCTGCAGAGCCACTAAGAGCCAAGCAAGAGACCACAGGGTAAATCTCTCTCTTCCCTGAGATCTACATTTTATATGTCCCAGTCCAGCCAAGCCCATTCCTATTTGTACCTCTCTCCCCCTTTGAAATGCTCTGTCTTCCCTTCCACAGCCTTTCCTTCACCCTGTTTGTATACAGATCATTGTCCTATTGTTCATAAAGCACTCAGAGGTGAATGGTATTATATAACTGCTAGTTACTGCTTTATCATTTTTTTAGAATGATGGAAAAATGGAAGGGAAATGCAGACTCCCCTTGGGGCCAGGTTAAGCAAACTAAACTTACATTACTGGTGACCCAAATGAACATTCACCTCAGTATCCTCAACATGGAAGAATCCATTTTAGTACCTACTGTCCCACACAAAATGACAAGCCATTAGTAACTATGGCATGTAAGCATGTGTGGGGTGAGAAATCTTCCATGCTGTAGCTCCAAGTCAAAAGACTTTACAAAAAAGTGTGGGTTTGTTGTTCAGTTGGGTTTGCTTGGGGTATTTTTATCTGTTTCCAATTATTTGCTATTCATTAAGCTTATCTTGATGCTTTTGATATGGTAAAGAGGTTTTATTCAGCTTGCTATTCATTCCAGGCCAGCTAAGATAAAATCGGTAACAGATTTCCTTCTTGTAATGGGCTTAGAATTGGCACATGCAGCCAAAACTCTCTTCCCGTTTCATATTTCCCCAGTTCTCTCTTACTCACATACTCTTTTCTGGCAGAAGTTTGCATCATTTAGTGTCTTCTGCACTTCTCTGTATCCCAAGCACGGACACCAGCTGCCTGCTGAGCCCAGTGAAGCTTCTTGATCCTGAAATCTATTACAGCAAAAGCAGGTTCTCGCTGCTGAAAAGTGGAATTACACCCTCACCCAGGCCAAAATTGCAGTTCTTCATGCAGATAATCCTGCTGCTTGGTTTGCAACTGATCCTGACAGGATCCTGACAGGATCAGTGGATCATGTCAAGAGGACTGCTCTGATGAGTTAGTGGCTACAGAAACAGGCCCTCTTTCTAGTAACAATCTGGTGTTTCCAACACAGTGTGCTACAGAACCACTTCTTTTCCAACTCACAAACTGTACCACAAACTTACATATTTGCCCCGAAGTCTGAGGAGAAGGCCAAGGTTTCAGCACAGTATGTAGTTCATCTTCAAATAACCACAGAATACCCTGGGTTGGAAGGGACCCACAAAGGATCATCAAAGTCCAACTCCTGATCTCAAAACTCAGTCTCAAAGATCAGTCCATCAAAAACACCTGCTGAGCACTATGTTACTTTAAGCATGTGCTTAAAGCTGAGCCCACACTCAATGCCTTGCTGGTCATACCACTCAGTGTTTGGCAGCAGTCTCTCTCACTAGAAAGCAAATTCTCTACTGCCTTAAAAGCCAATAGAAATTATGCATTATTTGTAAAGAAGGTGTCAAAGCCGAGTTTGCCTGAACTGTGCTTGATAACTCTTTAGAAACACAAGCAAAAAAAATATTTTCAGCCATATTTTGAGAACAATTGTTTTTCTTTTTATTGGAAAGTTCTGTTGCATTATTATGGCAAAACACAGTATATTCAAACTGAAGGCTGAGGAATGATTTGACAAGTTTGTACAGAACTCTTTGCAGCAGTCAGGGTATTTTGCTTTCACTAGGCTTGGTTTTTGTTTGGACAAACTCTACTCTCAGTTGTGGCAGGGCACATATTAGAGATTAGAAAAATATTCTTCCCTGTGAGGGTGGTGAGGCAGTGGAAGAGGTTGCCCAGAGAAACTGTGGATCCCTGGAAGTGTTCAAGGCCAGGTTGGATGGGGTTCTGAGCAACCTGGTCTAGTGGAAGCTGTCCCTGCCTTGGGGACAAGGTTGACTGGGGGGTTGGAACAAGATGATCTTTAAGGTCCCTTCCAACCCAAGCCATTCTGTGATTCTATATGCTAGAATCTGAAGATGAATTTAGCAGCTTGGCTCTCATGGGAAGTTAAAGGCCCTCAGCACCTTGCAAGACTTAGTCCTATGGTGTCTCTGCAAACATGAAGTAGGGTTTAACAAGCAGCCCTGAAAATGTCACAGTTCACTGCCACAGAAGGGTGAGGATTTCACTCCCCCTTGCTTCCCACTTCCCTGCACCACTGACCTCTCCCATCCCTTCCTCTCACTGGCTCTGGCACTCACTTGCTTTCCAACTCACTAATTTGACAGAAAAAGATCTACTTTGTTGTTGCCGCATTGGATTTTCTGTCAGGTGAGTGAGCTCAAGCAGCTCCTGGAAGAGAAGGCAGCGCTTGCACTTCCACAAGGACAGAACCAGTTCAGCGTAAGCAACAAAAGGGCACACAGTGGGAAGGGGAAAACTGAAAAGGAGGGAGGAAGACAAAGTCTTCCCTTTAGATCACCAGTGGGCTTTAAGATCGGCTCATCCCACCCCCCATAGCCCTGATCTCTTTTTAACCTACATCAGCTTAGTGTTACTCCACTAAATGCAATAACTACAGTGATGTAATTCAGATCACTAATATCCATATGCAGGGTTCTACTGTGAAACAAGGGATTGTTATGAACACATTGTCCCTGCTCGGAGGAGCTGACAGTCCAATTCAACACAACATGCAATTGGAAGACCAAACTCTGGCTGGCAAAACTGATCAGGAAGCTGGGGGGAGTAGTTACAGAAAGACAAACCCAACATTTTATCCTAAAAGACTCACTGAATTGCTTGGTACTTCTTCAGGTGAGTCAGATGGATTTGATTGGTGAAAGCAAATCAAACTACTCACCTGAGCAAAAAGCTTTAAGTTCTTCAGTGATCTAGATCTCAGCATGTGCAACAGGGAATTATAGCACTTCTTTGTTTCATCTTAGATTCAGCCTCCCCAGAGAGCTGATTCTGCACTTCCCTTTGATGCAAAAACTCCCATCAAAGCAAACAGGAGATCTGCCTGAGACTGGAGTGCAGCTGCACGGGACACTTTGCCTGTCAGTCTTGTTGAAGCTTCTCAGCGTATTATGGCATCACATCCCACCTAAATAAACAAATAAACAAGAAACCTACACCTAAAATTAACGTGAAAGATGCTGTTCTCTATTATCAGATTCAACATCCTTCCTCTCACCCCAGGGGTTTGGGCTGAGCTCTGTATTCATGAAAAATACGACTTGCTTGGCACTTATTTTACTGAATAGGAAGGAAAAAAAACATGATGCATTTGGGCATTATCTTTAGAGGCTACAGTAAGGGGCAGGGAAGCAGCATTTGTGTCTGGCTAAAGAGAATGTCAGAGCGCTGCTCTGCAAAGCTGATTTAAATTTATGGCAGTACATACATCTGAGGTACTTGCATAAATTATAATCCTGACTGAGATTTACTTAGTTATATTAGAAAATTTGTCAGAAACAAACCTGGAGTGTTGACATCCAAGCCTTCTTTTTCTGTTAGTCTTGCTGTGCCACTGTGTGTGGGAAAGGCATGGAACATCCTTCAGCAATAAAACAGGAGTTTGAGGGGGAAACAGAGATGTCCTTTGCAAGAAAAAAGGTAACACAGCTCTTTGAGTTAAAGGAGCAACTTCGTGTCAGTCTTCACTAGCAAACTGTACCACGCTGATGAAGACAATGAATGTGTCACTCGTCCTTCAACGTCATCTTAACTGTAAAATCCACAGCACTGAGAAGGTTTTGTTTGGAAATAAAAAGCAAACGAGGATGTGTTCTGATGAAAGATGATGCTCTCCATCCCAGTCTGAGATATAAGCCACGCAATGGTTATTGAAGTATCACGGCTTGCCACATTAGACTCCTCAAGTGCCATCCATTCCCAGTCTGTTATCACTAAAACCAGTGAACTGTGTACACAAGTGGTGTGTGCATACATAAAGGTGACTGATACACGTGCCAAAGTAATCTGGAGCATACAACGAAAACAGTTTTGCAGATATTGCACTGATATTCTACTTTCTTGTTATGTCTGTCCACTCCCTCATGCTTTTGATCTGTTGTGCACTTGGATAGAAACCAGTAACAGCAGACGGAAAAGATACTTTCAGTCTCAAAAATATAACAAAGGTATAAAACTCTAAAACTACCAAAAAAAAAAAGCTGCACATACTTTCAGGGTGGGGACAGTAAGCACATGACTGAATTATTTAGAAATTCTGAAACAGGAAGGTAATAAAATTATTTATAAAGAAGTATATCTACAATATTTAATAATTTAAGGCTCACAAGAAACTAACATATCAAGACAACAGAAGTTTTCTGCTATAGGGTTCAAAGCACCAAATTCACTTCACATACAGGATAACCAGATCTGTATTGATCACAAGTGGAAAACTCTGAAAGTGCTGATCTGCTAATGTTCCTAGTGCTTTAATGATGTCATATTTCACAGGAATAAGAAATCCCCTCTCAACCATAAATACACTCATACAGATATAAAATATATTGGAATTATTTCAATTTGAAACTACAGTACAAAAGCCCTCAACCTCCCTCCCCCCCCAGTCCATTCATTCTCCACGCACACATCTCCCCCAACTCTTTAATACTAAACTTGGAGCAACTGAATTGGTTACAAATTACCCATTTAAAACCAACCACCATTTGCTACAGTAAGTTTCTACAAATTAGATTTTTTACTGTCATAATTTACCAGCTCCTGCATCATGGAGCGTAGCTTATTCTTAGTCTACTTTAAAAATAGGTGACCCTTTGTGTCATGGAAAAAGAACATAAAAACATGTATTCCTGGAGGACTGCTCAGGACAGTGATCAGTTTAGAAAATACAGCCTGACTTAAAAAACTAATTGGTACTAAAAGAATAATTATAGTAGCAAGTTTCTGACACCAGTAAATCTTTCTACATCTCTGAACTCTAACTCTCTCCTCTCCTTACAGGTCTGTTTCCCTATTGGTGTCCAGACAGAGAGCATAGAGGGATTTTCTGAGATCTACATTGCTTTTCGCCTTGATAGTGGCTTTTTCTATGGAGCTGGTGCCATTGTTGAACTCCTCACTGTTTTCCAAGTGCACAACAGATTTGTTCAGAGAGTTTGTACTGGGTCTTCTCTTCGCATCTGCCCCCGCTGTGCTGCCCTGAGCACTACTGTGCTCGTCTTTGAGGATAGATTGCTCTTCATGATCAGTCTCTCGGTGGTAGAAGTAGTTGAAGTTGGACACAATGACAGGGACAGGGAGGGCGATGGTGAGCACACCTGCAATGGCACACAAGGAGCCCACAATCTTGCCCCCCACAGTGACAGGTCTCATGTCCCCGTAGCCCACAGTAGTCATGGTTACCACTGCCCACCAGAAAGCATCAGGGATGCTGGAGAAATGAGACTCGGGGTCATCGGCCTCAGCAAAGTAGACAGCGCTGGAGAAGAGGATCACCCCGATGAAGAGGAAGAAGATGAGGAGGCCCAGCTCCCTCATGCTGGCTTTCAAAGTCTGTCCCAAGATCTGAAGCCCCTTGGAGTGCCTGGAGAGCTTGAAGATCCTGAAGACTCTGACCAGACGGATGACCCTGAGGATGGCCAGGGACATGGCTTGCTGCTGGCCCCCTCCCCCATTGCTGCTGCCAGCCCCAGGCTGCTGCTGCTCGTGGGCCAGCTCGGTGCCCAGGGTGATGAAGTAGGGGATGATGGCCACGATGTCGATGATGTTCATGATGTTGCGGGAGAACTCGGGCTTGCTGGGGCAGGCGAAGAAGCGCACGAGGAGCTCGAAGGTGAACCAGATCACACAAGTGGTCTCGATGATGAAGAAGGGGTCAGCCAGGCTGCTGGGGGGCTGCATGGGTGGGGAGTCCCCGGTGGTGCCATTCAAACCTCCACCTTGTGGGGGCAGGGGCACAGGCAACTCCCTCTCGTCCCTGAACTCGGGCAGGGTCTCCAGGCAGAAGGTGATGATGGAGATGAGGATGACCAGCACGGAGACGATGGCGATGGCCCGGGCTGAGCTGGAGCTCTCGGGGTACTCAAAGATGAGCCAGACCTGGCGCTGGAACTCATTGCGGGGCAGGGGCTTCTCCTCCTCTTTGATGAAGCCCTCGTCCTCCCGGAAGCGCTCCATGGCCTCCTCACCCAGCTGGTAGAAGCGGATCTCGTCGGCGAAGACATCGATGGAGACATTGACGGGCCTTCGGAGCTTTCCCCCGGACTGGTAGAAGTACAGGATGCCGTCAAAGCTGGGCCGGTTGCGGTCGAAGAAGTACTCGTTGCGGAGCGGGTCGAAGTAGCGGATGCGCTTGTCCGGGTCCCCCAGCAGCGTGTCGGGGAACTGATTGAGGGTGCCCAGCTGGGTCTCGAAGCGCAGCCCGGAGATGTTGATCAGCACCCGCTGGTGGTGCATGGCGCCCGGGTTCACCGCCGCCGCCGCCTCCTCCTCCTCGTCTCCCGCCGCTGCCATGGCCATGCCCCGGCGGTGTCCCCCTTCCTCCGGGGGTCCCACGTCCGCGCCGGGGCGCGGGGCGCGGGGCGGTGGCCGGGGCGGCGCGGGGGGGGCGCGTCCCTCCGCCCGCCGCTCCTCGGGGCCGCTCCCGCGGGGACTCGGCGGGGGCCGCTTGGGCTCCTCGTCCCTCGGCGGGGGCCGCTCGGGCTCCTCGTCCCCCGGCGGCGGTGGCATCGGCGGCGGCGCGGGCGGCGGGGCTCCCTCCTTGCCGTCGCTCAGCTGCGGCGAGCCCGCGATGTGTAGCAAGTTGCCCCGCCAGCGTGCCCGGCCGCCGGCGGCCGCGGCATCCTCGCCACCCGCGATGGCCGTGGTGCCGCCGTTCTCCAGAGTCACCAGCGCGATCTCCATGGGCAGCAGCGGCAGCAGCGGCAGCGGCGGCGAGAGGCAGGCGCGTCTGAGGCGGCGGGCATGCTGCGCTCGCCGGCCCCGCTGCCGCCGCCGCCGGGCACCTCCGGGCGGCCGCCCTGCCCTGCCCTGCCCTGCCCTGCCCTGCCTTGCCCTGCCCGACCCGCCTCCCCTCACTGCGCGGCCGAGCGCGGCCGAGCGCGGCCCGGGGGAGCCGCCCGGGGACCCGGATATGAACGAGCGATCATTATATTATGGGCGCTTGACGTCAAAGAGGATCCCTCCTGCTCCGCGCCCCCGTGCAGGCAGCGCCAGCATCCCCCGGGGACCATCGGGATGCCGCGCATCCTATCCCACCGCGCCCCGCCCCGCCCCACCAAAAGGGATCCGCGTCGAGTCGCGGATGAGCTCTGGGAGCGGGTCCCAACCGTGGGATTCCCACACGTGCCCTGGGGATGCCCACAGGTTTCGCGGCGCGGGGAGCGCTCCGGGGATGCGGGAAGGCGGGCGCCGCGGGTACCTGTGCCCGGGGAGGGAGGGCTGAGCTCGCCCTCCGCCCCCCGGGGCTCCCGCACGCTCCCCCAGCCCTCGCCCCCGCCGCGCCCGGGGATTACGGAGCGGCCCCCCACGCGTGGATTTGCTCGCTAAAGGGATTGCGCGCAGCTGCAAACCCCCACTCACCTCTAATGAAAATCAGAACCGACAGCCCCGGGGATTCCTGGCGCCTCTTGGCGTGTATCTGCCCCCGCGCTTTTCCCAGTGGAATGAGAACAAAGGAAGGGATTGGGTATTTTTATTTAGATTTGCGGTTGCTCTCCCCCTCTCCTCCTCCCCCCGGTTTCTCATGGAATTAGTGCAGCTCCAAAAGGTGCTTCCCATGCCAGCAGACAACATTTCTACCTTTATGTGAGCGTTTGCAAACGGGGCTATTCTCTCCCTGTGATGCATTCTTAAACCCATATCCAAGTCTGAAACATTTCAGTAGATGCACATTTCATTAGAGAAAAGGAATTGAAGCAGCTTTGCACAATGACTTCAGTTACAGTTCAGTAATACAGTCCATGCTAAGATCTCACTTTCTGTATTCAAACCATGAAATCATTTATTCTATTCAAGGTCTACCAGTGAATATACTAAATATGTATATAAATACCATAGGATGAGAACCTATCTGCATATACACCACTCCACTCTTGTGGCGTTTTTGGGTTTCTAACAAAATCGAGTGTAAACATGAAATTAAGTTTTGCTTTCCAGTTGGCATCACTGCAGAGACATTTTTCCTGAATCCTTATGGTAATATTCATAGCTCCATCAAGCAGTTTACATACATTCACCGTGCGTAGCGGTTTTCCCTTAATTTAAAACATTACCTCTGTGTATTAAATATGCCCAAAGATATTAAAGGCAGTGCCAAAATAGAAAACCACAATTGCATTAAATAGTTTCTGTAACTGGTGATTTGCCCATGTTCTGTAATTTACCTCTGAGAACTGAGTACAGAATCACTGACCTGTTTTGCCACCGTGCCAGTGAAGTAAAGGACCTCTTTACTCACACAAGTAATTCCTAGAAGCAAAGTTACAGATAAGTTTCTAGAGCAGCCTCTTTGAAAAGAACAGCCCTCTGATTTAAAGCTATTTAATGGAATAATGTATCAAATTTGCAAAATGTAGTATAACAGCCCTTGGGACTAGCAAAGTCCACAATAAATACAGACACACCATAAACACACCTGTGCACTCCAACAAGTAGTAGCTGATCTGTTGCCAAGGAATGTCAGGGATTATAACCAAAGAAGGGCTTCCACACTGCAAAATTAATCTGGTTTTCCAGCTCTGTCAGCTGCTTTAATGCAAGGCATTCTCCCTCCAAACATTGCCTCAGGAATAATAATATTTCAAGAGGAAACATCCCCAGACATTTGTGATGATGGGCACCACAGAGAGCACAATAAAGTGCACAGAGGGCTAGTAAACTTGCTGCCTCTCAAATGGTTGTATCCATTATGTCATTCCTTCATCAATAATAGGGAGCGCCTGGGAGAGATTACGCTGAATTTAAATTCTCCCTTCAAACCAGGTTTCTAGCCTTTCTAAATACTGCATTGTGGTGTTCACATCCTGAATTTGCAGGCAGATGGGATTATGCTAAAGTGCAGAGAAAGACTTGCCCAAATTCATCAGGATGAAAGCCTCACAGAAAACCCTATGAAGAAAACGTATGTTATTAATTGATATCTCAGGAAAATACAGCTGCTTGTATAACGTTTGAGTAACTTGTGACTATTTTGCAGCTTTACCAGTTCTGAGAATTTAGTATGGTATCTGCAGATGTGGGTACAAAGGAAGTAGGGAGAAAAGGGTGAAGAAAAAGGGGGAGGATGATGTTAAAGGGGAAGAAACATCTGCTCCAAGCAGGGAGTTTTAAAGGGCAATTTTTGCTTAATAGACTTCATTTTTTGAGTTTGGTGTAAACACCCCAAACTCTTTCTTGAAGAGCAGTCCTACCAGCAGAAAGCCAAGATACTGGAGAGAAAAAATGACATGCAGAATAGGGAAACATATCAAGTGCTGAGATGTGCTGTTAATGTTTTAATTAGGCACTCCCTGATAAAGACTTTATTTGTCCCCATACTTGTGATTTAGCCAAAAGTACTTCCAACCTGAGCACCTGCACACATGAAATCAGTCCCTAACCCTCCAGCACACCCACACCAAAATTTAGCATTCTCTCCATCTCCCACTGCCACTCAGATCTCCTAATCCAGTTATAACACCTATTGTCCTGTCCTGTGACTGGGATGTTGCTTCCCCCCCCCATCTTTTCCACACAATGGCATTAGTGACTTATCCCACAGCCTCATTTGCAGGTTTTCTCCTGAGGCTGGAAAAGTGGGACTCACCTGGCTAGGCAGCATCAAGGGGCGGCCTAAATCCAATTCTTTTAAGATTCCCTACTTTGCCAACTAATACCTAGGAACGGTTCATACAAGTTTTGCAGAAAAAATGCTGCCCAAGCCAGAGATTCTCTTTCACCTAAAGGCAGGTTGTACTCACAACACTACCTTACCAACACTTCCATGGGGAGAAAACAAGGATCACATCCTTATGCCCAGCAGAGCCATCATGTCAGGGACCTGAAAAATATGCGCCTATGGCACAGGTTGCCCAGAGAAGCTGTGGCTGCCCCATCCCTGGAAGTGTCCAAGGCCAGGTTGGATGGGGCTCTGAGCAACCTGGGATAGTGGAAGGTGTCCTTGCCCATGGCAGGGGGTTGGAATGAGATGGTCTTTAAGGTCCCCTTCCTGCATTCTGTGATCCTGTGATTCTACCTACCCACACCCAAACACACCTACACACACACTACACACCCTCTGGTGCACCTGACTAAGGACACCTTAGGGTCAACCAGTCTTTTCACAGATACTCCCTCTTGGGCCATCCCTATGACTGACAATGAGTAGCAGCATCACAAAAATAAATACAAAATGCTGAGATGTGGAGAGATGCACACCAGCCTCAAGGCTTAATCTGCCCACAGCCCCCTTGCTTCTCTGTGGCAGTGGGGCTCCGTGTGTCTCCCCACAGGAGACAGGGACCCCACTAATGTGCCTCATGGGGTGACTCCTTTTTTTTTTTCTTCTCCATGTGTTGACTAAATAACAGTGCCACTGTGGCAGATGGTGAGGAAATCATGTGAAGCCGAGAAGACACCGAAGGGGTTAAAGGCAAATCCGTGCCCCCGCCACTTGGTTAATTCCTTGCAGCCTGATCCTGTGTTGAGATGATTCAGGCCAGAGAGAGAGACTGCCACAGTCCCCAGGAGAGACCCCAGGGAAAAGACTCGTATTTCCTGTTCAGGAGGATTAACTACAAGGCCATTGAAAAAATCACAGTAAACATCTGGATGTGAGCACTCCATCTATCAAGCCCTAATCCATGAAGTTATTCATTAATGAATTCAGCAAATTCACACTGTTCTATATATAGGGTTGTTGGCTAGTAGGTGTTTTACACCTCTATCATAGATTTTTATTTTTTGTACGAAGCAATCTGCTGTATTCTGCTTTTGTTTGATTAATTGTTTAGAGTAATTCTTTTGCCTTTAAAAAAAAAAACACACACCACTATATTTTCTGATACTATATAAAAATCCAATAGTTAAAACCCAACCACGTTCCTGCCTTTGCTTTGCAATTTTAAGCCCAGGTTCCTCTGGAAACTTTCCATCACACAGGGATGGAAAAAACATTAAATAATAATTGATTTTCTTTTCTGTATTTTGTTTTGATTAAAATGAGTATCCCTCTCATTTATCTTCAGACAGAAAGTAAGCATTGAGTAAATGGTCTGGTTAATTCAAAAGTAATTTGATCACAACATCCATAATTTACATTGACTGGAACAGCAGGAAAGATGCTGAGCACTAGCAGATATCAAGCTTATTCATTTAAACAGACTACTTCCATTATGCTTTACATCTTGTTCATGTAAACTACTCTAAGAACTATAATGACCCACATTTTATAAGGGGGAGACTTACACACAACTCTGCCCTTAAATGTCATGTTAAGCTTGAGTAACACCCCAGCCTTTATTTTCTGCTAAATCCAGGGGCACATACCTGTACTCTCAAGTTTTTGCTCTTGTTACAACAGAATGGCCCAGGTGGACAGTTCCAACTGTGACAACACAATTTAAAACAGAATGAAGACAAGTAAGTGAACTCTGAAGGAATAAAGTATCAAGACCTGCAGAGCCACTCAGATACACCAATCCAATTTTATCTTCCCTGCTAGTGCAAATACTCTCACAAGTGAATTTTGCTTGCATCAATGCTTCTGTAAGGATTGTACTCCACTCCAATGCCTATTCCTCTGTGGTGTTTCTGGGCAGACTTAATCCCTCCTTATCAATCAACAGAAAATACTTCATTTTCATCCTATGGCATTCAAGTGACACTGACAAAAAGCTCTTACCAATTCAAAAATGCAAGATCAGGCCCCTCATTCAGGCTGTGAGGAAGAGGGACAGGAACAGGTAGATGAAAGGTTGCATGTCTAGGACAAATACTGTCAGTGGTGTCTGATTTAGGTGACCAGTCATTTATTTCAAGTTGTCAGGTGACAAATTCACACTTTTGTATTTTGTTACCAGCTATGTGGCCAGTCACACTCCAGAATCCATGACAGGAAGCTCTGTCATACACAGATACAAATTCAGCTGCACAGGTTGCTTTAAAAAAAAAAACAAACTAGATGGCATGTTTACAAATTTATACATTTTAAGAAGCAGTGGATTTGCAAAAGCATGGAGTAATCTCATTCAAATTTCCTGCTCATTTCTAATCTTTAAGCAGTTGTGAATTATGAATGAATCAAGGAAAATCAAAATATGTGATGCTTACTCTGGTGTAAAATTATTAGTGAAGCCTTTGAAATCAGTAACTGCAATCTGAAAAAGTTTATGTGAGGGGAAACTGAAGCTGGGACCTACTCATGATCCCCTCATGCACGTGAGAAAGAGCATTAGATTGCTTTGTAAGCACAGATCATTCACTCAGCTGCAGGAAATTATGTTCTACCATGAAATGAGAGGGCTCAATGTACTGATGGTTTAAGCAAGAGAGGGTTGTGAGTATTTAAGCGGACAGGAGTAATGAAACAGCTTTGCTTGCACTGAGTCTTCAGTGCTGGAGAGGCCCCAGGGGAAATCCTCAAAATGAGCACAGTACGTGAGATACAGTGCAGGTCTTTTTTTCCTGCCTTTCCAACTAAAGTGAAAGGGAAGAATGAGGGACCCACCCAGAGGTTTGCTACTTAAAATTCTAACAAAAGTAGAATTCCAGTATGCAAAAGCAGGATCATTTATTTAGTAATTAGCACGGAAAAATATTTGACAGGGAGAAAACCAACTTGCACAGTTGTAAAAATAAGCCCTGCTCTGCTTTCCATACTCACCAGTAACAATCAGAAGAAAGACTACTCAAATTAAAGGAATGATGTTTAAGATGTGTCATTGTGGTTCAGACTAGCTCTAGTCCTCTGGACATTCCCAGTGGAGTCAGACTTTTTTACATTCAAGGTGGATTTGGCTTGGCAATGGCAATGCACCATGTTACCAATTCTAATCCTCTCCTTCACGACCTTTGTGTTTCAACTGTGAAAATATCACTACTCCATACTACTAGTTTTAGTCAACAAAGCAGAGTGCAATAAATAAATGCCACTTCGTAGTTTAAAATCTGAATTTAGGCTCTTCAAAGCACTGCCACATCAAAACTTTAACAGTATTTAACTGTCTGAAGATGAATATAAGTGCAAAATCCTAGCTGTAATGGATTTAGGAGTAAAACAGAAGCCAATAAATAATGTGTTAAAGTCAGTGGAGCTATGCAGCCCTGCACTAGGCAATGAATCGACTTTATAATTTGGTATTTATACAAATATTAGGTAGTGGAGGTGGTTGCTTATGGTGTTGTTAAACTCTTCATGTTTGATGAGAAGCAAAATTTTAAAATAATAATATTAAAAATAATAAAAAATTGGGGGAAAAATGTTCTGAATAGGGAACCTCAGTCTATTCATTCTAGTAAAATTATGGCACCTATCAGGAGCAATACCAAGTAGTCTTCATGCATTAAAAGTTCTCTGTTGTTATGAGAGCAACCAAAGGCAAATAAGCATTCCAGAAAATGGTACATGGTGGTTCTTGCTGCACTTCCTTAGGATGAAAGTGCTGAAAATGCCTTCTTTCACTTCAGGACAGTGAAGGGACTTGTCCAGCCAGACAACATAATGTCCAACTTCCTTCATGCTCATGCTTATATAAAGTTAAACCATTAGGGTCATATAGCTGTATTTCACCCCATTTCTAGCAGGAGCTTTGGGATGCAGTGTACAGGTGAGTGCATCCTGCAGTCCCAGTGAGTTCCTGGCTACTTGGACATTGCTTGGACAAGGCTGGAGGCACATGGCCCTGCCTGATCTAGAGCAGCAAGCTGAGATAATTTTATTAATGCAAAGAAACCCTCTACAGCCTAAGAAATGAGACAAGGGAGTTGTGGTTGGATGCCAGACCTTGGAAACTGATGGGAGGGAAAAAGAGCTTCCTGTGCTAATTTCACAAAGCCTGCTATGCTGGGGACTACTTGGCTTAGCTTTACCTCAGCCTTATTAAACAAGCTCCTCAATACCTTAATCCCTGGCTTTGTCCTTCCTTTTCTCTCCCTAACTTGAGGTGTTTGAAGGCAGGACATGAGCCTCACACACACTCCCCAAAAGACATTTTTCTTCCTGCAACCCCATTAGAAGCAGCAGAGAATGTGCAAGTTCCTCAGCCTCTGCTCAGTGTCCTATTTGATTTTCTTTAAGTGAGCTTCTTCTGCTTCCCCCTAATGTAGGTCCGGTAGTAGAAGTGTAGGAAGAGAGCCATGAGGCTGAGGATGTAGAGGAAGACTGCAGTGTTGAAGCCATCTGGGAACGGGCATTCTGTGAAGAGGTTGTAGGAAGAATGAGCAGCAATGGCCACAAACTGGCACTGGAAGAGGGGGGAAAAAGAAGAAGCCGGATTAGGGAACCTACCTGAGGTATAGCTCAACTGACCACTAGGGCCACCACAACAACTGCCACAACATCCTAGCAGTACCCTCAACCCAGAGCACCACCTGCTTGCCTCTCCTGATGTCCCTGGAAAACTTGCCTTTCAAGCTCCATGGTGTTTTCCCAACATGGAAGGGTGTCAACTGTCCATCAAACACTGAGGCTTGTCCACCGCTTCAGGGGTCAGGTTTGGAATCCAGCCTCTTCTGCAAGGAGCAGATCACTGCCCTTGTGCCACTCCTCTGCCATGGGCCAGTAGCTGAGATCTTGGAATATGGAAACCAGAGGTTTCCTCCCCGTTGATAATCAGATTATTATACTCAGGAAGATTTTTATTTGCATTTTAGCTTGCAGAGAGGAATTACAGATACTATCTTTGTTAATATAAACATTAATCCTCTTTTTTTTTTTTTTGGTATGTTACTAAGTGACCTGTCTCAACACCCTGAAGCAATGAGTTCTACCTACCAAAAGGATGTTAAATAAAAATTTATTTCCTGAGCTATAATTCGTGGAACAAACACTTTTTCATTTTATTCAATGCTTTTTTGTTCTACTTTGCCACTCAGGATAAGTAATAACTCTGGACCAGCCTTCACTGCACCACTATTTTATATATATACCCTCTTCCTCTTCTCTGGTAATTGCATACTTTTTGTTTCCATAACTTCTCTTTGTGTGGAAATAACTCTCCTACAATCACTGCCCTTGTCTGGAACATTGCATTTATGGTGTATCTTTGAAAAAACACAGGGTTTTCAGGATTTGTCACCTCTTCACAGATGTGGGAAAGAAAATCCGAAGGGATACTCTGCAGAAAGAGTCAAACTCACATATTTCTCTTTAACTGACCTGTTTGCTGGCAGTTAGACACACCCTTCCTTTTCGAAGGAACCTAATGAAGGCTGCCCAATCTCCTGCCCTACTGGGAATCCAAAGCTTCCCTGAGTTACTGCCCCACACCTCCCAAAATCAAGGTGAGTTTCCAGGGCTCCAGAGAGGAAACATAAAAGGGAGAAATCTAACCGTAAAACCACAGGGTTAACTTTTTTCCTCTCCTTCCCATTACAAAGCCGGGGCTCATTGTTTGGTCACTGAAGGGCCCTCATGAGTTTTCTGAAATTCCGAGCGGGTTCACCTGTCATAGTGGTACATAAGGACACCTAAGGACATGGTGATTTCTGTGGGAAGCAAACAAAGACTTGAGCCAGGAAGGTGCCAGACAGCAGGGGCCATCACACCCAACACAGAGGAGTGCAGAGATGAACACAGGGAACTAATTACCAGCTGCATGATGGTCAGGTAGCGCTTCCACCACAGGTAACGATGCATCCGTGGTCCCAGGCTGGCCAGGGCATAATAGCCATACATGAAGATGTGGACAAAGGAGTTCAGCATCCCAATAAAGAAGGCTGAGGAGTGAAGAAGTGAGGATGAACAAGACACACAACCCACGCAAGACGAACTCTGTGAAGAGCTCACAGACACTATGATGATGCTTTCAAAAAACATCACATCACCCCTACGCATGAACCTTCAGTCTAGGCTCCGTCTTGGAAGCATGCCCTCTTCTTCCTTCTCCTTTCAGCATACAGAATCAGAGAATCATGGAATGGTTTGGATTGGAAGGGACCTGAAAGACCATCTTGTTCCATCCCCTTGCCATGGGCAGGGACACTTTCCACTAGACCAGGTTGTTCAAAGCCCTGTCCAACTTGGCCTTGAACAGTGCCAGGGTTGGGGTATCTCAATATCTCCAGCTCATATGTAGACTTTGGAGACAGAGAAGAGCTTCAAAGGCAGAGAAGAGAATTTTTTATCTTCTGACCTAAGCATTTCATGACATTCTGGTGTCAACACCATGTAGCCGAAATGGCTTCCCGAAAAGGAACACCCTAGCATCTCGTATAGGGCCTAATTAGTACTCAGATGCTTCTCTTCCAGAGAAGCACTCTGGGTCCAGATCAGAAAGAGAAGTAAACGAAATGGAGAGTCAGAACCTGGGCTGCTGCACCAGGCCCTCCGAGTGGGAAGCAAGGGAGTGCTGATCGGGGATGAGACATACATAGACCTTGTGTAGGATGTTATTTCTTCTGTTTGGACACATTCTGTTGGCACATTCTCATTCTGGATGATGCAGTGAATGTAGCAGTCTAAATAGCCCAAAGAGCAGAGCAGATGGTATCATCTCAAATGCACATGTTTTTCACACCTTTGGAACTAGGTGAGCTTCCTACCTGCCAGTCAGCCCATCTGCACTGTTAATGCTACCTCCACAGCCCAAAAAAACCCTGAAACACTAGGTTTTCTCACCTACCTTGTCCTCCAGGCACATATTTGACCCCTGACCACCAGTTGAACAGCATAGTGCCATGATGGTACACGTGAAGGAAAGTCACCTGCTCTTGTTTCTTGCGCAGAATAAAGAAAACCTGGAAGAAGCCAGACAAAGGAAAACCTTAACTCTATGTGTTTAGACTAAATATTTCACAATAAAAAGTTATAAAAATAGCTAGTGATGATTCTCAGTCTCCCAAACCCATTTGCTCTGCTCTTGATAAAAACTGGTGAAAAAACAACACGTGCAATAGATCTTATATTATCTAGAATGGGGGGAAACTGGAAAGCAGAATTTCTCCCACAGAGCCACAATTTTTATCTTTGGATTCAGGTCCCAAGGTCTGAAGAGGATACATTTGAGTCTCTGACTGAGCTTCCATACAATTTGCAGCTGCTTGGGTCTGGTTGGTTTCAGGACATAGGTTAGATGTTTGCTGGTACCAGACAACAATCCAAAGAAAAAGCACTGTGTTGAATGCCCAAACCTTTCTGGAATTTGAATGAGTAAAGAGAATGGTTTTGCCAGATGAGTATGTGTCAGGTCACTGTATTTCAGCATGCACATGCTTACACACATAACAAAAAAATGAACCTGCTTTTCAGGGACTTAGGATTGTCAAAAAGCTGCTTTTGTTGCTGATGGAAACAGAGAGAGGAATGGCCAAACCACTGGCAATGGGCCTAGAAGGGCTCTGGATGCTGATTCACATTTCAGACAGTGTGTTGTCCCCAAAGAACACTAGACTGTGAAGATTTAGGCCAGAACACAGCTTTCTTCTGCTGAGCAAGCAGGGAGGTGGGATTTCCTTGTTAGTTCAGTCATTTAGTTACTTCCTTTATGAAGTGGTACTTCTTTCAGGTGAGCTTTCAATGTCACATGGGGCACAAACCTTTAGTGCACAGCTTTGGGACAATCTGTGGCAGCAAAGACACCAGAACACATTGTCCACTTGCAGTTTCTTTACTGCCCAACTAACCAGTATTAAACCACTGTTGCCAGACTGGCAGTGGCACAGCAGCGAAGATTTTGGGGGACCCCCCTGCAATAGCCAAGGTGAAAGCCTCTCCCTTAGCATTGTGCCCACCCACGGGAAGAGTGCTGAGGAGTGAGGATGTGCAGCCACTGGGATGGAGACAGACAAATCAGGCAGCAGCAATTCCTTCCTGGAAAGAAGCTTTTGAGGAAGCCTTGCAGCACAGTATCCAGCGGTGCTGCTGGGCTCTCACAGCCCAAACACTGTCAAAAAGCAGCCTGCAGAAGCTGAGCCCTCTTCTTTAACAGCATCAGCCTTCATTCCCACAAACAGGCAGAGCACAACACAGGAAATCAGCTCTTACTGAAAAGCACCGAGCAAATCAATACAGGATCAGCCGAGGACATTAACTTTTGGCACCCTGCCCCTTTCTGACAAGGAAGTGATTTATTTCCAGCACCAATCCCGCTATGGAGCTCAGCCCTCCTTACCGTATCCAGCAGCTCGATGACTTTGGAGAAGAAGAACCACCAACACACTTTTGCCATCTGCTGGGCAGCACAAGGCACCGCGGTTAGACCTTTATCCAAAATCAACATATTTTCAACCATGCACTATGTGAACCCTGCCCACTCGGGAACAGGAAAAATTAAGGAGTTCTTCTGGGCTTTTTTTTGGTTTGTTTTTGTCTGATAGCAAATATTTGAAAAGCTGAAAAGATAATATCCATGCTTGCATCTGTTCAAAGCCTGGTTACATCTGGAAGCGAAGCATAATACCTCCAAATTCTAACTGAAAAAAAACTCATGCAACATTTTGGAAAGCTGAAGCTGGTGTGACCCAACCCCCCTGTGATGACCGGACAAGGAATAATTTTAGCCAAATCCCTGTGCTAAAGGAAATGTTGAGTAAGACTAATGTCACGCAAAGTTAAGGATATAAAAATTGGTTTTCTTGTTGAAAGCGATCACCAGAATCCTTACAATCAATGCAAAGAGTTACATATATTTCAGAGTTAATTTGAAATATCTGTAATAAATATCTATCTTCAGAATGTAAGATCAACCTCTCTGCAGTGATCGAAGAGCAAACTTAGATGGCTGTGTTGACTGATGATTGATTTTAGAGAACTAAAGTGAAATGCAACAGTTTAAGTAGATAATTTAGTGAAATAGATTTACAAGCAATAAATTGGAGTAAAAGCCTTCTTAGGCATGCAAACTGCTCTTTATGAGCAAAATAATCTTCACACCCATGGGAGGGCAGGGCCTAAAACAAGCTTTCTATAGAACTGTACCCGCATTCCTAGTTCACTCCGACTGTAATCCACTGGCTGGCACAGGTAGCTGTAGTTGCCCAAGACTGAAGTTACCAAAAACTGAAACAAAGGAAAAGCAATAGAAATCAATTTTCTGTTCAAAGTCATCTGTTCCAAAAAGATATGCACATTAATGATAAGGTAATTTAATTCCCTCTGACAGAAAATCCATGTAATTTATACAGCTGAGCAAACAGTAAAAACCTAAAACAAAGTACTTCACATCCTTGTTGGAATCTCAAAAAGAAAATTTGGCCTGGGTATATTTGTAGCTACTTATGTAATTGCTGGAGTGCTCAAACTTACTTCATCAGGAACAGTGAATTCTGGTCCTCAGATGAAGTAATGTTTGCTCAAAGAGAAAAAAAAAAATGCAGTTTGTGTTAATGTAACAATTGTGATACAAACTAAAAGGGCATATTTGTCAACATCAAAATGTTTTTGGAACCTATTTGGCTGTATTCCCTTGAAGAGTTTTTGGTGGCCTAAATAAAAAAGGGAAAGGTTTGTAAAAAGAAGAAGCAGGAAACAATGGCCTCAGCACTCCCGGCAGCAAGAAGCCGCAGTGTGCTTGGCTTGACTCCTGAAGAGGACTGCCCAAGTCTGGAAAATCATAGAATCATAGAATGTTAAGAGGTTGGAAGGGACCTTAGAGATCATGTAGCCCCAACCCCCCTGTCGTGTGCAGGGACACGCCCCACTAGAACAGTGTTCCTCACTCTCAGAGACAGGTCCCCTCACCAGTCAGTCATGAAACAAAATGAGGTTCCATGTCCTCCATACGTTCTGTGTTTAACAGGGAGATCTCAACCTTCAGCTCATTCATTCAGGAACGTTTCAGTGTTAATTTTATGAATGACAGGAAGATTGAGAAACAGGAGGGAATGTGGTACAGCAGGGCAACACTGCCCCTCTTGTGGCAAAACAGGGACACGTCCAAACCAGCTCCCACTCCCTTCATTGAAGTCCATCAACAAATGCTGTTTCAAATGGTTCTGGCTTTCAAGCCCTTCCCAGGTGCTTGCCCGGGAGCCAATCCTGTCTCCTCACCTCGTAAAACATGTAGCATGACAATGCCATCATGGCTAGATTGTAGGCCACCAGCAGGCCCCTGAGCTCCAGGGGTCTCTGCTGCCGCATGAAGAAGGGCCCCAGTGCCACGACAAGGAGGTAGGAGGCTAAGATAAGTGTGACTGGAAGTGGAGAGTAGACCAGTGGCCATGGGTCTGTCCTTGGATCTGAAAAGCAAAACACACAGCCAAAGCTGGCACACCCCACACACTGCAGGGCAGATATCTTCATTTACCTCCCTTCAGCACGCTCCCTGGTAAACAAAAAGTTGGTATCTCGGGTGTCTTTACAAAGCTCTGCCACAGTCCTTCTCCTGCCCTGGAGTTCCACGTGCCAGACTCTGCCAAAAGGCTTTAGCACAACACTGGGGCTGGGACTGCAGTTCTGGAAGACAGATCTTTCCTGTGATGAGCTGGAGCCCCTTCCCACAGGCTGCAAGACCGCCCCACACCTGGGCAAAAGAAGAAGTCCAGGGCACTGTGCAGGGATGGACAGAACCAACCAAACCAACAGTGGCTTTTCAGGAGTGCGAATCTTTCCTGCTTTTCCCATTATTTCCTTTCTGCCACACAATTCTAGAAGACATCTGAAATTCTCCATACCTTCATTTTTATACCTGTATTCACTAGGAAATGACATTCAAACTCTTATCTCTGCTAAAACAGCCCTTCAGTCCTACAGGAAAGGGAATCTCAATGGACTTTCTGTCATGCCACCTCCTCCTAATCCTGCCTCATCACCCACAGAAGTGCAAGATACATTCTGTTTGCAAAAGCATTCAGTTCCCATTCAAGCTTTCCTCTCCTGTTTCCATTGTGGTCACTGCTCTGTTAAACTTCCTTAGCATCACCCTTTGCATCCTGATCTGCCACTCCCAAGCTCCAGACCCCTCACACTGTTTTAGCCCTGGGTTGCTTGTGGAAATCCTCTATTGAATTTTAGTCATTGGCTCACTGGTGATTATTTCTTTTAAATTCTACATCTGTCCACATGACTCTGTTAATCCCCATCCATTCTAAACCTTCCAGTTCTTTGCTATGGCTGTAAAGGGCTGTGTCAGGAGCTGTTTGGCATTCCATTTCTCTATTTAACAGTTTGTCAGAAGTCCTGAATCCTAATTTACACTCTCTCCTTAAATTCAAATCCTGAAACATTTACAGTCTGAGCATCATGCCCCACATCCTCCTCCTGCCAAAGCCAAGATGCAGACCTGCCATTCTACCTTAATGGCATTTTGTGGCTTTTCCTTACATCCAGGGACCCAACAGAGCCCTTTCGGACCAAACTGGATTGGCAGAACCTCTAGCTATTGAAGATTTGAAGTCTCCTCACTGCAAAATATCAAATGTCAAGCCACTGAGAACTGGTTTCTGTCAATATGTCATTTGATAATGGGTTTTACTGGCATCACAAAGAGTTTAAACCTCAAAATATTAACTCTTTGGTCTAATAAGATTTTCCATGGCACATGAATATGCACTTCCTTTAGTATTCCAGACTTAACAGGCAATCCTGAGCATATATTGCTCCTCGTCCTCTCAGAGACCATTGTACATTGAACATAAAGCTGCTGAGACAGGGGAAATCCCCCATTCTTTCATTCCTTTCTTTGATCCAGCTGGAGTGTCCCTAAGATATATGGAGAAATCTGCCAGATGAAAAAAATGTGGGCTCCTATGAGGATCACGTTCCCTCTAGGTTTGTCCTTGATCATGCTACTTATGCAAAAATTCCTGTTTAAAACAGCATTTCTACCTACCTCCACTTTCAAGAACCCAGTTGTAGAATTCCTGAGTTTTCTGCCAGGTTGAAGCCATCACAGGTTCTGGAAAGAAATTAGAATTAGCATCCTCAGGATCATATTAACCCTATTTATCCTAGCCTTGACTGAGTCTTAAATAAGGAGGCTCCTTAGACAAAGGCTCAGGACCACAGCTAATGGAAAGAAAATAGCTTGCTTTCTAGGAACTTAAATTTTAGACTAGGATTAAAGTCACACTTAAAAAAGGAAGGAAGAAAACCCCTTGCAACGAATAGCTATTTAACTTCCAGATTTTATTTATTTCATCAAATTAATAGTAGTTTCTTATTTAACTTCTAGATTTTGATATTTTGTTGAGGTTTCACCTCTAGAAAGTACTCTGAGTAGCTGCATGTGAACTACCAGAGCCAGGAGCTTCATGTACCATGCTGGGAAATCAGTCACACAATATTTTGTGTGAAGCATTATGGTCACAACTTCCACATGAGGACATACACCAGGTGGCATCACTGCATCCTTCTTTCTGCAGGCATTTTTGGATATTCCCAATGCTAGAAGGCAGTTAGGGATTAATTCAGTACTGCTGCAACTCCAGAGGTGTTAAAAGAGCTATGTTTGTTCTTGGGTTTTCTGAGGTCCAGTTTGTACACTAACTTTGTTTTATCTTGTATATATTCTACAATATATTATATTAAAGTAGAATACTCACATATATAATGATGCTCCTCCTCTTCCCTTCTTTCCTTTAGCAGGGAGACATTTTCAATGGCACTTGGAAGTTCACCTAGAAAACACTTTACTACAGTTACTTTTAACAGATCATGTTATCTGATCCAGTTCTCTCCATTAGCAAATACACAGGACCAGCTTCCTCCCAGTCTCATCTCTTGCTCGTATTGAGAAAAGCACATTTTCTCCCTTGACTTCCTCCCTTGACTGTAATATGCCCCTGTACACACAGGTGACAGACTTGCCCAAATTTCTCTCCTGCAGCCAATCATTGCAGTCAAACCCCTTTTTGGTTTCTCTGACACACCCCCCGAGATGCCCAGCAGGTCTCATACACCTCCTGACACACAGACACATGCCCTTGTAATCCGAGCAGAATCTGCCAGCACTGAGATTACTCGGTGATTATCAGCTGGCACAGAGTCAATCCAGCAGGGATTTCATTCCGTTAAATGCCCTCAAACAATCCGTACACATTCCAGCTCACTCCACTTCCTTTCCCTCCCTCCCAAACAGTCGGGGAAAACCCAGGAAGAAGGGATAGACTCACCTCAGCAGTGCAGCTGGCTCTGAGCATCCCTTTCCTCAGGGGTGTCCTCGGGATGTAGCCACTGGTCGCCTCACTCCGGGTGCATGTAGAGGCAGCAAACCAAGGAGCTGCAGACACTGTGCTCAGCTTTCTTCTCCACAAGTGAGGTGAGTACAACAGCTATTGGGTCCCACACAGCTGTGGTAGATCTTCATACCTCCTGGGCATGGATCTTCCTGCCTCTTATTTAAGTGTCCCAGCGGTAGCCACCAAAATCCCACCGTGAGCTGTGGGCACTGTGGTGTTGTCTCGTAACTTTGCCAGAGCAGAGGTTACATCACACACTCCTCCCCCACCCTCTCTTGCCTCTCCCCACATGATCTCTCAGATTAGTAGACTGGTAAAAGGAGAGAATAGAATGCAGAAGAGGAACGGGATTCCACAGGAGGGAATGACTGACCTTTAGTGTCACGCTTGGGAGCCTGGCCAAGTGGGAACCAGGCCATTTCTTCTGCAGGTTTCTTCAGGCCATGACAGCTTTGCAAGCAGTAAAAATGAGGGATCATGCCTGGAAACTGGTCTGTTTGGAGCACTCCTTCAGCCCATCACAAGGGGCTGTCAACAAGCCTTTTGTGTGCTCAAAATATGTGCAAACCACCAAATGAGGGAGCAGAGAACAGTGGGAACACTCACTCACTCACTCACTCGCTCACTCAGGGGAGGCAGAGAAAACTCAGCTGGAGTCATCCCCTCATATCCTGCCTATGCCCCTGGGGGAGTCACATTCACTGTTTTTAAAGGTACAGGAAAACCTTTATTGTTTTTAAAAATACAGAAAAATATTTTGAGGGGTTTGACAGTGACACCAGGTATGCCCCCCTATGATCTCCAGGAACCATATCAAGGGAAAATGCAGAGAGCCACAGCCAGGAGCAGGTCCAGTCAGCGAGTGCAGTGTCTGTGACTCAGTCCTGTGGAGGTGGGAGTGGAGGTGCCAAGGCAGAACCAGCACCCTGGAACCCAACCCCCACCCACCAAGAAAGAGCTCAAAGCCAAGTGATGGGTCACCAAGCTTGGTCACCTGGGGTGAACCTGACCCTAGGGTGTGGATATATCTTTTATTTTTCCCAGTGAGCACATTTTATTAGCAGAACTCCCCAGAAAAACCAAGGGTAACCCCATTTCTCGTACCATGTGCCTGTCATCAGATACATCACAAGCATTTCTGAAGGGCAAAACACCAAAGATTAGCTTTTGAAAGCAGCTTTGGGAATTAGGCATATCATGTGGTGGTAGTTTTTCCTTGAAACACATCACCTGTTGATGGTGCTGGACAATTACTGTATTTCCATGATATGTGGAAACTATGAAAGAATTTAAATAGATACTTTCGGGAAAGGTGATTTAGGGTGAGGGTTTTGAATTTTCAGGGTCAGAAGGGCAATCCAGTTAAGGAAAAGATTTGTCTGACCTTTGGTATCATATTGTTGATCCAGGGTTTTGTTGATTCAGGTTCAGGGAGACAGTGATGGTGAGTTTTACACACTTTTTTTTTTGCTGAGCTTCCTAAAAAGTTGAAGTTTTTTAATTGTTCATGAACCAACAGGTTTCATTTCTATAGTGTTTGTGGCCCAGTCCTTAAAAAGATTCAGTGATTTATCTGTGCAAATCAGAGAAAGTAATAAATTAGACCAGCCCTTTCTATCTGTTATGTGTAGATGGGACTGTATTTTAGTATATCTATCTGGTAACTTCAAGTAATGTTTGCTGAGCTATTTATATTGATGTAATTACAGACACAAACTTCTCCATCAAACTTCTTTTTTACCTTGGTGAAAAAAAAATCAGCTGAAGTGAATTTTCACCAGTTTCATTTAGGACAAAGTATTTTATTGTTCACGTAAACTGGATTTTCTTCTTTTAAAAATACCATGAAGCATATTTCATTTTTTGAAACCTGTCCTGTTCCTGAAGTGTTCCCAGTGGTGCTGTTGCAGATGTTCACTAGCCTGGCTGGCACATGGAGAGATGACATCAGGAACATGGTACTTTTACAGTCTGTGAATGGGTGTCCTTTGATGAATGACAGTACAACTGTGAGGTCAGCTCTGTAGGGACCACACATAAAAGCCTCAGGGCTTTCAGTTTCAGCAAAAACTCAATAGAAAAATAAAAAAAAAAGCATTGCTCCTTCACTGGAATAGTATTAGGGGAGCTCTGAATGCCAGAGTGAATTGGGTTTTTCATTCAGTGACTAGTCAAGAAAAAAGGGAACTGCAGGAACATGAATTACAGCCACAGTAGTAAGCAACTCTGTTGTGCACAGTATATGATAGCTCAGAAAACTCCATCAGAGATTTAAAAGTTGGCATATTTTAGCTAATTTAAAACCTACCTATGTCCTGCATATATTAGAGGTGTTTGGCACAAAATCATTATCAATAAAAAATACTAACAGTAAAACAATTCTGAGGGCTTCTAGACAATACAATTTTTGCTATTTGGTCCTCTGTTTGCTGTTGCTTTCAATCAAAACTACTGAAAGCACAAATTAGCAAAACAGACCTGCTTCAATACTTGAGAAAGACAAGGAGGAGGGGGCCAAGCTCATCTGGATATCCAGGCTACATCATAGAATCATAGAGTCATAGAATATACTGAGTTGGAAAGGATACAGAAGGATCATCAAGCCCAACTCCTGGCCCTGTGCAGGGTAGCCTGAAGATCCCACCATGTGCCTGAGAGTGTTGTCCAAATGCTCCTTGAGCTCTGTCAGCCTTGGTGCTGTGCCCACTGCCCTGGGGAGCCTGTTCAGTGCCCAACCACCCTCTGGGGGAAGAACTTTTGCTGATAGTGTGGTGATACTCTCAACACCACAGCAGAGACTTAGCAGATTAAAGAATCATGGAATGGCCTGGATTGGAAGGGAGTTTAAAGATCATCTCATTCCAACCCCCTGCCATGGGCAGGGACACCTCCCACTATCCCAGGTTGCTCAGAGCCCCATCCAACCTGGCCTTGGTCACTTCCAGGGATGGGGCAGCCACAGCTTCTCTGGGCAACCTGTGCCAGGGCCTCCCCACCCTCACAGGAAAGAATTTCTTCCCAATATCCAATCTAAACCTACCCTCTGTCAGTTTGAAGCCATTGCCCCTTGTCCTGTCACTCCAGGCCCTTGTAGTCTCTCTCTATCTTTACTGTGGGTTCCCTTCATGTACTGGAAGGCCACAATTATATCACAGCAGAGCCTTCTCTTCTCTCAGCCTTTCCTCATAGGAGAGGGGCTTCATCCCTCTAATCAATGTGACCAGCCTGTGGGCTTTGCTATTCCTACCTCCACTTCATGCAAAGAAGATGTACTGTGGTACACATCTGAAGTCCAAAACCTCATCTCTTGTAGTAATGCCCTTTGTAGCTGTCAGCAATTTAACTCTCATCGATCAAAATTCCTTACCCACCTAAAAAGTTTCATCTAATACAAATAAAATTACTTGAAAAATGAGAACGGCTTCTTGCTGTTAATCAAGCTGTTATAGCAAATTTAAGACATCATTTTTTACTTTTTCAGTCTTTAACCCATTAGTATGTTATTATTTCAGTTATCCACTTAATCCAGGCCAAGCCCCACAGAGCAGGACAGTCTCAGACCCGACATCCCATTTATGTTTTTCCCACAGTGCTACAAAGGTGTAAAGCATGTGTATACAACACCAAACACCAATAAACAACAAGAATATCTAACTAGTTAAGGCACCACAACCTTAACTACCAGCACATATCTAAAGATTTGAAGTGTCCTGCTACCTTCTAAAACTGGTATATACCTGGCCCTTGGAATACCTGGCATTGAACTCCCTTCCTATGCAATTTAACTGAACCAAACCTCTCAACTGTTTTATGCATGTAGATATTCATATTGATATGCAGATATTTAAAATTACTAGTAATTTTAACTCTGTATGAAACTGGCTTCAACAAGATGTAAATGCCAGAGCTGTGGATGCCACAGGACAGGAAGGAAGGTAAAAAACACACAAATCTCTTATTCAGCTCATATCTACATCTGCACTTTTGCTAAACAAGGTCTACAGCCACTTATGGGATAATGTACTTCCTAGTCATGAGAAGTTCAAGGGCAGGATCAGATTGTCAACACTACCAGCAGACGCAACAGTACCTTGTTCCTTGGCAAGACTGTCCTCCAGAGAAAGCTCTGAACTTCTGGAATGACATTTTCATGAGCATATTTGTCAAGGGAGGTTCATGTGATCTCCCCCTACTTCATTTCAACAATCACATCAACTTTCAATTGCCAACAACAGAAACAAATGAGAGCTGGTTTTATGAGCAGTCTCTCAACAAAGGGTAACACAATAATTGATGTTTTAACAGCAATAGAATTACCTGCAGAATAATAATTAAATTACTACACTTGTTTTGCTAATATGCATGTGTTTCTGGAGAAATACAGTGATTTTAGGTGACAATCAACCATCACTAAAACCCTCTGAAAACCTAACCAAACTTTTTTGGGTCTAGTCCGCAAAGCTCTTGTGCACGAAAAAGCCCAAATTCACATCTATTTAAAGCAAACAGAAGTCCTTAAGATGCGCAGTGAAGCAGTTGAAGGAAGAAGCTCCTTCTGGCACAGGGATTCTCTTTCTCGATTGCCTCACTTATGCATCGTGCAACCAATTGCACAGACCTTGGAAGGTTCAGAACAGATTACAGGAAGAAAGATTTGGCACAGGTACTGAGCAGCCTGTCTCTATGCATAGGACTGGAAGATTACAGCAGTTCTTGTGTAAATTATGGTCCTAAAAACCAGAATGTTAATTTTACCAGCATAGATTTTTCTTCTGCATATGACATACTAAGTTTACTCTGAGGTCTCAAAAACGTCACTCAGCCTTCCCATGCCTCATTTCCCAGACTTATAAAGCAGAGGGAAATCTTGCCTCTCTCACAGGAGTGAGGTGAAGGTGACCTGCAGTTAGTGAAGAGCCAAATTCAGCAAATTCCATCCACTTGGGTGCAAACCAGATTCTGGCTCTGAAGCTGTTATCTTTGTGACCTTGGGCAAGTCATTTCAAGTGTGAACATCTTACAAGACACCTAAATTTGGTTGTCTACATCTAATTAACTTCTACAATGCTTAGAGGAGTTCTAAGGACTGATCCAGCTGCCCACACATAGGAACCTATGGACATTCAGGATACCCTAAGGCATCTCACCTGACCTCCCGCTGTTCTGGTAGTCCAAGGATTCCTGCAAGTTCTGTGCCATATCTGTGAGCTCCACATGGATCTCAGAGCTATCTTAAGGCATCTCCAGTGGCCCTAGATACCTACCTATGTATAGGCATCTGAATTGAATCCTCTTTGCTTCTATACCCACCTCTTTTTAGTCTTGCCTACTTACTTGAGCAGTTCTTTGAGGAAAGAATCTTCTCTCATTGTATGCTTTTGTGTAGGAGCCTGAAGCAACCCTGTCTCCCAAAATGAATTCCCAAAAATCTCCTAAGCCTAGAGAATTCAGAAACCTTTGGTTTTCATCTCTAAATCTACTCTCCATTCAGCATGTCTTGAATCAGTATTGTTTCAAAGTTGCACTGTGACTGGCAAGGAGAAGTGACTTCATGTTGATCCCAAACATCATTCAAAAACTTCCCAGAAATGAGCCCAAAAATATGTCTTGACCAGTTGGGTGATAACAGCCTCTTATTAAAAAAACCTGCAGCCCTTAGGCATGGTGGCAGCAAAGAGGTTTTTAAGCTAAAATCTTGGCCAGATATGAGAAACCAAAAGAAAAAGAAGGTGATGATTTAGACATTAGGTTGGGGGTTATCTCACCAAGCTTTACATGCTCAGTTCTGAACTGGTGACTCCAGGACCCAGGAATGGTTGGAGAGAGAAACAGTATGCTCTAGTAACCTACTTATCTGCCATAACTCAAAATGTCAATCTTAGAAAAGAGGTGTCCCCTGGACTTGCACCTCTCTCTCAGTTTGCTGTAGAAGGAGTCACTGAGGATGAATTGTGAATCAGGGCAACAAAAGTGGAGGGAGAAATCCCAATCCAAGGGATTCCAGGAACATTGTTCTAGTCCTAGAGCTTTACAAAGAACACAGAATGAACCAGATTGTCCAAGGCCTCTGGTATAAGCAGCATACGGATCTCCAAACCCAGACCTCATAGCATTTCCAATATGCCTGAGCCATGGGCAGAACACACATTTAATTCCTGATACAACTAGTGAAGCATCCACATAATGAGACTACAGTGTTTGATCTGAAATGCTGATCCCTGCCTCTTGTTTTCCCATTTGAAATCAAGGGAAGTCTTTATAAAACTCTCTCCTGGTAATACTTGAATGCTTCAGTCCTTTTGAGAATTTTCCATTTCACTCCCACACAAACCCACCAACAACACTGGACTGAGAAATTAATTCCGACCAGCTGTTCCTGCAGAAGGGAAAGTACATACTAGAACTTGCCACTGAACATCCACTGCCATTGGAGAAGGGATTCTCTCTTCCTTTGCCTCTCCCCTACCTTCTGATGTTCCTTCACTCTGTGCACCCAGCTGATCAAGCAGGCCCATCAAACCAGACTTTACTTCAGAAGCTGAAGAGAGATATAAATGGTACACAGATGCTGTGCAGGCCACCTGCAAATGACTGGGGCTCCCACCACAGGAAAGAGGATGCTCTTGTAACTGAAATGCTGCTGTTAAAAGCAAATGATGTGTATCTGAGTTTTACAATCCGATGCTCTTCATTACCACACCAGCATCTGTGAGCTTCATGGTGATTCTGAAAGTCTAAGACATCTCTCCCTCTTCTTGTTCACCTGGCAGATACCCATATCATCTCCCCTCTGCAAAGATGTCCCTGCTAAATTAGTCTCAGCTAAGTCTCTCTGTGATGGTACCATGCTCCCATCCCCTTCTCCTTCAGCCCTACGCCTGGAGAAACCTCCCCACAGAAATTAGTAAGGCTACTGTCTCACTCCTCATCATCAAATCTTTCATTCTTATTATGCCTGAAAATCCCTGACATGTTGTGGTCAGCAGGCAGCTGCCAAACCAGGATGTGATGTCTCCCCAACTCTTACCACTTTACTTTTTATTCCCATTTTGCCTACTCCTGCCTTTATCCTGCCCATGTCTGCAAAGCACTTGATCGTGCCTAACATGCAGATTGCAAGCTCTGCAGAGTCTGATTCCCCATGCAGTGACTACCGAAGTATTTATGGTAGCAATAAAAATTGAGGATGCAAAATCCTCTTTGCTCCCTTAATGATCTGGTACATCTGCTCCCAGTGATCTGGAAGCCAAATAGAGCAGATATTTATAGGAACCAGAAAATGAGCAGTTCGACTTTCCAATTTCTAATGGTGAGTTGTGTAGCCAATAGGTAGTACAGAATGTTCTGATCTCTGTCCTTCTGATGCAATTACTGTTTGGAGAACAGCAAAAACCTCCCTGAAATTGCCTTACATTTACAATGGCAAAAAAGATTCAGTTTTATCATGGTCCATCCTGAATCTCTGTCTATGCATGGCCTGTGTGAAACAGAAGACTTTGCCTTGAGTTAAGGTAACTCAGAACAAAAGGTACAGTGACATGGAATCTTTACTGAGGCAGTGTGCCTTCATTCACACTGAAAGAGTGGTGACTTCCCCACTGCAGAGAACTTTGGCTGGATTTTATATGTTGCTCTCAAAGCAATGATTGTGTTCAAGTGTCCAAGGCCAGGTTGGACAGGGCTCTGAGCATCCTGGTCTAGTGGAAAGTGTTCCTGACTTGGAACAAGAGGATCTTTAGGGTCCCTTCCAACCCAAACCATCCTGTGATTCTATGAAAAGAGAGTGGAGAGAAAGTGCTACTCCCTTTCCATTTATTGCAGAAAAAGGATGGGGTTGTGAGTCCAGTTCTAGCAGACTCCGCAGCCAATAACTAGCAGGGCCATGTGCAGTCAAACAGCTGCAGAGCTGCATCATAAAAGTAACTGATGTGAACCCTTTGGAACTCCCTGAGGTGTTAAGAGGCTTAATTAATGTTTACATATGCTTAGAGAACTTCATATAAGGACAATATGTCCATGGGAGGCATCATTAATAATACTGCTGCTGCTGGCTAGTGCAGCCCTGGTAAAGGTGACAGCAAATTAGCCAGAGTAACATACAGGAATTCCCAGTCTTCCTGCTGCATCTTGCAGCAGGGGGAAACCTCCTGGTTTCCATGCTCCTGCAATAGCATTACCTACTAGGGCAACCCAACCTACCCTATAGGCACAGGTCTTGTCATACTTCCAGGCTTTAGGCCAAACCCTGAGGGAGGATGTGGACTAGCAATACTGCTTTGGTAGCTCACTGCACTTCCAAGTTGCAATACACTTCATCCTTCCTTCTTATCTTAATTACTGTAAGAATTTTGGAATTGATCCACTGGGGATTGTACAGGCTCCTGGGTTGGTGGTTTTGTCCTTGTTGCCCTTATGGGGCTTTAAAACATAATCTTCTACGTCCCAGTATAGGAAAAACACTCCTAATATAGAGTGTTCTCCTAGCTGGAAGTCAACAAACTACACCTCGGAGAGGAAAAGGTTGATCTCTGCCACAGGAGACACAACAGAATACAGAGCAGGCACTGCCATTGGAATGAAAGTCTGCTTTTGACTATGCAGGCAACATACTGTGTCTCTTTTTTCGTAAAAAAAAATTGGATGGTGTTCAATTTGTCTTCAATTGTCCTTTAACAGATCAAGGAAGCCTTTCAAATGACTTTCTGTCATGAGGAGATTTAGACAATTAAAACATGATATAATGACTGGACAGCTAGCAGTGCCCAAACTAATGACATAAAGAAAGCAGACAGAAGAAAAAGGGCCTTCTTTTGCAAAAAAATGTCCACTTGGCTCATGGGTTTCCTTAAGACTGAAGAGGCTGTGAACTCAAATTAGAATAATATGCTGAACCTCAGGTAGGTAGTTCCATCTCTATACTAAGAAGATAAGGCAGAAGCACACATTTAAAGGTTTCCTGCTGCTCCTTGCAAAAGCATATCCAAAGATATGCATTTAGGACTCTAGTAAGTGCCAGCACAAGTAGTCGTCAGGTTGGTTTGTGCAGTGCCAGAATAGCCCTCAACATAATTCATCAGAAGATCTCTCCCACCCTGCTTTTAAATGTGTTCAGTTCAGGATTTCACAGCCTCACCTGCCCAGCCCCAGGAGTAACATCCCAGTCAAAAAAACAGCTGCCACAGTCAAAGGTGATGAGAGAAGGGCCGAATGTCACATCTGAGTGCTTGCAGTCATATCCTGGGAAGCTGGTGAGACAGCCTGAGAGTTCACTCAGCAGCACATGGCAAGAACGTTTCTATCCCTTTTATCCCCATGAAAAGCACTGATCTGTCACACAGGGGTTAGACCAGTTGTGGTCCAAATTTATAGAATAACCCACCCCTCAGCATTGTCAGAGAATCACTTCTGTCAGGTCCCTTATACATCAGTTTAATGCGTTATCAGAGACATCGTGTAGATCTCAGGCAAACCTTCATTCCCTCTGAGCCATCTGCAAGTCAGCCATGGATGCCAGGGCTCAGTTGTGGACTAGGGACTGATGCTGGTTATTTTATTAACTGAACATTTTTTTGCCACGTAGCCATGAGTCTTTATTCACGTCCCAGGCGTCACAGACTCTTCTTTTGCACTTAGGAACATTGACAGCTGTGTCTACTGCAAAAGCAGTCTGTTCAAAAAGTTGGCATGAGTTGACTTAGCAATATAGAGTATCCTGAGTGTGAAGGGACCCATGAGGATCATCAAGTCTAACTCCTGGTCCTGCACAGGACACTGCAAGAACTCCACCATGTGCCTGAGAGTGTCCAAACACTCCTTGAGCTCTGTCTGGTTTAGGACCCTGACCACTGCCCTGGGGAGCCTGTTCAGTGCCCAACTACCCTCTGAGGGAAGAACCTTTTCCCAGTATCCAACCTAACCCTGCCCTGACACAGCTCCAGCCATTCCCTCAGGTCCTGTCACTGGTCACCACAGAGAAGAGATCAGTGCCTGCTCCTCCTTTTCCCCTCATGAGGAAGTTGTAGACAGCTATGAGGGCTCGCTTAGGATGCTCTGCAATTGGACTACTGGGATAAATTAAGGGTTTTTTGGTCATAACCAAGTACTACTTAATAGTATGATAGAAGTTTTCCCTTTTCCCACAGAATTTCATTAACTGTATGTGATTTCCATTAGGGGACTGGATTTCATCTCATTGGACAGCAACTGAAGACATTGAATTTGTCTTCAAATATAGCTCCAAACAGGTGTGTGAGCACAGGTGCCACAAAGAGTGATGGTTTCCAAGCTTGTGGCTGGAGATCACTAGAATTTCACCGTGGATCATGAGAAGGAATGTTTGAGAAATGTTGGTGCTGTTTGTACCAAAATGATACAACTCACACATCCCCTGGGCAATACTGAGAAGTGTAACAAGGAAAGCCAAAAGAAAGCAATCCACGAGCGTATGAAAGGATGAGCAAGTTCTTTTTTACTCTACCTGACAGTTTTCAACAGTGCAGATACTTCCTCTCCTGTCTGATAAGCAGAGATAAATCATAGAATCATAGAATGGCTTGGTTTGGAAGGGACCTTAAAGATCACCTAGTTCCAAGCCCCCTGCTGTGGGCAGGGACACCTTCCACTAGATCAGGTCCTTTCCACATACCTAAGAAGATCCAAGAAGATCCAAGATCTTTTTTCCAAGAAGATCTAAAGGCATTTAAGCCCAAGATGATGCCTCTAATAGCAATGCATTCACTTCCAAATATGATGTTCTGACTTGAATGCCTCCCTCAACAGAATTTTACCCTCTTCTGCCACCACTTCTTCCATAGCCTGTAGTCACACAGGGATTCTGACATAAACTGTGCTTACACATCCCCTCAGGCACCTGTCTTCCAGAATAGCCTTAAGCTTTCCTCCACAGCTCTTTACTCCCCAGATATGTAGCCTTTCAGCTGATCTCTTCTGAATCCTCTCAAATTTGGTTACCACTCCACTACAATGCAGTGCCCAGTGACGAACTCATTGTCCAATAAAGAACACCAAAGTGGAAAAAAGAGTGGAATAATTGATCTTTATAGTTTTTGATCACTTCTGACGCTTCTCTTTTTTTTTTTTTTTTTTTTACACACGGTACTCCTTGGAGACACTATATAACAACCCCTGACCTTGTAACCATTACTGTTTAGAATATGCAGGTATTCCCAGCTCTATTCTACCCAGTTGATATAATTTTCCCCCACACCTCCAATCCTCTGTAAGTTTCAGGATTACCCAAAACACAGGAATCACTACCTTCACATCCTCAACATCATCTCTCTTTCTGTTCTTTACCTGTGGTTCTCAGCTCCTTTTGAACTCAAGCTTGAGAAGAAAGAATGCAGTGGGCATGTTATAGAAATCCAGCCTTGGGAGGTATAAGTTCATATCATATTTATCTCAGAAATGAAGCTTTGTTCGAAAGTATTATTATTAATATTAGCGAAAAACTGTAATTTAAAAAAAAAAAAAGAAAACCAAACCCAAACCACCCTCTGGGAATTGCACAGTCACTGTCTTGTACTTTGCATAAGATAAATAAATTTGTGCTGAGCAAATAAAATGTTAAATGCTATGAGATCAGCCTGGCAGGATGGGATGCTCTTTCCCAAGGACTGAAAGGAGAATGCTGCTGGACAACTAACACCTGGGAATTTGCCAGGGAGGTGGTACCAACCAGGCTTTGAGATGCACTGACAGGGTCCAGGCACACGCAGACCTGTAGAAAAAGTGGTGGTAAGGCAGATATGGTGTGTCTTGGTTGTAACCTGCCAGACTCACACCATTCTACCTCTTTTGGCTACTACAGGGAGACATTAATTGAGCAAGAGTAGGACTATTCTCCAGGTACTTTTCTCTCTTTTTAATCTAGTTTACTTTCTCATTGTCACTGGTATCTCTGACCTCTGCAGAATTTCCATTTCCCTTAGGTGAGCAAACTAGCAGGCCAAATCTGTAAACAGGAAGCATTATGCAATTTATTAAGCCTGGAATTAAGTATCATCAGGAACTGCTGCATTAAGCATGGATCTTAATGTAGATTTTTTCATTTCTACCACTAGAGGCCTGTAACGTGCTGCACATTTGGAAAAATACACAACAGTACCAAGAGTACAAATCTACAGAATGATTTTAGAGAAGTTTCTACATATTTAATTTCAACTTCTGAAGACAACTTTCTGCCAATGGCAGAACAAGTTCAAATAAGCAACTGCTCGGCAGTTTAATAAAAGAAAACCCTTAGCAGTCAAATCATAAACCATCTAAGCAAGTGAGCAACTTTCCTCAGCCCTCTTTAAAACTCTGATCCCTTGTATAATAGTGCTTAGGTTGGGATCTGCTGAACGAACACCCAGACAGCTAGTTTCAGGTTAGGAATAAACAGAAATTTAAGAATAAATATTCACATCTAGCATGTTTGTGCATTTGATTTGAAGCTACAGCACATCTCACATCTTCCCTGGTGTTGGTAGTCTGAAAAAAGTCTATGCATGAAGGCTGTACTTAATGCTATCAGAGAAATAATTTTTTATCCTAAAGTAGTCATAAGAGATGGGTATTTCCAAAACAACAGTGCTGTTTATAAAGTTAGGGGGTTGTTTTGGTGTGGGTTTTTTATCATGTTGATTTGGCCATTCATTTGGCAAATTTTCTTCATGTATAAATAAAACTTTGGTGTAGATTTCAGAGAAAGCACTGAGATCTCAGTCTGTAACTGAATCTCCGTGGGTAGAAACAAACTGGGCACTCAGACTGGTGGTTTTCTACTCCTGACATCCCTCAGGCTGCCACTCCAGCTCTGACAGTTACTCTCTGACACGGTGGCCATGGGTACCTGGGCAGAGCCACTGACCTTTCACAACATTCATTTCAGAGCTGCTGCTTCACACTGAAGAGCACATTTCTCCACAAGTCACTGCACACCTTGCACTGGAGGTGTTTGCAGAGGAAGGTAAGGGATGGCAGCAGAAATTGCTTCCTGGGATAAGATTCATCTCACCTAAGTTTACCCACCTGAAAGTTCGATGTGTTTCAGCAAACCCACAACCAGTGGAGACAAACCAGCATTATTAGGGGGTGAGTCACTGTGCCTGTCAGATCTACCATGAATCACCAGTTAGCAGTGCCTAGGATTTGTACTCACAAAAGATAGAGCCTAGACAATTAACTGAGACTCTGTGCCTAAGTATTGTAGTTCCAATTAGGCAAGAGAAATGTCCCTTTTCCTGCCCTCAGTCCGGTGTATCGATGGCAGTGCTGCAAATACACGGGTCTGAGTCTCTGTGAGGTAATTTCTCTTATGGATCATAAGCAAGTAAAGTCTAGTGTAAAGAAATTGAGAAGCTTTGATTTGCTGGCGCTTCCTCCCCCAGGGCAGTGGGTGTAACTATGCATAAAACATGAGAGAGTCAATGTTACACACAGCCCCATGTCCAGTCCTCTGACAGCCACTGGTGGCACAGGGGAAAGGAGGGACTGTGAGATGCCCACTGCAGGGGCTGTGCTTTCCTGCTCTGCTCTTCCCACACGGGTGGCACTGCCACTGTCCCTCTCTGAACAGAGAATCCAGGGTCACTGCAGAGCCTGAGTGCAGAGAGGCAGTGACAAAGCAGAAGGAGGAGGCGTTTTGGAGGTGGGAGCGCTTCCCTTGCCACCCCAGCCAAAGCCTGAAGGTGACTCATCCTCCTCTGCACTAACTCTTGCACAGCTCCTCTAAGGAGGAGCTTCAGGCGCCCGTTCTTCCCTCCCTTCCCCTTTCTCTCCCTCCCTGTAGAGGTGATCCAAAAGTCCTTTCCTCAGAAAGTGATCTTTGTCACTTGGTCACTGGTGTCCCCAAGTCCTGTTATTATTCATTGCTCCAGGCACCGCACGCGTCTTTAGGCATTTACTGCAGAACAGGGCGGCAAATCTGACACACATGGTGGAACAAACATTCCAAATCAGGGGCTCAACAGATACAAACTGATGTGGCTCCAGAGAAAATATGACCCTCGGGACTCACTTTGTCACTTGCGACAGCAAATGCAAAATGCCCCTGGTAAAGACTTTGAAAGCAGACTGGTTTAAACTGAGTGCAGCTTTGCTGATTTTAAAGCTGTGCTGCTTCTCATTCACACCAGCATGGGAGTGTTCGATGATATCAGCCTTATTGTGCACTTCAGTGCACAGCAAAACCCGCCTTCCCACACACTGAAAATAGGTGTCTTCTAAAATTAAAACGTCATTCTCGTTAGCATTGTAACACACTGAATTTTCATATTGAAACATGGCATGCTGAAGAGTTGATAAACAAATCCTCGGGGCTGGAAGCTTCAAACAGGAGAAGGCAGCAAAGCAGAACTATGCTGCCTTTCCACAGCTGTAGGTTTGGTGCCGTAACTCGAGGGAACAGAGACCATCTGAGCCTCAGTGTCCCTGGGACACTTGTCTTTTTGCTCGTTCTGACAATGCAGAAGAGTCAGAAGACTCAGTGACCCTGGGAAGCTGATCAGATACTACCTCCAGGAAATTCTCACCGTGGGAAGCCAGCATTCCCTTTCTAGGGTTGTTAAAGAGCACATGCACCCCTGGAGTCACCAGGGAAGGCTTGGCTTTTCCCTTTCTCAAGACTACATCAGTGAGCTGATGCAAACATTGCAAAAACTACATGGGAAGTACAGAATCATCCATCTTATCCTAAAGCAAGTCCTTCAGCCTAGCTGAGGCTGCCTTTTAGGCAAACAGCTTAGCTTTGCACACATGAGACAAGCTCCCTCAGCTGCTCTAAGCAGGTGTAGTTGGTCTGACGTCAGGGGACACCAGCTGAGGCTCAGGTCAGACCTTTCTCCTGGGTCCATATGTTTCACAGGACACTGGTGCCACACTATTATATTTGAAGAGTCACTCAACTCCTGTAATTAATAAAAAGCAAAACCAATCCTTCTGGCAATGGAGGCAGAACACCTCAGTGTGACTGCACTGCAAATTGTTCTTTTCCCTAAAAAAAAACATGGGGAGCCATCAGAAGAAAGGGAGGCGATAACAACCCAGAAACCAGGACCGGGGATCAGACCCCATCTATTTGCTTCAGCACTTCTGGAAGGCCCTTGCCTTCTCACACAAGATGGATATTCACACCAATATCCTTCAGACAAATTCAAACCACCACTGAAGGATGTACAAGTGTCACCTTCTCTGATTCTGTTCCACCTTCTTTGGGAGGGAAGGTGTTCATACTGTCTCACTGGAGACTTCCCCTCATTCCACAGTCTCTGTACAAGAGACCAAGTCTTTAATATCAATTTTACAAATTACTTCTAAATTAGGATCTTAACATAGCTGAAGAAAATACCTGCAACTGGCCAAGAGTTGCTTTTTGGGAATTTTGAGCCCTTATTTGTTGAAATGAATTTTTGCCACCTCTGTAAAGTGTTTAAATTTGCAGTTGGTTCAAACCAAGCAATCTGGGGGGTCATCAGAGGGAGGCAGACACTTCTGCTGGAAAACCAGATCACAGAATCACAGGATGGGTCACATTGGAAGGGACCACAGTGGGTCATCTGCTGCCACCTTTCTGCTCCAGCAGGCTTATCTCAGAGCACATGGCACAGGATTGTGTCCAGACAGCTCTGGAATATCCCCAGGGAGGGAGACTCCACACCCTCTCTGGGCAATCTGTTCAGTGCTCGGTCACTGCACAGCAAAGAAGTTTTTCCTCATGTCCAGCTGGAACTTCCTGGGCATCAGTTCCTGCCCGTGGCCTCTTGTGCCATTGCTGGGCACCCCCGAGCAGAGCCTGGTCCATCCTCTGCCCCCTCCCTGCACACACTGACACACATGGATGAGGTCCCCTCTCAGTGTCTCCTCTGGAGGCTGAACAGCCCCAGCTCCCTCAGCCTTTCCTCCTCAGGGAGATGCTCCAGTCCCTGAATCATCTCTGCAGCCTCTGCTGGACCCACTCCAGGAGCTCCATGTTCCTCCTGTCCTGAGGAGCCCAGGACTGGACACAGCACTCCAGATGTGCCTCACCAGGGGGCAGAGGGGTAAGATCACCCCCCTTGACCTGCTGGCAATACTCTTTCCAGTGCCCCCAGGATCCCACTGGCCTTCTTGGCCCCAGGACACACTGCTGGCTCATGGACAGATTGTTGTCCACCAAGACCCCCAGGTCCTTCCCCGCAGAGCTGCTTTCCAGCAGGTCACCCCCAGCCTGTGCTGGTGCCTGGGGTTATTCCTCCCCAGGTGCAGACCCTGCATTTGCCTTTGTTGAGTTTCAGAGAGTTCTTCTCTGCCCGTCTCTCCATCCTGTCAAAATCCTGCTGAAGGGCTGCACAGTCCTCTGGAGTATCAGCCACTCTTCCCAGCTTTGTGTCCTCAGAGGACATCTGAGCTGCCCTTTGTAGCTGCTTTTCACAGAGGCAACAGAGGGACAAGGAGTCACTAACCCACTCATGTCTCACCAGTGCCCATTTAGCACTAACCCTAACCAGCACCTGACTATGCAAACCTTTCCACAGGCTCTCAGACTGATACAGTGGGGTATGTTTTGACTAAAACATCTGCTTTGAAAGAAACCACAATACATTGAAACACCAATCTGAAAAGTAAAGAGTTGGCTCTGGTAATTTCATGTGAAAAATCCTCCAAATTGTTTGAAATTGTTAAAACAGTATTTGTCCAAGTGAAAAAGTGAACATGTTGTTTCCCTAATTTTAAGATGACTGTGAGTTTCAAATTTTATTTAAAATTAATTTCATTTTAAAGTGTTCAACACATTAGCAAAGACCCAATTACAAATAAAGTATTTCAGACTTTGCAAAATGGAATTATTCCAGCAGAGTCGTGGAGGTACTTCAGTTTCACAAAACCTGAGCCAAAATATTCAGCCTAATCTATGCTGATTATTCAGAAGTTTTCAAGACTGAATGGGGTTCTGGGCAACTTGGGCTAGTGGAAGGTGTCCCTGCCCATAGCAGGGGGGTTGGAAGAAGATGACCCCTTTCAACCCAGGCCATTCTGTGATTCTATGAAGTTGCAGCAGGGGGTATATTTACTAGATGTAAGGCAATTAAATCATGGTAGGAGAGGGTGCTTATAATCCCAGGATAGGGAATTATCAGGAAAATAAAACAGACAGCACAGCTGCTGCTGCAGCAAAAACATGAGCAACCTCTGCCTCTATATGAAAAGAACTGGTCACATCAATTTGTGGTTATGCAAAGCATCGAGTCTTCCCGGAGCATCATGAACCCTTACTAGTGCTGAAACAATGCATGTCTTGCTGTGATGATGATGATTTTATTGCAGTGTATGATCATTCACCTGCCTGAGAAGAGAAATATGTTGGGACTGGTGAGAAAAACAGGCACACATGCAAATACACTCACTGCGTACCTACACAGTCATTTAATAACAGGAGTCACAGAATGGTTTGGATTGGAAGGGACATTGAAGATCATCTCATTCCAACCCCCTGCCATGGGCAGGGACACCTCCCACTAGCCCAGGTTGCTCAGAGCCCCATCCAACCTGGCCTTCAACACTTCCAGGGTTGGGGCAGCCACAGTTTCTCTGGGCAACCTGTGCCAGGGCCTCCCCACCCTCACAGGGAAGAATTTCTTCCCAATATCCAATCTAAACCTGCTTTCTGTCAGTTTGAAGCCATTCCCCCTTGTCCTGTCACTCCAGGCCCTTGGAAATAGTCTCTCTCCGTCTTCCTTGTGGGCTCCCTTCAGGTCCTGGAAGGCCACCATTAGGTCACCCCAAAGCCTTCTCTTCTCCAGGCTGAACAATCCCAACTCTCTCAGCCTTTCCTCACAGCAGAGCTGCTCCATCCCTCTGATCATCTTGGTGTCCCTCCTCTGGACTTGCTCCAACAGCTCCATGTCCTTGCTGTGCTGACCCCCAGAGCTGGAGGCAGCACTGCAGGGGGGTCTCCTCAGAGCGGGGCAGAGGGGCAGGATCCCCTCCCCGGACCTGCCGAAGTCCATGCAGTAAAACATATGTACAATGGAAATAATGACAAGTTTTATTTCCCCCCCTCATTTCTATTTCTTATCTTATGGACATAATTAAGGAACAATTCTTAAGCTGATGGAGGTCCTGCTACTACCAGCTTTCTGTCCAGCACAGGCACTCAGAAGGGGTAAAGCTATTAAACAGAACAGGCATGTAAAACACAGAGATTCCCTGAGTGCAAACACAACTTCTGTCTTTTCTGGAAGTGGAAGCCTTCAGAGGGAAGTGACGGAACTCCCACCAGAATGGCACCCTTCCTGTTCCCATCTGGGAGCAGAGTGGGTAGCAGGGATTGAGCATCCTGCTCCCAGCATCCCGCTACCGGCCCACACAGCAGAGTCACTGAGGCAAAAGGCTCGACGGCAGAGGAAGAGGAAAGGGGGAGGAAAACCAAGTTCCTACATGGCTTTCAAAACTACAGCCTAGATTTAGAACTCATGAGCAGCCATGGGCTGTATTTTATTCAAGCCAGGTTCAAAGCAGGCAGGTGCTGGGTAAGCAGCCTCTGCAGTGCTGTTAATGCCTTTCACTCCTGAGCTGCATTTCCCTAACATCTTGGCATGTGTGGACTGCTCTGACATCTCCTTCCCTTCAAATCTGCTGCCCACGGTCTCAGGGAACAGCTGTGCCCTTTGGGACTCTCATTCCCTTTTCCCCTCCATTCACAGAGGAGACAATGACAGCAACACTAGAATAGAAATTTCAGTTGGGTGGGACCTACAGTGGTCATTCAGTCAACTTGCCTGGCCACTTCAGGGCTTGGCCAAGAGTTAAGGTGTGTTGTTAAGGGCATTGTCCAAATGCCTCTTAAACACTGTCAGGCTCAGGCATTAACCACCTCTCTTGGAAGCTTGTTCCAGTGTTTCACCACCCTCTTGGTAAAGGAATGTTTCCAAATTATCAGGTGAAAAATTACATAAGGCAGGAGAGTATGCTGTGTTTTCTGCTATTGCTGAGGCAGAGAACAAGGAAAATGAAGGATAAAGGCTCTCAGGTACCTTTCTCCTAAAATATAGACTTGGATATCTGAACTATAGCTGCTGTTGTGCCATCATTCATGTTGATATTTGGTGTTGTGGCCAACTATTAAATGCAGGATCTCTGAGTAAAGGCAGAATGAAGACCAGTCATTTCTTATCTTTCCTTTCTGTTTTCTATGGGCATATTTGAGGAGAAAGTGGCATAAAAATGACTACTTTCTTTCCTTTCAAACCTTTTGCCAATCTGGAATTTCTGCCACTTGGCTAAGTTGATTTGGAACTTTTTTCTATTATAAATAGGATTTACCTGAAGCTACTTTAGTGAGCTAGAAATGAAAGACTGGTTATTACTGTGAAAGCTGCTTTTACTTCAGTTTTTGACCCTGATTGTGATGGCCTTCAATTTCTTGTGGGAAATGACTGTAAAGGACATCCAGGCTTCTGGGTTTCTGACTATCACTGTCCGGAAAGAGACCTGCTGCACTTGTAAACTAAAATTAAGTCAGCCCTTCCAGAAAAAAAAAATTCAAAAGACTGGACACCAAAACCTTCTGGCACTTCAGTGCATTTGTAGAGGATGCACAGGATACATTCCTTTTGTGAATCCATATGGACCCTTCTGTTGCAATTCTCCATGCACAGGAGGTGACAGGATTTCCTCTAAGAAGAAATGAAAGACCTTGTATGTCCCCACACTGGTACATCCTTTAGGATTCCCATGAGGATTTGGAGCAGTGTATTTGTCATTTGTTAATCCAATTCAAGGGGATTTTTAATGTGAAGAGTCCTTTGAACATGACAGTCTAGTGCATTCAGTGAGGGTTGCTCTAGGATACAGGACGACAGGAATGTTCAGTGCAACTGATATTTGGTTCCAGAACTTTGACCCAAAGACTGACAACTTTTTTTAGCATTTCTTTGAATTCTGTCTATGAAAAACTGGGGTGATGAGGGGGGAAATTGCTCCTTTTAAATCTCCTGCATGCTAGCACAGTGCTCAGAGCAGCAGACTTAACCAATATTTATAACTCGGGGGTCAGCATTGCTAATTGAATTAATTGAGGCTGTGCTGATTTGTGCCACCAGAGAACATGACCCCAAAACACTGTGTTTTGATTTAGTTCCCATCTCCAAGCTTCATGTTTCCAAACAGCAGAGTACAATAAGAGACAAACTGCCTCCCCCCCAACAGTCATGGGGGCACAGACCAAGCTACTTGACTCTCTCCATGCACAACCAGGAGCAGTGGATGAGGGGAGAACATGCCGAGGATGAATGGGAGGTGGATGGAGGTTTGCTGCTACTGACAGTGTTTATATGATCTGCTTATCTCTCCCAGTGGCAACACACTAATCCCATCACTACCAAGGCACTCTTCCTCCTGATGGAGCACCACTGGTGTGGTTTCTGTGCCTCAGCAGAAGCCACAGAAATTCTGTTGTAGGAAGCAGTGTTCCCTTTTCCTGTACATCTCTCCAGGACCCAGCCCGGCAACTCAGTCTGACAGTTTGTCCCAGAGACTAATAACCTATTGCCCTGCTTTACACACCAACACATAACCTTCTGACTACTCCACTTCTGCAGGGGCTTTCTGGCTGCCCAGCCACCCAACTGCTCTGCATAAAACCCAGCTGATGCCACACGCAATGCCCTGTAATGCTGATGAACTCCGGTTCACCCTGGTGCTGCTATCTGTTTACACCTCAGCTGTGTTCCTCCAAATGATGCCTATTGACTTGGTAATTTAAGCCTGGTCTCCCTCCACATGATTATATTATTCCTAGAAACTTCAGTTGACTATGTAATGGAGTAGGTCCTCTTTGCAGGCTCAGAGGTGCTTTCTAGGATGCTGTGATGATCCTCCCAAATTTCCCTGTACTCCCGGTTTCACTTGGAGTACCACCCGGTATCACTCTGCTTGGATGCAGAGTGCTGCACAAGCCACGGATTTTGCATGGTCACAAACACAGAGGAGCAAGTTCCAATACCAATAAATCACTTGCTCATTCCTCTTGCTGCTGTTGTTCATCAGACGGATGGAAATGGAAATTTAAGATACAATTATGAGCAAAATATCTATGCCATGTCCTCATGTGATTCCCATGAAAACAGCATGGGAGAATTTCTAATGGAAGGTGTCCCTGCCCATGGCAGGGGATTGGAACAAGAGGATGTTGAAGGTCTCTTCTAACTCAAACCATTCTGTGATTCTGTGAACTCTGTGATCTTTGGGGCTAAAGCTTATAGACACAAGAAAGAATTATCTCCTCATATGCAGAAATTGAGGTACAGGACACCTTCCCATTTTCAACAGGAGACAGAAGTTTGTGGTGTCAAAGGTAGTTAATATACAAGGGATTTTCCACCCCTCAGTCCCTGGAATGAGCTCTGCTGAGAGAGGCCAACTTGAACTGCCGCCTGAATCCTGAAGAAATAAACTTGCCAAGCTGTCAGATGCTGAACCACCAGTAGTCATTCTCACAGAATGGCCTTCAGCTGCCACTTTGACAGAAATCCAGCATTGTTTGGTGGCATTTACCTTGGGGGACAGACATTCTCAGGATAAGGGAAAGCAATTTAAGCTTTCAGAACTGTGTATGTATGTTTATTGCTTTTTCATGCTGAAGAATTATTCATGTCACTCCTTATACTCTGACTCAGTCTAATTAGCATTGGAAAGGTCATCTCACAGAAACTTAGGTAGATGAAGGACGGGAAGTCTTACGCCATTTCCCTTCCTTGCTATGGCAGGACAAGTCTAAGCACCTCAATGCTTGTGCCTGACTTTGGTTTTGGTCCAAGGAGGTGGCACTATATTAACTGTGATTGTTTAAGATTACCTGTAGGTAGAAGAGTAAACTTCTAAAACAGTGGTTCTACTCTTTTTCTCTGGCTATGCAATATGTTTGAAAATCAGCAGAAACTACTGAATTAGATGGGAACACTGTCTCTCAGGCTGTGTGCTCCTGAACATATCAAATTTAGTAATGTGTATTTAATAGGATGTCATTAAGATGATGTTGAGTTGGTTTTATCCTCATAAATCACACGTCTCATCGCATGACCTAACTGGATTGTTCCAATTCTGTTTCAATAATATTTCATAGGCTAGGGAAAGCTATCCCTGTATAGAACAGGCTGATTTTCATGCAGTCCATGCCTACAAGTTCAGCTTTGCCTGATATTTCTATGTCTCATCCAGTAGCTCCCAGATTCTGAGATGGCAAATGGGAGGTAACTATAATTGATTGTTATTTTTATTTCTGCTGACAATAAAAACCATCATGGTTTTGTTGTCTGTGGAGAGCCTGACCACCCTTCCTGGAACAAAGACCCTGAAGAAGTTAAAAACTAACTTTCAATCAGGAAAAATGGGGAAAAAAATACAGAGGGTGAACTAAAGGGTTGCTGCTGGTAAGGCAGGGGGCACATCCTCTTTCAAGACTTATACAGGGGTGATTGATAGTCAGTAGGTGCCCAGGAGACTAAAGAGGCAAAGGGCACTTTGAATGGTAGCTATGCCCAACAGAATCCTTCCTTCTGTCAGAGACCTTCATTCAAAAGGGCCCTTAAAGACCATCTTGTTCCAACCCCCTGCCATGGGCAGGGACACCTCCCACTATCCCAGGTTGCTCAGAGCCCCTTCCAACCTGGCCTTGGACACTTCCAGGGATGGGGCAGCCACAGCTTCTCTGGGCAACCTGTGCCAGGGCCTCTCCACCCTCACAGGGAAGAACTTCTTCCCAATATCCAATCTAAACCTCCTCTCTGTCAGTTTGAAACCATTCCCCCTTGTCCCTGTCACTACATGCCCTGGTAAATAATCCTGCTCCATGTTTCTTGTGGGCTCTCTTTAAGTACTGGAAGACAGTAAGTTGCATAGATATTGAAGGCTACAAAAGGACAGTGGGAGAGAACCAGACACCTAGTTTTACAGGCACAGCCTCAAGCCACTACTTTCCACAAGATGACATGATGGGTGGTGAATGCTAAAGAACTCCAGAGTTGTGACTCTGAAAGACTGAAGCTGACGCTCGCTGTTTGGTCCAGCAGGCCACGGCAAGCAGGCTCATACAGTCACCTTTTTCACTTGCCCCCTTCTCCTAGAAATCAGGGTTTCCTAATGGTCTGAGAAACATGTTACATGATGTTCCTGCCCTTTGTTCCTTACGGGAACTGTTTTTAATCTAGTGATTCTTACAGCTTTGGGAGTGCTTTTCCTCTGCCTTAAGGCACATTTCAAGAACTGCTTATGCGGTACAAGTTATTCCAGCAGATTATGACACGATAGAGGAATCACTGATAACAGAGTACAGTGCTGGGGGGAAGCAGTGGCTGGAAAAAGTCCAGGATCAGAACAGCAGACTCAGGAAGGAGAAGGCTGCAGACAGACCTGAGAGCAGAGTCAGAGGCAATCTGCGTGTGTGACAGCTCAACACGGACCACACAATAGGGTCAAAGAGAGCATGTCTGAGACACAGCAGAACTGTGCTTAAAACCACAGTGTCTCTCTCCCCTGTGCTGGCTTTCCTTCACTGCATCATCTCATAATCATGGTTACATTCAGAAGTTACCAGCGACATCTTTCCCCAGAAACATATCTATCTCTCTCATCTATTTCCACCAGTGCTCCCCCCAGATTCCAGCAAGACTGCTAAAGGGAGACAGAAAACCTCTGGAAATTATCATCCTCAGAAGTCTTGGGATGCAGCTCATCATGTAGGCAAGCACAGTCAACTCTTGTATTCACAGCAATCCATGGTTCACCTGGGGCTAAACCCCCTTTCAGTGTCTGCTGAGCTGACACTCACCTGTAGCTCAGGATCAGATTGAAGTGTGGGGGTGGTGACACATGCTTGGGAGCACTTCCAGTAACACACATACACACATCCAAAAGAAAATTCAGAGAGGACTTAACTGCCACCCACTGGGAGCCACCTGCAGCAGTGCAGTCACTGTGAATGCCACTTCTCTGCCATCATGGAGCATGTTCAAAGTACAGGGGTTGCCACAGGTCAGGAACAAGGCAAAGATAATCTGCTGGGTATTAGTGGAAGAATATGTGTAATAAGGGGTCAGCTAGTTCAGGAGAAGCCCCTTTGATGTTTCAGATCTGTCTGACATCTGAGAAGTCCTCTGCCTTATAGAGCTGGCAGCAGGAGCTACTGTTTTTCTCAGGCTCTTTTCCCCATGCCTGTGGCATGCAAAGCAAGGATATAATCAGCACTGCCAACCAGCCAGCCTTGAAAACCCTGCTTGCTGGGACAAGGGCACTCAAAGTCCTCACAGGATTAGTGCTAGGGAGACAGGTTTTAAACAGAAAAGGTCCAGAGTTCAATTTCATTCCTGTTCCCACACTGCCCAACCAGTACGTCCCTTTCCCTAGCTAGGGCTGGCATCCAAGAACACAGATTCAAAACAGCCCTGCTGCTAAGATACTACTGCTCTGCCTCCTTAGTTCTTCTTCCACCCAACAGCAACTACTATGTCCCCAGCCTTGCTAAAGGGGTTAAATGCCAGAGGGTTAAATGGTGGAGGCTGTATGTGGCTTCAAACTGACAGAGAGGAGGTTTAGATTGGATATTGGGAAGAAATTCTCCCCTGTGAGGGTGGGGAGGCCCTGGCACAGGTTGCCCAGAGAAGCTGTGGCTGCCCCATCCCTGGAAGTGTTGAAGGTCAGGTTGGAAGGGGCTTGGAGCAACCTGGGCTAGTGGAAGGTGTCCCTGCCCATGGCAGGGGGTTGGAACTGGATGATCTTTAATGTCCCTTCCAACTCAAACCAATCTATGAGTCTATAATGATTCTGTGTGGTTCATGACTGAGAGACAAAGGGTGTCAGCCAGCTCCGGGAGCTGTGTCCTTCACATGGGAGGTGGGGAGTGAAACCTTTACAGTCCTACTTTTTGGACCTGTAGCACAGTTTTACTGTTTTTAGCCAAGTCAAAGTCTTGCTTTGAGGGATCAGAGCTACAGATAAGCCAGCAGACTGAAACCTGTTCTGAATTTATTCAATGAGCATGTCTTCATATGCTTTGGGTATGATTGTACTTGTGTGTAAGGAGGGCACAAGGAGCATATACCTGACTGCAAAGTTAATCCCTCATTAGAAAAGCACTTGCTGGCTTCTCAGCTGGTGGGAGGGAGGGAGACAGATGAAGCCCTGACATTTTGTCTACACAGAACTAGAGACATGGACTTCCACAGAGAGGAAATGGTGCTGGATACTGCCAAGAAAGGGTTTTGCTGTGCTCAGGTTTCTCTGACTTAGATCTGCTTGGGGATACAGAGAGGAAGCTGCAGCTACAAATTGTCTCCTACCCACAGAGCTCATGGTAGCATTTTCCTCATGGATCCCAAGCTCCTCTGTCTCCTTTATTTTTGACAGAGGGCAAAAGAATATTCCCATTGACCTTGAAACTCAAATGCATTTTCACTTCAGCCAGCTGCATCAATCCCAAACCTTTTGCAAAGGAAATCCTTTTTGAGGAGCCCCACTTGTAGCAGGAATGCACTGCCTTGTTCCTCTGGGTGAAGCGCTCCAGTCCTGCCCTGGAGAGCTGCATCATGGCTCATCTCAGGTCATTTCATGCGCAGCACCAGCATCTGCAAAGTCATCTCGACTTGGCTGCAGTGTGCTGTGCTGAGCTGGAGCGCAGCTCCTGACTCCAGGGGCACTGCGCATTCCTGCTGGCACAGGGAATCTGGGCAGCCTCGCCACGACCTTACAAAGTCCTTACAGAGGAGCCAGCCCCTTGTTCTTCCCTCTGCTGTGAGCCAGCCTCCTGGAGAGGGGCACAGCACGTGGAACCTGCCACAGGATCCATTTTAAAGTCCCCCAGTTGCTCTGCTCCCTCTTCCTCCTCTTGTCTGGTGGAGGACAGGAGAAGCTCCTGGATCACCTGGTCATTCCCAGCTGCCACCATGTCCCTGGCTACTGCAGTTTAATTCTCAGGAGTGGACGTGGCCCAGCTCCAGAAGCCAAGACTCAAGTCTGATATCAAATCACTTCTCTCTCCCAATACTCAGGGCATGGGCCTGAGCAAACATCTCTAGGTTGCTCAGACTACTAGAGCAGTTCTTTACAGATGACTGTCTCTTGGTTCTTAAGAGACAACTTTAAGGGATTTTCCAGCCAGATCACTGGAATCCTGAAAATCCTGAAAAATGAGCTGCAGTGACATTTTCTATAAACAAAATAAAACAAAATTAAAGAGGAAGGAGGAGAAGAAAACACTGATCACATCTGGGTTCACCCACAATGTCAGTACTGCACTGGTAATTATGCCAAGCCTCTACATATTTTGAAAAACAAAAAGAGGATATGTCCTTTAATCCTACACCTCTTCTAACACAAACAAGGCTGAAAGGGATGTCTGTATAGCTGTGTGAAGCTATTTCACATACCTGTAACCCTCATATCTTGTTTCTATAATACTCTCATGCTTATGTAAGAAAAGGGGATGAAAACCTCTGGAGTGACAGCTGCAATGTAACAGATTACTTTTTCCCCTTATACCAACACAGAATCCCTATCTGCTAAACTGGGAAACAACACTTCCACTTGAGAAATGTTGCTCTTCCAGGTACCAGTCAAAAGTCAGAGCTGATTTCTTGGTCTGAGGAGGAGACAGAAGACTCCACATCAGCGAGTTGCACACTCCCCACCACTGGCAAAGGAACGAGGAGCTCAGGGGGTCCACAACAGCATTTGACAAAAGAGCTGGAGAAAGCCACCCCTGCTGTGAGTGCAGGCACCGTTCCTGCGGCAGGAAATGGAACACTAGGGCGGGCTTTCTAGGGGCACAGGGATTAGCTGGGACAGATAGAAACAACAGTAACAGAAAATGATATACAAGACTTTCATTGCAAATTTGATTCTCCTGTTAGTGATGCATGTCCTTTCGTTTGCGAGGCTGGTGCTGTCACCAAGGTCAACACAGGTGTGCTGTCAGCTGCAGGATATTGGCGGGAAGCTGAGCATATCTGAACATCCCCCGGGTTTCTCATGGCTTCTGCAAAGGCACACAGGGCTTCATTGGCTTGTCACAAGCCCCACTAAATAAATGTTATCCATTTAGGGTAGGGAAGACATCTCCATTTATCTGATCTGTCTGTGTCCATCCATCCCCAATTCCCAACCAAGAGAAGCTCTGTGTGCTAACACAGAGGGTTTGCTACAATTTCAGAAACAGTAAGAACATCACTCCACGGGTTCTCCTCTCCTAAGAACACCCCAGTAGCCAAGATTATTTGGCTTTCTTCCTTATAGTCCAGTTTTCACACTAAATGGCAGAGCTGGTCCGGCCAGAGCAGCACCCTGTCTCCATCAGTGCTGTGCCAAAAGCTGTGCAGGCAGCTGTGGAAGAAAGAGGTGCCAGAAGAGAATACTGGTAAAATACCACTTCTGAGATGAGCCAGTTCTCTGAAATGTAAGAATATTGCTATTGCATTGTCTGCCAGCACCACGGCACTGCAGAAATCCTCCTCTCTGTAGGCACTCTCCAGAATGGGTGGGCTTCACCATCTGTCTCCTGTGCACTGCAGAGAGCACAACAACTCACTCTGCACATGCTCTGGCACGCACCAGCTGATAGTAACGTCTCCAGCTCTGGCTCAGAGTGGGCAGATGCAAGCAAATAAGATTTATCAATTCATCACGGTGTTGCTTTTAGATTCGCGTTGGTTATAACTCCACTGAATTTCACAGAGCTAAGCTGGAGTAATACCCTACTGGATCTGCTGTTCCTTCCCCTACCCACACTCCCCACTCCAAGCACAGCTTTCACCCTGTGGACAGGTGGGTTTAGGAAGCAAACTCTTTTTAAGAATGAAGCACTGGCAGAGAAGAAAGCTTGATGAAAGTTTCTTTCTCAGTGAAGTCACATATGAAATGTACTGGGGAACCAGAGCATCAAAGACCAGTGATAACACTTAGCACCCAGTTAGTGATTTTTATTCCCAGAACTCATTTCATCTCATAGCAGAGGGCAGGGAAATGTCACCTGTAGTTATTGAGTGGACCAAGGACGGCAAACAACAGGATCCATGTTCCCTATCTCCTAGACAGGCTATTCCATTGCCTTATAGACACTTTCTGAAGTAATTTTTTTCTGAAAACCAACATTCAGCCAGGTAAAAGGAGACTGGCCACTAGGTCGTGTTCTCTCCATCAAACCCATCCCAATGTAATGTGAGTGGAGGATGTCAAAGATGTCAGATTTACAGATGCTGCCAACTCCTCTCTTAGCAACCCTGACAGTTGCCAGGAAACATGGACTCGCTGTTACTACGGTGACACCCAGCACCAAAGCCACACACCACACAACACCCACCTGCAAGAGAAGGGGAGAAATGCTCACCCTGACTCTCCCATCGTTTCAGAGCTGAGGAAGTTGGTGAGGAAGGTCTCCACTCAAGTCACAGAAATTCCAACAGTGTCAACCAGGACCAGTGTTCCTACCACATCTGGTGTAAAATTGGCTTTGAACACTAGATCAATAGGCTTGGTATTGCACTGCTTCCTGCCACTACCCAGAAGGTGTTTGCCCCAAGGCTGCCAGAGCTCAAAGAGCATTTAGACAACATTCTTAGTCATGTGGTGGGATTCCTGGTGTGTCCTGTGCAGGGCCAGGAGTTGGACTCAATGATCCTCGTCAGTACCTTCCAACTCAGGGGATTCTGTGGTTTTAGAACTGAAAGAACAAACACCCTGCATGAGCAGATGCAGACAGAGAGCCTGCTTCAGGATCATGCAGGGTATTGTCTGCCTACCCCGGCAGCTGTAGTTTTCCTCTGTGCCACCACATCAGCACAGAAAACAGGATTCCAGCCCCTTGCAAAGATGGAAAGGAGGTTTCCTGCAGCTCCTCTATGTTCACAACCCTCGACACTGCAAACCTGTGGCCTCATGTAGAACAGGTGCTGGATTCCAGCTCTGATTTTGCAAATGTACTAACTCTGTCTTTTCCTACCTCAGGAGAAACCAAGTGTCAGTCCAGATGGAGACTTTTGGAAGAATGAACTACCTGTGCCTGCTAATGGGAGCCTTGACACCAACACAGATTTCTGTCCCCTCTTAATAAAAGCTGAGTTTCCTTTCCTATATAGGAAAGGGAATATAAATAATAAGAAAAAAGCTCTTAGATGTTTATCTTGTGGCCTAAAACTGGTTGACTGCACCTCACACTCCAAAAACAAAGTAGGTGGAATTAAAGATGGATGGGAAGACAAACCCACTGACGTGTTTACTCTTCCCCATCACCAGCTTGTGTGGAGATAAGAGAAGATGAGCACCGTGTTCTGGCTAAATGGATGGTGCACAGTCCTCCCCTCCTGCAGAGGGAACAACATGAGATACTTTGCTGTCACTCCAGACGAAACAGCACAGTTCCTCATCACATCCCACCCACTGGGTGAGGTCAAAAGCTGCAAAAGACTTCAGACCTGCCACTTTGCCACACATCATAGCCAAGAGGATTATTTCAGCGAAGGCTGATCATCTTGTTCCAAAAGTACAGATTACTGCAACATGAGCCATGGGGAAAAAAAAAAAAAGGAGAAAACATGAAAACCAGCTGACAACAAATCAAACCAAAACGTTTTTCTCAGAATGGGTAATGATAGAAAAAAACATACTTTTCTTCTTTTTTTTTGACCAGTTCGAAAGCTGATTAGAAATGTTTCACTCAAAACTCTTAACCGAAAATACAGGCATAATATTTTCTGTAAAATCTAAGCATGAAGGAGCCATTTGATCACTTTTTCTTATCTCTTCTTGTTCCATGGACTTTAATTTCATCCATTCACTTCTTCACTAAGCACAGTGAGACATATTCAGCTAAAACTTCTACTTCCTGAAAGCCATCCAGTTTTGAAAACACCAAGAGGTGGTGATGCTTCCCTAGATCATTTCCTCTGGGGTATAACCACCGGATTCAAAACAGGCCCTAATTTTCTGTTCTCTTACACACAAAGGACAAGTCATTTACAGGGTATCTCCAAACATGCACCTATGGCCATCCAGTACATTATATAAAAATTGTTAGCACATTTCAGAGACAGCCATCTTTGGGGCCATTTATTATTTATCCAGCCTTGGAAGGGTATCAGCTCCCAGCTGCAGCTGAGATCACCAGAGACATTCCTATCTGATCAAAGAGCAATGGAAATCCTACCTGGGCTTTTTGACTGTGGGAATTATGCCAGTTGACCTCACTTGGTGCTTCCAACAACCCTATTTCTGTAACCACACAGCCATCCTCTGCCCTGGGGCAGTTGGCCAGAAAGCTGATGAATAGTCTGGAATTACAGTAAATTTGGATATGAGGTATGACTTGTGTTAGGAATTGGGAGTGTGTTCCTATGGCTGAAATAAGGAGCCTCGTATATAACGGTCAAACCATCAGGTTTGCAAAGAACAATATTCCAGATGGTTACCAGAGAAATCAAAGTCTTAGATTTTCAAGAGGAACTAGGAACAAAGGTCTAGCTTAAATTCAATGAGAATGAATTTTCTGCTTCTCCTTGGTAAGTCCCAACCTGACCAGACAAACCCAATATTTAGCTTGAAACTTCAAATACCACCCAGGGAGCAGTCGAACTGGCATTTATGTGATGACTTGAGCTTTCTCTGATATTTAAGGCAGACTCAGTAAGGAATAAATCTCTTAGTGAGAAAAATTCTTGAACAGATTCCCTGTGATTCACTGTGTTCCTTGCTCCATCTGTTTCCTTTAATATCCAATGTAGCTACACATTAACCTCACATTTTAAGAATGAATTATGAAGGCTGTAGCCAGCTTTATACTCTGCAGTGAAAAGGCTCCATAAGGCTAAGTTAAAACAAGTTAACACTTCTAAGTGGTGTCTTTCAGTGTAAACCTGTCAAACCCTCCCAGCAGTACAACCCTGGAACACTAACCTGTTTTAATATGCAATAAGCTGTGGAAACTGTTTGCTTCTGCTGTGTTGCCATTTCTTTATTTTTCTTTATTTTTCTTTATTTTCCCCAACCCTTATTTTCTATTTGTGAGCTAAAGCCAGCGTCTCTCAGACACTGGAAGGGTTTCTGTGAAAGCAGTGGTCACCCTTCCCTGGTTTGGGCTGGCCAGCGCAAGTTGGGCCTGACAAACTGTAGGGAAGAAGAGGGGTCACTGAGGTGTTTTGCAGCACAGCACAACTCTCAGGAGATGTTACATCAGGGGCAGAGACTTGCAGGAGGCATATTTTCAATGCTCTCCTCTGCTATGCGAGAGGGAACTGCTTCTAGCACAGCCCTGACCATTCAGACCACGCTGTCTCCTCCTGCTTCTTCACCTCACACAAACCTGAAAACTCCCTGCACTCCTAGCTTGCCTGGGAGGTAATTCTGTGACATTTAGGGATTTTGTACACCAAAAAAATCTTGTTGTTAAGTAGTTAAACCAATTCAGCAGTTCAATTCTTAATCTTCTGAGGAAATATCCTGTTCATGATACCCTATGGTTCTCTCCAACCCTGTAACACAGCACAATGGAAAATCATATAAGGATCTTTATTTTCAGGAAGATGGATTGGCAGTGAGAGAGGTAACAGATGGCCCACAAGAAAGATGGAGAGAGACTATTTACCAGGGCCCGTAGTCACAGGACAAGGGGGAATGGCTTCAAACTGACAGAGAGTAGGTTTAGATTGGATATTAGGAAGAAATTCTTCCCTGGGAGGGTGGGGAGGCCCTGGCAGGGATTGCCCAGAGAAGCTGTGGCTGCCCCATCCCTGGAAGTGTTGAAGGCCAGGTTGGAAGGGGCTTGGAGCAACCTGGGATAGTGGAAGATGTCCCTGCCCATGGCAGGGGGATTGAAACTAGATTATCTTTAATGTCCATTGTATGATTCCATGAGCCTGTGGTCAAATTGTGCTCACCCTTGCCTATGTCCAAATTACATTTGGAATAAATTGAATTTCACTAGGCAAAGCTCCAGTTGCCTATCAGTAAGCAAAACAAAACTTGTGCCATTGGGTCTTCCATACAAAAAAACCCCCTCTTTGTCACAGATATTTGTGATGCAGTTAATCACAGTGAAATTCATCTGTCTTAACTCCAGGCATTTGATATGGCCACCCAGGCCTCTAGAGTTAATGAACAGAACTAGCAACTTCTAGGATGCACCTCATAATGTCCATCACAATATGGACAGCTCCATTACACCAGACAACTTCTGCTCCTTTTTTCTGGATATCATGGGAGATAAGATATCTTGCTCAGAATTCTGTTTAAGTCTTTGCTACAGATATCTGCAGTTTAATGAAGTAAATCCTGCTCTGGTTGCCTCTGAGATTATAAAGGAGTAGCTTTGTATCTATGGAGTTATAACTAAATGTTTAATTTAACGTGGGCTGATATCCCTGACTCCTTGGAGATTTAGGAATTTAAGGTTCTAACCAGGGCATTTCATATATTCCCAGTCTAATGCCCATCTCCAGAAAAAATTCGAATTACCAGGATCCATGGCTTCATAATGATTTGTGTGGGAGAAAGTGTTTCTACGTACTCAGTTTAGATTAATGTCACTATTAGGCTGCTATTGCTTTATCCTAAATCTTGTCATACAATGCAATTATTATTGTTTTGGCAGCATCTTCCCTGAAACTTGAACCAGCAAAGTACCCAGCCTTGAGCAGAGCCTGATATCTGGCTGCCATCTCGTCACAGCTGCTGGATATTGATTATCAGCTCATTAGCCAATTGACATCCCCCCAGTTTCATTGTTTTGTTAAGGAGTTTATCATAAGATCTGTCAGACAATCCAAAAAGACTTCATTAGCATAGCACTAATAATTGAAGACTTCAGATGAGTAATAAAATACAAGACATAAATTTCTTATCACTCATTCTTCCTACTCCCCTCCTGGTGTGACAAAGCACAGTAGACGATGATGCCTCACAAATCTGTTTCCCTTCTTCACCTCAGAGACTGTATCTGGTTGTATCTAACTCTGATAAAGAAAACATTGCTAGAAATAGGGCTAGAAATTAGAATTGTTTGCTGGTACTCTGAAAGTCAATCCAAACCAGTCCTTCCGTAGTCTTGGAAGGTATCAATCAGAAAATCTAACATCCTTGCAGAACTATTGTGCAAGTACATCTCCTCTGTCTCCAGTGAGCTACTGACTCATCGCTAAGAGGATTTTCCTGATCAGGATGGCACCAATTGGCTTATAAATTGACTTTGTTCTCTCCTTAAAAAAAAAAAAAAAGGCATAGGATTTGAGATCTATCATCATTAGTTTTGAGATATTCAAAACACAACTGGACCAGCACTGACCACACTGGTCTGGCTTTGAAGTTAGACCTGCTTGAAATACAGGGTTGGCCAAGATGACCCCCACAAATTCCTTTTAAAGTAAATTTTACTGTGAGTCATTATGGCTGAGAGTCATTTCATAAGTTTACAAGTAGGCAAATGTGAAATTCTGCGTCTGCTGCAGACTAACTCCACAGATTGACAACAGACAGCTTTTAAAGGAAAGTGTCCTGGTGGAAAAAATTCCAGCAGTGCATCCTTGTAGTCATGAAGGTTAACTACATAGCAACCAAGGAAGTAGAAAGCAGGTCAAGGAACTGCCTCTCTCCCTCTGTTCACCACATCAGAACTACTGTGTTCTTTTTAGGGGTTCCCTGGTGATAAAATAGCTGACACTGTGAATGCCTACGGGCAGCTGGTAATTGGTTGCACGTGTGTTGTGAGTGGGCCGGTGAACACCAGAAATTGAGTAAACTCAAGCACAACTCTGATGCTTGCTGGCTCAAATCAGTAAGGGATGATCATAAGGGATGTGCCCTGGCAGCCAGGAGGGCCAACCCTGTCCTGGGGGGTATCAGGCCCAGCATCACTGGCCGGGCCAGGGAGGGGATTGTCCTGCTCTACTCTGACCTGGGGCAGCCTCACCTGCAAAATTGGGGCAGTTTTGGGTGACACAATATAAAACATAAAGCTCTTAGAGAGCATCCAAAAGAGAATACAAAGATGGTGAAGGGCCTTGAGGGGAAGGCGTGTGAGGAGTGGCTTAGGGCACTTGGTGTGTTCAGCTGGAGAAGAGAAGGCTGAGCGGAGACCTCACAGCATCTGTAGCTTCTTTAGGAGGGGAAGAGAAGGGGCAGGCACTGATCTCTGCTCTGTGGTGACCAGTGACAGGACCCAAGGGAATGGCTGGAGCTGTGTCAGGGAAGGTTTAGGTTGGATCTCAGGAAAAGATTCTTTCCCCAGAGGGTGGTTGGGCACTGAACAGGCTCCTCAGGGCAGTGGGCACAGCACCAAGGCTGCCAGAGCTCAAGGAGCATTTGGACAATGCTCTCAAGCCCATGGTAGTGTTCTTGGGGTGCCCTGTACAGGGCCAGGAGTTGGATTTCATTGATCCTGTGGGTCCCTCTCCACTCAGGATATTCAATGATTCTATAACTTTAGATAGCACATGAGCTAAACAAAAGTGGCGTGATCCCGAATTATCCCATTAATAAAGAGACATGAGACAGAACCTCCAATTAGGAGGCCATTCATGTGTTGTTGTACTGTACATACACTACTTGGATTGGAAAACCCAGGGGCCTAACGTCCAGAAAGAAGATGTGCCACTAAAAATAAGGTTTTTCCAAAAAGAAACAAGGATCTCGGAAAGAACAAGATGAAGGCCTTGATTGGACAAAAATTCCTACAAGTGGAGGAAAATTCCAGAGATGCAGATTGCTGAGTGGAGACTAATACTGGTTGATGTTCAGGACCTTGACCAGCAGCCTCTGAGACTGACAGGTGCAAGGAGCTGCACAGCAGGAATCGACCTTACCGGATCAGCAGTGATGTCCGGCTGGGAATCAGAGGTGAGACCTAAGGGTTGTAGCATTGGCTGCAGGGAACAAGGGAGTGACTGAGGGTGTGAAACAATCAAGAAGAGCAAGAGCTCTAATGTCACTGGTTATTAAATAAAACCCAGCTGAGGGAGCTTGGTTTGCAGAAGAGAAGGACTGACGGATCTGCAGGACTGACGGATCTGCAGGGAGGGGGCAGAGGATGGACCAGGCTCTGCTCGGGGAGGCCCAGCAATGGTACAAGAGGCCACGGGCAGGAACTGATGCCCAGGAAGTTCCACCTGGACATGAGGAAGAACTTTGCTGTGCAGTGACCGAGCACTGAACAGATTGCCCAGAGAGAGTGTGGAGTCTCCCTCACTGGGGATATTCCAGAGCTGTCTGGACACAATCCTGTGCCATGTGCTCTGGGATGACCCTGCTGGAGCAGGGAGGTGGCAGTAGATGACCCACTGTGGTGCCTTCCAACCTTACCCATTCTGGGATTATGTGGTTGCTGCTTGTCACTGACTGTTGGCAGATGAGAGCTTAGAGGGAGACAGACTCTCCTCAGAAGTGCCCAGCAACAGTCACCAATGTCGAAAAGCCAAATTTTACTTAAATATAAAGAAAAAAATCTTCCTCTAAGGATGGTTCAGCACTGAATCAGGTTGCCCAGAGAGCGATGGATGAAGTATTCAAAGTTCAGCTGGACAAGGCCCTTAGCAACCCAGTCTAGCTCTGAGCTGGATCTCTGAAACTTACCCTACTTTGACAGGTGGTTGCACCAGGTGGCCTCTGAAGGTGCCTTCCAACCCAAGTTACTCTGTGATTCCATAGTACCCTAAATGTACAACTGTCACATATAATATTACAAAAACCGTAAAAAATCAATAACAAAATGAGACACAAACCCTGTGAGACCCGACATGTTATCAACAAGCTTAAAACAGAAACTACACTGTACAGGAATGTCCATTCTCTAGGTCAGTACAACACCCTGGAGCAAAGCCTGAGTGTCAGACCTCAGTTCACACAAGATACTTCTCCCCATCTTCTCCCCAGTCCCACCTCAGCAGGGCACGCTTGTCATGTGTACTACCCAGGGCTGATGTACACTTGGCATGTTTGCAACCTCCTTATCCCTGAGAGGGGATGGTCAAATTAAGTTTGAACCCTTCAGGGTTGGGGATGACCGTCTTCCAGATCTACAAAACACAAATTTTACTTGTTTAAGTCAATATTGAATGAAAAAAACACTTTGTTTTAGCTTTGTGAAACAACCTCAGCCAGATGTGATTCAGTTTAGTTTGTAAATCAACAAACTTGAATCTGCCCACTCAGAGCACAAACTTTTGAAATCTTCTTTCTAGGATTTCCCTTTTATTTCTTTTGGCAAAACAGAATAAAATGAGCCAAGCACTTTGGAGCAGCCTTGAGCTAGAAGGGTTGAAATAATTTCCAGGACTCTCAGGGCACAAATGAAGTACCAGCAAGCTCTTTTTCTCTAAAGAAAGACAAAATCAGATTACAAGCTTCCCTACACAGTGAAGGACAAAGGCATGAAGAGTTTGGATGCAGCACACAAAGGGAAAAAAAAAAAAAAAAGACCAAAACAGCAAAAACCAAAAACCCCTTCTATTGTACATCATTGACAATATTTTAATGCTAACAGAGATGTGCCTGCTCATGCCAAGGGTGAATCCAGCCCTAAATTTACTTCAATGGATAGTCCTTTCTATCACTAATTGTTATGTGGGTAAATATGGATCAAGTTGTTCTCCCAAATAGGTTTAATCTGGTAGCAGTTGTTCAGTCTACAGGTACTATCAGAGGCTCTTAAATGTCTCCTTTCCAAAACACGAGAATTTAATTTCAGAAAATGAGGTTTTCAGAAATACAGACAAGTGCAGATTTGATTCTTTCCCTTGGATTAAAACTCTTTTTTTTTTTAATGGCTACATCCAAATGTGCTGGAGGTCATAGGTATTTCCATATTTAAGAACCCCATCTATAAACATCAAATAATTTAAGCAAGATTCAGCATATAAATACACCCCTCACTAGCAAAAAGGGAGGGTTTCAAAAGCAGGGCAGTTCTTTGCCCAACTCCTCTTGAAAGTGAAACACGTTTCTCAGATGAATTGTTGCTTCTTTGGAAAACTTCTGATTAAACAGTAATAGAGAAAAAAAAAAAGAATTATTCAAATTTCTGATAACTTTATGTCAATAGATAAATCCTAGAGTCCCCAGAGCACTGCTGGCATAAATTCCCATGATGACTTTGGTCTCAGGAGAACTGTACTCCCCTGCTTAAACTCTGCTTAATTAATTAACCAGGTTGTGTATCAGCAGCACAGATCAAATTACTCCTTGTGGTGCTAAACCTGATGCCCGGACAAGGCTGAGATAAGAACAAGCAAACCTTTTCATACAATCACAGAATCATTTAGGCTGGAAAAGACCTCCAAGATCATCGAGTCCAACCTGTGACTGATCACCACCTTGTCAACTAAACCATGGCAATGAGTGCCACATCCTGTCTTTCCTTAAACACCTCCAGAGATGGGGACTCCACCACCTCCCTGAAACACCTCCAGAGATGAGGACTCCACCACCTCCCTGGGCAGCACATTCCAATTCTTAACCACCCTTTCAGCCAAGAAATTCTTCCTGAAATAATTTCTTTCTTCCAGAAAGAATTTCTTTCCCAAGAAAGAACTTCTTTCCCCAGAAAGAACTTCTTTCCCCAGAAAGAACATAGAAAGGAACTGTATCCTTTCTTCAGGAACTAACACCTGTAATTAATGAGCCCAAAATCCTCTCTAGATAAAAGCACATTTTGAATGTCATCATGCTTTCAACTCAATATCAAGAAGGTGAACATCCTCCAAACAGGAAAGGTTTTCCAGAAATGACTTAGCATTGTCAGTGTGTACATCATTCAATTCCAATTCAGTCCTGGTCGTATCAGTCACTCAGAATCAGTGACTACAGACATGGAAAGTCATGTATGCAGTAATCCCACGCTTTCTCATCATATGAGCCTATTACAAAAAGACTAATTACATGCTTTTGAAAGGGCCTGCTGTTGGAAAGACTCACTGATGTCTTCTGCTCTGCTTCTTAAGGGCTGCCTGTAAGAGATTTTTTTTCCCCACGGTAAATGCAATTGCCTGATTGAGTTGACTAGCTCATGCTTGTGCAGTAAATAACATAGGACTGAACTGGTAAAACATTTACTTTTTTTAATCATTTATAGGAAAATGAACAAGAAATAAACTGTCTTTGTAGACAACCTTACTCCTACTAAAACAAGTGGCACCTTGGTTTATTATTTCTGTTTGAATCCCATCCAGTGAAGACCAAAATGCTTTACAGGCAAGTGTCAGCTCAGGATATAGGGTTTGAACCAAGGTCAACGTACTTTGAGATCCTCAAAGGCACCCAGCTCTCAATCAATTAGCTCCAAGCAATCTTTTAGCAATCATCACAGGCTTGAAGCACCTGAGAGACTTTGGAGTCTTCATATAGAATTTGGACAGTTTGAAATCCAAACCATTTCATCTTTAACTAGATTTTAGCCTCTTACACGCTTAAAGTACTTTCGAAGACCAATCTTACTGATGGAACTGACACCTTTAAATTGTGCCCTTCCAATACCTGAAGGGAGCCCACAAGAAAGATGGAGAGAAACTATTTACAAGGGCCTGAGTGACAGGACAAGGAGGAATGGCTTCAAACTGAGAGTAGGTTTAGATAAGATTTTCATAAGTCAAAGTCCTGGTTTCTTGACTCCTGTATGTGTTCATCCTGCAAACAGGATGGTCATGCACATGACATTTATCTCCCTTTATTTCTTCCCATCTAGCTGGCCTGTCATTCAAGGGTGTGATTAGTTTATCAAGAGAACAAAGGGCAGTCCAATCTGTCTGAAGAGAGGTGATGGAAAATGTAATCTTTGCTGACATGAGCAGCAGGACAAGGGTCACATATTGGTAGAAGTGATGAAAGCTCCTGCAGGTCTATTCAGTCGGCTGTTGCTATGAGAGTGAAGAGATTTGCTGGACCAGAAGCAGGGAGAGGACACAAACGCTGTTTTGTTCCATATCACTTACAGATTCTGGTCACTTGTGTAAGCTAATACTGTCCCAACTTCTTTTAGGCTCATTACAGCCCTTCTTCTGTTACAGCTTGGCAGAGCAGTTCTGCCTCTCTTTCAACATGGAGAACACACTGCTTTCTGCCCCTGACAGGCTTGTGGTTGTAAAGGACAGATTTTAATCTTTGAACCTGCACTGGTCGTACCACCAGCTCCACGTAGGTAACTCAGGTTTCCTGTCTCTGTGGAAGAGAAAACCAACCATCCTTCACACAGGTACAAGCCTCTACTCTCAGGAGTGCTCACCCTTTCCAGGCCAGCACAGTCTGAGTCTCCTTTTGTGCTGCTGAGAAAGTATTTTGGCACCACTGTCTCCACAGGGTCTGTGCTGGGTCACCTCCAGCCATGTCCTACAGTGTTGGGTAATGGGTAGATTGGGAAGGGAAGAAGGACTTAATTCTTTCTATCCAGATGAAATAAAAATATTGTAAACGTATAAAAGAGTCGAGCTCCTGATACTGGGCCTCTGCCTCATTAAGGTTATCCAGTTAAGGACCCTTTCACTTCAAAGGGAATATTAAATAAAGGAGGAATAATAAAACAAGGATGTGCAGAGGCACCAGCCAGGTGCACAGGATAGAAAGGCAGCAGGAAGGACCAGAAGTCCTTAGCCACTAATTGATGGTCCATCAAAGAATTCAGGCACAGCTTCGGAGAGGGACAGTCAGGAATTTGTAACTGCTAAGAAGGAGGAAACAAGAGGAACAGGACTACTCAGGGTGTTTGAAGTGGGCCTGTGGGACTGAATTTAAGGAATATTTAGTGGATCAAGGCAAAGCAAAGGTAGAGAAAAAATGGACAGGAAAGGGTATAAAGAGGGGCCAGTCACATGTAAACCCTCACTGGTCAGTGTATTTGTCTGATCAAGCCTACACTCAACCACTACAGTCTGTCCTATATTCTTATTAAAGCCTTTTTAACTGTCTTTCTGTGTAATGTCACACAGTCTGTCCCATGTGTGTGTAAGTTGTAAGGACGAGGTGCCAGCTACTGGGGACACTGGGACAAGTCTTTCCATGATTTATCATCCCCACTGCACTCAACGCTCTGAGGGGTCAAGGAAAATAAAACCTTGGAGGAAGAACAGCAAGCTTGTCATTGTGAACTACGTAAAAGCTACTCCAGGTAAATACATTCCTGATTTCACACACCCCTGCTTTGATCCAGAGTCCTTAAAATAAAATAAATCTGTGAATAATATATATAACTAATTGGTGTTTACTTTCTTTTTTATATGCATATACTTAACAATACCACATCAAGAAGCAAAATGAGCCACATTTCTACATGTAATGTATTCAAAAGGTAAGTAGGGTGAAATATTTGTTTGTTCTCTAACCTCAAACTGATTTTTTTCCCCAGATAAAATCTCAAATATTCCGTTTTGGCAAATTGCCCCTCAAAAATTTTATTTTCCCTCACATGACATTTTCTGAGGCACCTCTCAACAAGTTTAGATGCTTAAATACAAAATGTTTCAAGTTGTAAGGACCATATTTAAGGATAAAATAGGTGACCTTTTGGTTTAAACCCTAGGCAGTAAGTAGGTGATGTTTTCTATAAGAACTCTCCAATCAGATGGATTGTACATATATTTTTATAGAGATATAAGTATATACACAGTGTTAAAGAATTAAAAAAAATAGAAAAAAATCAAAAAACCCTGATGATAATATAAATTCAAGGTAATTTCACATTCTAAATTTTTTCTGAGTCCTTTTTCCCAGGCAAAGGACCTCTCCTGAGCAGTACTATGGCACCAGTGGGAAAGGCAACAAGTTTCTCCTGTGAACACATTCCAGCAGAAGTGGTTTAGCTGCAGACACACAGATGGAAGCCATCTATTCCCAAGGCTCTATTGAGAGATTCCTGATTTGAATACCTTTTAGCTAAGAAAGAGAAAAAATATACATGCACAGATATGGCTTTATCCAATACCGTAAAGTCTTGATTTTGTATGGGAAGCAGATGAGGAAGCAATACCCACAAAGGGTTTAAACACAGAGGCTTTAACAGATTCCCCAGTTCTCTTTGGTGTTCTGCAATTCTGGCCAGATAAACAGGTGCAAAAGTTCCTGAAAACCAGGGTCAGTAAGATGATCCAAGATCGTACTTTAGTATTTGTCGGTACATCCAGAAGCATCTGGATACTAAAAGCACCAAGACAGCAGGGAAGGGACTTCTGGAAGGATCTGGTGCAATCATCTTCTCCAAATAGGGCCAGCTCAAAAGCTGGATTAGATTGCTCTGCCTGTCCAGTTGGGTTTTGAATGCCTGCAAGGATGTATATTCTATCACCTTGGGGGACCTCTTACACTACTCTGAAGACAAAAATACTCATCACAGGGAACAGTCATGCTGATGGATTACTTATATTTCATCCATGTGTTCAGCCTGGATTTTCTCATTCCCATTTAAGTCTACCCCAGCCTTGTTTTGGTGTTGGTTTTTTTCATGAAACAAAATAAGGCCAACCCTTTTGCTTATCTAGAAGTATTTTGCCATGAATTTCTGCTCAGAGATTCCATGGAGATAAGAAAACTCCACAGGCAATCACATAACAATGTCACCATCAATCAGCAAACATATTAGAAGACAGAACCTCTTCCAATATGTCAATACAATAAACAGTGATCAAATTCCACTTAATGCAGGCCACGAAGACTTGCTTGTGCTTCCTCATGATTTTTACATGACAACTGCTTAAATTTACAGGAACTGTCCCACCCTATTCCCAAAGGAAGGAGTCAAAGAACTGTAGACATTCAACTAAATAATCAGGAAAGACAATTCCCTCTCTTCCCAGGGACAAGCGCACAGTCATATAACCTACAAACCAGACAAATGTCGTTTCTAGGTTGCTTGAATTTTAAGAGTATGGACTCAAATCCAGCAGCAAGCAGGCTCAGGCAATGAGTGCTGCTTTGTGATGGAACAATGCCTGTGCTTTGCTGCAACCAAAGCTCGATCAAGATCCCTCAGATTCATTTCAGACATGGCTGTTTAGGAGAAAAAGAAGTTGCTTGTAAGTAAAAAAGCGTATTCCAGAAGCAGCTGCACACCCAACGCTCCCTGCAAGCACAGGAGTGCCACTGCAAGAGTCACTCCACCACAACTCCCGGAGTTACACTGCCCTGCAAAGTGAGTGACATTCCCTTCAGGATCCTCTTTTGTTCTGTCCCTTAGAAATCCACCATCCCCTGAATCCTGGGAAGGGAGAAAGTTGAGCTTCATGATGAAACAGTATCTCATTTTGGCCTCAATTACAACCCTTTAAATACAAAGCTTATATAATATGAAGGCAGGTTTTCCACAGAGAACATGGCTGTGATGAAACAAAAATTATATTACCTGCAATTGTGGTCCAATTTCTTTTCAGGAATTTTTACCAATGGCCAGGGTATCCTATTGGAATCTCACCTATATAGGTGCCACTAACCTTTTCCCAGCCTATGGGTTTTTTTTTTTTACTTTACCATTATATTCCACAATTCCACTGCCAGTTTCCTCCAGTGAAATGAGGAAGTTTCTCCACCATGCCATCAGCATTCCCTAGTCTAGGGAGCCTAAGAATTGCACTAGTAGCATATTTCTTGCATTAAAAAAAAATGAGAGACCAGAAGGCTAAATTCCCTAGAACTATTTCCACAGACTCAGCACAACATTTTTTTATTTCAGAAGTAAATACTCTAAAATCCAATTTCATCTTCTCCCAAGATTTCTATGCAATATTAACATGCATAACAGATTTTCCTAGTATTGCTTCCACTCCTTATCTTTTCTTCCACTGCACTTTTTCTTTATATAGTTATTATTTAGAGTGGAGAGGCTTCTTCCATATAGAGCCCAAAAAATAATGTTTTGATTCTCAAAGGCCTTCTGGTAAAATGGTAAAACAGACAATAGAGACAAAATTTCTCTGTGGAGCTTCTCAATACAGTATTACCCACTCACCCCAAGAATTTACAGCATAACTCTCTTTTTCCTAATGCTGGTATTCAGGAGACAATACAGGAATGACAGAATTCAAAACAAAAAGACAGATGATGCAGACATTTGTCACACATTTTTTCTAGAGGATCGTTACACATTCTCATCCTACTTTTCTTCATCCCAATATAACTCATTCGATTTGAAATGCTTTCATTCTGCTGGGAACCTGTAGCATGAATTCTTGACTCTTTTTAGAACAAACCATGCAAAATAGGGGTTTCTATTCCACAAGACCTCAAAACCCATCTCCACTGCCTGCAATCTGTAGTAAAACTTAATCTCTTCACTCCACTCTCTCTTCCAGCTGGATACTAGCAGCATTCCCATCCTGTGTTACTGCAGCATTTTTCCTGGGATCTCTCAAAAATTCCCACCCCACCACCACACAGGTACCTCAGCAGTACTTCCACATCCACATTCCTCAAGTGTTTTCATTGTATTTCACAGCATCTCCGAGTCTCACCAGCACTCCCCAGCATTCCCTCAGCCCACTTTCTCTGGAGACAACACAACACTCACTAGCAGAGCCTGAGCTCCTTCATCTCATTGCCAGAGAATGGGGAAAAGAGGACAGAGAGTCTGTGTAAGAACTAAAAGGGAACTGAGCACTAAAAAACCCAATGCTCCCATTTCCACAACTGACTGATGCTCTAAACATAACTTTTGTTGGGACAATATATTTAAAATGTATTAAGTATGTAAAAGAGCTCGATCTTACTTTCCATCAAGGGGCAAGAGACCCCATCCAACAAGGCTATACTGAACTTTCTAGACTAAACAATTTCCTCTCAGTTCCTTCTCCAAGAGATGATGTCACTGCTATTGGACAGGTTGATCACAAGCAAAGGCTGGAGGCCAAGGGTTGCTCATCCTTTGATTTTGTCAACTGGCTCAGGTCTTGCAGGTGCCACAGGGGGTGGATAGGCTAGTCCAAGTCACCTTAACTCACCTTCACTCACCCACCCCCCTCCCAAAATCCTGAGCATTACGAAGAATTGAAAACAAAATCAAGTCGCAAAATCACAGAATGGGTCAGGTTGGAAGGGACCACAGTGGGGCACCTGATCCCACGTCCCTTCTCCAGTGGGTCATCCCAGAGCACATGGCACAGGATTGTGTCCAGATGGCTCTGGAATATCCCCTGGGATGGAGACTCCACACCCTCTCTGGGCAATCTGTTCAGTGCTCGGTCACTGCACAGCAAAGAAGTTCTTCCTCATGTCCAGATGGAACTTCCTGGGCATCAGTTCCTGCCCGTGGCCTCTTGTGCCATTGCTGGGCACCCCCGAGCAGAGCCTGGTCCATCCTCTGTCCCCTCCCTGCAGACACGGACACACATGGATGAGGTCCCCTCTCAGTGTCTCCTCTGGAGGCTGAACAGCCCCAGCTCCCTCAGCCTTTCCTCCTCCTCAGGGAGATGTTCCAGTCCCTGAATCATCTCTGCAGCCTCTGCTGGACCCACTCCAGGATCTCCATGTCCCTCCTGTCCTGAGGAGCCCAGGACTGGACACAGCAGGACCTTTGCTCTTCAAGTGAGGATGCTAAAATTCATGATTTTAGATCAGTGAACATGGGAACCACTATAACTCACCCAACCTGTTCACTGTTGCTGCTTCTGCTTGTACTGTTGGTTACACTGTCCTCTCAGGGCCAAAACCAGTTGCTGTGTGTTCAGTTGTTTAACAAGTCAAAAGGGTGGTCAGTGAAGAATCAAACTGTCTCCATCAACGTTCAAAGCCATTTCCAACAGTACTGCTTGCTTCCTTCTAGTTTCTCTCGGAGGAAGTTCATATCATTTGTAGCCCAGCATATACTGATTTTTTTTTGTTGCCATAAGCCGTTGTAAATCTAAACCTAAATTTCCCAGTACTCTTCTGACACATACTTATCTTGAGAGCATTCATTTATTTTTTTTTTTTTAAATTCAGGAGAACTCTAAAACATGATAGGAAAACCCTGATAGTTACTAGATACATTTTGTTCACAGCAGTACTGTTGGATGGACTATAGTTGTGCTCCTGTGTATCTCCACTTCTACTTTTCGTAGTGCTTTTGGATTTTCTTGTTTAAGAAAGATTCCACTGCTTCATGTTGGAAAGGTAGAAGTCCACAACCTCCAAAGGATACAAGAAGTATAGCAGGACTTCCCAAAGTTCAGTGTCCAAGTGCTGAGGGACTCAAAAATGTGGAGGAAGGGACTCAAAAATGTGTAGAGTACCTACACACTTTTAAAGTCTCAGAAAGAACACAGTACATTTTCCCTATTACTGGCAAGCACTTATTCATGGTATTTAGAGCATAAACAGAATCCAAAGAGTAGCCAATAAGCTGTTTTTGAACCACTGCTAAAATCAGTTATATTTGTGGTGTAAAACAGACCAGAAGAAGGCCAGGAACTAGTCTATAGGCAAAATTAACTTATTAGGATGCCTACATTAAACCCTGCTAGAGTATCTATGTGCAGAGACCTGGCATTTAAGTAGTCAGGACTACTGTGATTTTTAGGCTCAGGATGCAAGAGGGGCACCATAGGGTTCAAGACACTGAGAATTATATAGAGTCCTCTCTCTTACCAGCTTCCAGCCCCTGCTCTCACTTCAGAGGGAAGCTTTGAGCAAACAAAGATCATAGGCAAAAGGCTGGTGAAACCCCAGATGGAAAAAGGTCAGTGCAATTAGACACAATCCTGCTTTGTAACTCATGATGTTTTCCCTAAGTAAATTATTGCTAATTTGATATAGTAGGAAACACAGCTGATGCTTTTTTTTTTTAAAAAAAAAGGCAAAAAAAAACCTCTGCTAATAAAAGTACAGGGCTACAGACCACAAAAAGACTAAGCCATGTTTAAGAAGCAGCAATATTAGTGGATTATTTGAGTAGCTGAATTTGCCCCATGACCATAGCTTTCTTGAAAGGTGCACAAGCCAACTAGGGAAGGTGAATGGATTGAGAGAAAAAACTGTAGGGAAGGAAATCTGTATTTAAAGAATAAGATAAATTAGTGTTGTGACTGTTAATAGTATATTTTCTTAAGGCTACCCATCGAAAAATTATGCAGAAATAGAATTTGTGTCACCAGCACATACAAATATCACAGAATCACAAGATGGGTCAGGTTGAAAGGGACCCCAATGGGTAATCTGGTCCCACCTCCCTGCTCAAGCAGGATCAAAAAATATAGCCTAGATGGCAAGAACAAGGGAAGCTTGAGCAAAGACCAAATCTCATACAGCGTTTCAAACTTTTCTAAATGTTGCTTTTAAGACTGTGAACTTTTGGGCATGAACCTCATAGCTCTAAAATAAAGAAATGCACACACACACAGTTCCAGCTGTGGAATCAGCAAACCCAGCATATCACTTAACTGGAGCCTGTAGAAGATCATTTTTGAAGAGGCAGCTTGTGCCCCCTCACTATAGACCAAATGTTCCACTCTTCCCTCATCCAAATTTGAGATACAGATGAATTCATCTTCCTTACTCCCTGTCGCGTAGAACAGGTTGTTCACTAAGTGGAAAAGCCCTCTGGAGTCTTTATTAAGGGAAAATAAGAGACAGAAGCTCGCAATTAATAACAGTCAACTCCTGGAGTGACAATGACTGTGGCTTGTCCTCTAAGTTACTGCTTTCCCAACCCCCACAGAGATCTAAAAATCATGCTTTTTTTGTTTGCATGCTTTCCATCTGCTGCAAAGATGGAAAGAAGGAATATTCCACATGCATTTCTTCCACCATGAATGAGACATGAGAGAAGCTGATATTCATATATTAGCTGTGCAGCAGCATCTGAAGACTTCCCTTTGGATCAATATCTGCTAGGAAAGGCTCTCTGTCAGCTTCAATACCATGCTGTTTATATCTTTAAGCCCTGATCCTTGAAAAGCAAGTGTAAATGTCTATAAAGAGCACTCTTGGACTTAAAAGATAAGCATTAGGATTTTTAAGCACTTATCCTAAGACATCAGAAAGATGCAGAGGTGGGGACACATCACAGTTAAAGACCAAGACTCTCTTTCTCAGACAAAACAGCACAACTTCCAACCAACCATCAGTACCTCACCTTCTCAGCCTTCCACACTTGTTTGCTACCTCTGTGCATCAGTGGGGGACAGGAGCATTTCCTACTGTCCAAAAACCCCATTTTATTTATTCTAGAAGACATTTGTTGATTTATTCCCTCCTTTTCCCCAGGATAGAGAGGGAAAAAACCAAGCCACCCAACCAGCTCCACAGCAGTTTCTGATATACCTTGAACAGCGTGAGGTGGGAGGACAAATGTTTATTTTCACAAATGCCATAAGAAGGAAAACCCTGAACAGTCCTCCAGGAAAAAAAGCTCCCACTGAAGCAAGTATGTGGGAAGTACTTCAGCCAGAGATTGGGAATCTGCTGAGACCCCCCAGCCTGGGGGCCCAGCAGAGCAAGGACATGGAGCTGTTGGAGCAAGTCCAGAGGAGGCACCAAGATGATCAGAGGGATGGAGCAGCTCTGCTGTGAGGAAAGGCTGAGAGAGTTGGGATTGTTCAGCCTGGAGAAGAGAAGGTTTTGGGGTGACCTAACCGTGGCCTTCCAGTACCTTAAGAGAGCCCACAAGGAAGATGGAGAGAGATTATTTCTAAGGGCCTGAAGTGACAGGACAAGGGGGAATGGCTTCAAACTGACAGAGAGCAGGTTTAGATTGGATATTAGGATATTATTCCCTGTGAGAGTGGTGAGGCCTTGGCAGAGGTTGCCCAGAGAAGCTGTGGCTGCCCCATCCCTGGAAGTGTTGAAGGCCAGGTTGGATGGGGCTCTGAGCAACCTGGGAGAGTGGAAGGTGTCCCTGCCCATGGCAGGGGGTTGGAATAAGATGGTCTTTAAAGTCCCTTCCAAACCAAACCATCCTGTGATTCTCCGAATGTCAAATAAATTCTGATTTTTCTGTAGGGCATTAAAAAGATTGGGGAAGTGGGTGTCTGCATTCATGTTTTGTATGTGCTTTAGTAATAGGGACTGACAGTACACAAATCTCTTTGCTGGAAACTCATTTCACATATCCAGAAATTCCAGTAAGTGTTGTTTGTCATGTTAAGGAGTGTCTCCCTGGTTGTCAAATCACATCCAACACTCGTACAACTTGCAGAGCTGCTTGGATTGGATTTTGATCAGCATTAAGAACTTGAGATTAACCTTAGTAGCTATGATGGTGCATATGGACTACACTTACTCAAATGTTTTTTTAATGATATCCAAATCCTTTGTTATGAGATTAGCAAGCAATTATCCTAATGTCTTCATCTACAGTGAGCCCACCTCACACACTTGCATAGCTTGGTGATCACCAGGCATCATGCTCCAAATGGCAGGAGAAAAAAAATACACCTAAGAGGGTTAGGAAGCTCATTCATAGGCACCAGAACAACAACCCCTTCCCACAAACAGGACTCAAAGATACAAACCCTCCATTACACACATAAGGTACACACGTATCTACATGTATCTATATTCCTTCTCAAGTACAGTGGCACACACACACATTCTGCTCCTGTGGGTGCTTGTTACTACTAAATTGCAAAGCATTAGTGGACTTCCCTCCCACCTCCCTATCTTTGACAAAAATACTCATCTGACTCATTTTTTAAGAAGTGCTCTCTTCCACCTCAATCTGGTGTATTTTTGACAGAGCACATAGCTCAACCTTCCGATTTTTTAATTTTCTGGGCTCATTTCCATGGGGATCACTGGAAGGTCATCGAAAAGCACAATCTTACCCCTCCCTTCTACTACCCCTATTTGAGTCTACTCTGCTTTCCTCCACATTTTCTTTTCATCCTTTCTCTTGCTGCACTTGTGCTTGACTAGTAGCCCATGTTTACTCCTGCAACATTTTTCTGAATCATGCAAAATGTGAGAGCTAATATTAACACAACTTATGATAAGGGAATTAGAGAACAGAGAAAACCATGTTACTCTCTCCATCTCACCACCCACTCCATCTCAGGTCCTTCTGTGGCCTCAGCTAAAGCAGTAACTGAGCACTTCAGCACCTATCACTTAGAAGATTTATCCTTACGAGACTCCATGTAGAAATGCATTCATACATCTGTTTAAGTTAGCAATGAATCATTAAGCATGAGCCAAAAAGAACTCTGATGCTTACAGAGAGACTGAAAAAAAAAATGCCCAAACCGCAAAAGATGGTTCTGAAATGCCACCACATCAACTGAATTGAAGGCTCTTTTATAGATGTTTCACATGTGTGCTCTACAGCTTCCCAGGTACTTAACAGGTCATCTGGGCCTGCTCAAAGTCACTGTCAGTCTTTATTAGGCTGAAAATTTGCATCAGACCTGTATCTAATCTCTAACAGGTTTTAGAAGCTGGGGATAAGATTTACCCTGGTTATCTCTAGCAACCTATGGGCTCACTAGAACATCTCAGCCAGTCATCTGAACTCCCATTACAGTCACTAGAGTCAAACATGTATTTCTGCAATCCACTTATTGTCAGGGCAACATTTAAGGTTGTCACCCAGTAATTCCTTTTCCTCTCAACTGATTGCAAAGATGACTTAAAGGGAGCCAAGCGAAGTGCTTACAGTTGTCTATAAAGGACATTTTGTTTGCAGCAACCTGGTGTAGTGGAAGGTGTCCCTGCCTATGGCAGCGGGGTTGGAACGAGGTGATCTTTAAGGTCCATTCCAACCCAGGCCATTCTATGATTCTATGATTCTATTATTAGGTAATTATAAGAAATACATAGAGCAACCAGTTTGATGATATTACCATCAAAAGAGTCCTAGGGCAGGTCATACAGGAGGGTACCATAACATAATCAGTTCTGTAAATAGAAAATACCAGAAAGATACTGAGCTATAACCACCACTATCTATATCTTGCATCATTAGGCAGGCAGACTATCAAGTGATGAAGAACAAGAACTGTAACCATCTCCAGGAATTTGGCATTCTCATAGGACAGACACAGGATGGAGAATAAAGTGGGAATCTACAACTAAAACTAATGGATTTAGGTGCAAAAAGAAAATGACACAAGTGTCATCAGAAATGCCCTAATGGCAAGAGCTGGGAAATACTCTCTTGAAAGGGGAAAGGTTAGAAGCAATACCACATCAACTACTAAAAAAGTCTGAAGAATGCCCTGGAAGGAATGATAATCTCATTATGTGGGTGGGAGATAGACTGGGACACACAGAGATCATATTGTCTGGGAGATAAGGTTCTCCAAAGTAACCAGGTCTTTCCAATCCCAGACTAATGAAATGCTGTAATTCTGTATGTTTCCCTAAAGCATATCTATATCAGCTGCTAAAAAGCAGCGGGTATGAAGCCATAAGGCAGGACAGTCAATCCTCAGCCCCAACTGGACCAAGCAGAATTCCCCACACAGCACTTTCCATTTGCTAAAGAGCAACAGCAAACAGTAATTGAAAAGCCCAAGCCTGAAGTAAAAGCTACAGATACAAACTCTGTTGTTCTCCTGGAGGCAGGTACTTGTGTTTATCCAATATAAAAAGCAGTCTACACACTCATCTTTTCTTAAAAGTAAGAAAAGCGATAACTACTACAGGGATATAGGTCATGTTACTTATAAAATGGTGATTCCTGTCAATATTTCCACTATATTCCTGAACTTTCATCAGTGACAATGACAGACTGAGTGGCACAAGAGTAATTTCAGACTTCTGTTCTGCAGAGCTGTACAGGGCAATTCTGAGGAAATTCAAGACTTAAATACCCAAACAGTCACCCTCAGCAGAAGCTCATTCCAGGTCGGAACCTATCTCAATGCACTGAGAAGGAACCCAGTGGGTTATTTTCACTACCAATCACAGGCTGGCTGAAGTTAACAGGGACCTCTGGAGGTCATCTGGTCCAATTCCCCTGCTCAAGTAGGGCCAGCTACAGCTGGCTGCCCTAGACCATGTCCAAGGATGAAAACTCCAAAACCTCCCTGGGCAACCTGTGGCAGCACTCAGTCACCCTCATACTAAAAAAAAAAAAAAAAAGGCACACCAGTTTTCCTGATTTTCAGGGTTTGTGTTCCAGTTTGTGCCCTCTGTCTCTGGTTCTCTCATGGGGCTGGCTCCATCTACTTTACCCCTCCTATGGCATTAGTAAGAATCCCCAAGACCTCTCAAGAGTTAAAACACTCTCAGCTCTTTCTCACAGGAGAGATGCTCCAATCCCTTCATCAGACTGTCTCCAGCACATCCATGTCTTTCCCGTACTGGGCTCCCAGAACTGGAGACGATATTACAGGTGTGGCCTCACCAGTGCTAAACAGAGGGAAAGGATCCCCTTCCTTGACTTGCTGACAATGATCCTCTGAATACAGCTCAGGATACTTTTAGCCTTCTTTGCTGCTGTTGGCTCATGTTCATTCTGGTGTCTGGCAGGTCCTTTTCTGCCAAGCTGCTTTCCAGCCAGTCAGTCCCCAGCAAATACTGCTGCATGGGGTTGTTCCTTCCCCACCCTCCATCAGCTTCACTGTGAGGGAAGCAGTTTTAAAAGCCTTACTGAAGCCTAGGCAGACAATGTCCACTGCTTTCCCCTCATGTCCCAGCCCAGTAATTTCACCACAGAAGGCTGTCAGGGTTGGTCAAGCACAGCATCTCTTTCATTAATCCATGCAGCCTACTCTGGATCACCTCCCTGTGCCTGCAAATAGCTTCCAGGATGAGTTTTTCCATCACTTCTCCACACATCAAGGTAAGCAAGACCAGTCTGCAGCTTCCTGTTTTCCTTCTTTTTGCCTGCTAATGTAAGGGAGTGGGAAGAGTGTGATGATACTCTCTCTAAGAAAAGAAAGCTGATAAGTGTCTGGCATCTCCCCTGTGTTCCAAAGGGGAGAACATGAGATCCAGCCATACAGAGAGCCCCCAACAACATTACATTGGTAATTTGAGGACTTCATTGCCATGTAAATGACATTCTTCAGTTTGAACTTCCCCAAAAGTGACTACCTTTCCCTCCACAGAAATAAAAATGTATGACATAAAGGCATAGAGCAAGAAAACAATAATTTTATTCTCAGGAAAACAAGGAATTCTACATGCTGATAAGGACATGGTGTGGTAGGCCACCATAGAAACAAAAAAGTATATAGAAAATTAAATCATTAAGAAAAGGCATCTTCCATTTAAGAGCTATTCCTTTTTAGAAAGCAGATGATCTGGAGTTCGAAATAAAATCAGACTTCTCCCTGACTGCCCCCATCCCCCATTACTTGATTAATTTTCCTCAAAGCATTTGGATGTAACTGAACGCCAATATTTGAATCAGCTACAAAATAAATATGTCTTCTTGTCCTTAGGCTGAGCTACTGCATCTTGTAATAATATTCCAGTTGAAGTCTATTCAGTGTAAGGATTATTAATATTTTCTTTTATTAACATTCCTTTAGCTGAACTGTTTGGGGTCAGCTAAAAATGTTTTTTTCAGTAAGAAGATATTCTGGATGAAAAAAAGTGTTCTATCAGTTGAGGAGGCAAACCCAGTGACAACAAAGAAAATGATGAATAGTTGGATATTTTGATTGCTGTTATTAACAAAGAATTATAGTATCTGGCACTTTTTTGTGTTTGTTGTTGGGGGTTTTTTTGGGGGGGTGGTTGGTTTTTGTTTGTTCATTTGTGAGGTTTTTTTACGTACAAGTCCAGACCAAAAATATGTTCTAAATATTTTTCTCATGTACCTGAATTAGCAGATTCTCTCAGTTTAAATAGATCCATTTCTTCAAGTCCCCTTGGAAATGTGCACCCAAACAGTTGCTGCCAGGAAATTATTCATTATTTGCAAGATGAAGCTACAACCAGTGGCACAGCTATTTCTGCAGCATTATTGATTACCAACAAAGATGACAGCTTCATGCATCAGAGTATGGAGAGTGAAGTGCTGCCCTGTTTTCTGTTTGCAGCAGAAGAACCACTCAGCATTATCTAAGTGGGATTATTACCTGACTGGCAGCAAGAAAGCTCGATGAATCATTTTTCATTCCAAAGCTCACCAAAATGTGAAAGGGCACTGCATTAGGTCCTCCCAAGCAAATCAGTGGAAAACTTTACTTCTTCGTGGAAGAACCTCCACCAGCATCAAATTTTATCTTCCACACAGCTCACTGCAAATCCAGCCTGCATGCCAGAACAATTTCTACCCTCACTGGTAAACAGCTAAAGCTTCTGTCAACTCCTTAGGAGAAAAGTTGCTCTCGAAACCACAGCTGGGACTTGCATAAAAGTTCAATTACCTCTGAGGGGCTAAAACTACTCCTGGGATTCAGGAGGTTCCTACTAACTTAAGCACAGAAAAGCAGTGCTGCCATCAATAGAAAAGAAAGCCCCTTCCCACCTAGATCCCTGCACAGAAAGTATGCAGTAAACCCAAAATTGCTTCTGTGATGCATTCACACTAACTGCAAACCCAGCCTTGCCAAGAAAGCCCTGATTAAGTGATGGAGACAAGCCAGATAGGAAATGAAGCATTTCTATGAAAATGATAGTCACTGATTCACTTCTATTGGTTGCAAAGTTGTTTGTCTAAAGATGTTTCATTCCCACCACACATTTAAAGTAAGCAGGTACACAGAAAGTTTTAGGACTTCTTTACCCTTTCTTCTCTTCCCTATTTCCTCCCCACCTTCCTCAGTTCTTAAGCTTCTCTCAGCAACTTGCAAATGGTACATCCTTCTACTGCTGTACACATCCACCAATTCCCTTTTTCCAGTAGAACTGTGGATGAGCATGAGCTGTGCGTGGAATCACAGAATGGTTTGGATTAGAAAGGATCTTAAAGATCATCATGTTGGGGTGGGCAGGGACACCTTCCACTAGCCCAGGTTGCTCAGAGCCCCATCCAACCTGGCCTGGAACACTTCCAGGGATGGGGCAGCCACAGCTTCTCTGGGCAACCTGGGCCAGGGCCTCACCACTCTCACAGGGAAGAATTTCTCCCTAATAGCCAATCTAAACCTGCTCTCTGTCAGTTTGAAACCATTCCCCCTTCTCCTGTCACTCCAGGCCCTTGGAAAAAGCCTCTTTCCGTCTTCCTTGTGGGCTCTCTTCAGGTACTGGAAGGCCCCAACTGGGTCACCCTGAAGCCTTCTCTTCTCCAGGCTGAACAATCCCAATTATCTCAGTCTTTCCTCAGAGCACAACTGCTCCATCCCTCTAATCAACTTCGTGGCCTCCTCTGGTTCAGCACTGACAGCAGAGGGAAATAGTGATTTGGACAGCCTGGCCTCAACATTTCAGAAGGGGTCGATTTTACTGCCTCTTGACTACATACTACATCTGCTACATCAATAAATTTATCATGGGGATTTTGTTTGCTTGCTTTTGAGCAAAAAAAAAATAAAAGCATTTTCTTGGGGAAGAAAAACCACCATGTACAGTCTCTAAAAATGGGCCATTTTCAGCCAATTCAACTTAATTCATAATTCATCTTAATTGATGAGACAAGGAGTCTGTATAAGCAAGTGCATATTAGTGAAAAAGTAAAACAACCACAATGAATCACTTAATACATCTTCATGTGAAGTGGGGAAAGCATTCCTTTGACAGTGACTACTTTCTGTTAGAGCAAGGCAAGCTGCCCCACAGAATGGAGCAGAGCACATCCTGCAAGCTCTGGCCCCACACCTCCCAGCAGGGGCTGCAGCTGGAGCCTTCCAGCAGCTATCACAGTGCAGTACTTTCAAGGCAAGGTCTCAGTGACCTTCAGAATCACCGAATGGAATCACAGAATCATTAAGGTTGGAAAAGACCTCCATAATCATCGAGTCCAACCTTTGACCAAACACCACCTTGTCACCCAGACCAGAGCACTGAGTGCCACGTCCACTCATTTCTTGAACACCTCCAGGGATGAGGACTCCACCATCTCCCTGGGCAGCCCCTTCCAATGCCTGACCACTCTTTCAGTAAGAAATTCTTCCTCATGTCCAACCTGAACCTCCTCTGGCACAGCTTGAGGCCATTTCCTCTTGTCCTGTCCCTTGTTCCCTGGGAGCAGAGCCCGACCCCCACCTGGCTACAACCTCCTGTCAGGGAGTTGTAGAGAGTGAGAAGGTCCCCCCTGAGCCTCCTGTTCTTCAGGCTGAACAGCACCAGCTCCTTCAGCTGCTCCTCCTATTATTTACTCTGTAGACCCTTCCCCAGCTCCATAGCTCCTCTCTGGACATGCTCCAGCACCTCAGTGTCTTTCTTGCAGTGAGGGGCCCAGAACTGGACACAGGATTTGAGGTGTGGCCTCACCAGTGCCCAACATGAGGGGACAATCCCTGCCCTGGTCCTGCTGCCACGTTATTGCTGGTCCAAGCCAGGTTCCATTGGCCTCTTGCCCCCCTGGGCACATGCTGGCTGTTCAGCCACTGGCAACCAGCACCCCCAGGAGAATGCTATGGGAGACCCATGTGAGACTTTGCTGTCACTTAAAAGAACACTCTTCACTTTTTGCCCTGCCTATACTTTTTGGTACCCGTTCCTCTCCCACTCCCCCATTTTCCACCACTGCCACTAATGTTCTGTGTAGCAACTGGATCTAAAGAATGATGAAGCTGGAAACCAGTTTTCAGCCAAGCTCAGGGGGCCAATCTGACTCACGGCACAACTTCAAGAACACCCAAGTAGACATGGGCTTGTTGGGAACATTAGCTGAGCGCAGGCAGAAGAACTGCTCCTTTTGGCAGCAGATCATAACTCAGTCAGGGTAAGCTGGCTGTGAAGCCACATTCTCAGCCAAATACTTCTTTTAACTCCTCTCCAACAGCTGGAGCCTCAAAGTAATATACACTTAGCCAAGAGGTTGCAGATCTCCCTGGACTAAGGACCATGTCTTCATGTACGTTTATACTACCCCCGAAAAAAAAGGCACCCGAGCTCAAGTGACCTTTTTGAGCCATCTCAGCTTTCAAACATTAAATTATTATAATCACTATCCTAGACCCATGCTGATCGTGCCACATCAGAATTCAGCTCTTTCTCTCGTGCAGAAAACTGGCATATGTTTTAGGAGCATGTTTCCCTCCTAAGCATACCCTGTCCCCAATAACCAAGATTTTGGTTCTTTTCCCTCTGAACCCTATTAGGGCTTTCTGCCATCTGCTAGTCTGTGACAGATGCTTGTATAACTGACAGATCAAGCTAAATATAAGATATCAACACCCCCGTATGCTCTAAACATTCCAAGTTTAGTATTCCTATTGTACGTGAGGCCTAAATATAGCAAGATAAAACAAAAACATCTTTTATGTTGAAGTATTCTTAAGATTGATGACACCTCAGCATAAGGCCTCCAAAGCCGAGCAGGGAAGGGTGGGGACAACATCTCCTGAGGGTGTTACTGGGAGATGGAAAGCCTAATTTCCAACGCTGTAGCAAACACTTCCCCCAAAATGAGAATACTCTGTCCTGACCAGCAGCATGGTTGAACTTAGCTATGTTTACCACCATGGCTACAAAGCCAGTGTGCCATGGAAGCTCCGTGTTGGAGAACAGCACTGCAGACAAGACCAGCTCAGCCTGGGAGGGGACTGTCATATTTTCTAGGCCTGTAGGCCAGAAGCAGATGTTCCTCCTCTTGCTCAGCAGAGCAAACCTGGCCTCTTTTCCAGGGCTCCAGGGACCCACATGGGTAGAAAAACTATCCTATTGTCCTCCCCCAAGGCCACAAGGCTCCTGTGTCCTCAGGGACAGTGAAATCAAAGAACAGAGACCCTCTGCAGGCTGAAGAACACCCAGCAGACACAGAAACTACTGTCTCTGCAGAGCTTATCACCTTGAAGTACCTCACAGTGCTTCATGTACTGCAAGTAGCTGCCATTTCACCCGCTCCAGAAACCCAGGCACCCCTCGGGTAAGCTGACAGCTGCTTAGGTAAGCCAGCAGGGGAAAAAGTACTTTAAATATGGAAGTGGAATATACCACTGAAAAAATGGTATCAGGGAGGAGGGAGGGGCGCATTTAAATAAGGGGGCATAGATGCCCAGAGTGGACTTAGACAGCTACTCTGACTTGAAGGCTTTGGCTTCTTGTGATTAGCAGTCCTCTTTTATTTTGACCCAAAACTACACTGATGACACAAATCTTACACTGTTTTCTGGTACCACTGCAATGCACAGGTGCAGTCACAGTGCATCTGACGAACCAGAGCCAGAAATGCCGTGACCTCTTCCTTCCAAGTCTTCCTCAGGAATCTCCTGCTCAGGCACCGTTTATGTAACAATATGAATTGTTTTGTGAATTGAAGTGCAACCCAAGCTTCTCACACTGTTTGGGCAGTCCTACTTACTGCAAACAAAACCAAGTTGCCTCTTCTGACTGTGCATTTCAGTTCCACTGAAGACAATGACTAAGATTTGGGTGACTTCAGAGAGTCTTAGAGTACAGCCCAAAGGACTGACCACCCATCTCCAACCACAGAGAGCTGGCTAAAAAGTAGGATGCTAAGCACCATTAACCAGAAAATCCTCCCTTGCCTACCAGCTTCTTAAACATAAAGCACAATCACATTGAATGAAGCAATGAGGACACTGTGCCTCTGAACTAAAGAGTTACATCTCATTTTATTACAGGTCTCCCCTTCTGCATCTTGATAGAAGTTAACAAGCATGAAAATATCCACATGAAAATACCCCATTTCTCTGAGCACTCCTGTGCTTAAAACAGACAAAGTTACCTACAGCATACATTAAAATTCTACTCAGGAGAGCCAGTCAGTAAACCAGGACAGCAAAAGACAAGCCTAGGTACAAGCATACCTTCAACACAAGTCAGACTGAGCTTAAGTACCCCCTGCCAGAGCTTCAGGTGAGCTGTCAGTGCATATCTGGTGTGTTGTGGAAGCCTCAAGTGATCAGATTAATTAAGTCCTACTAGCGCCCTCAGGATTATGACACCAAGCACAGCAGGTAGCAACAAATTGTAAACAAAGACACAGAAAATGGGTAGGCAAAATTCCTGCACCATGTTCAACACATCAAAACATTCCGAGGGCTGACAGACAAAGAATGCAAAGCCTAGGCTGAAGTAGTTTGTACAACCCAAGCCTCTCTGCACCAGAAGAACATGATGTACAGCACTGAAGTCCTCAGTGTTCACCTGCCCCTCCAACCCTGACAGATCCCACAGTGTAATCTTTTCCCCTGCAAATCATCCGCAGAGCTTGCTTTGTTCCTGGCATGCAGAGGATAGGCAAGGTGATTTCTGAGCTGCAAGACGCAGCTCCACGCCTCAGAAGAACTTGTAATGTCTTGCTCTCTCCCATGCCTTTTCACTCATGTAGCACCTATTCCCAACACAAAAATGTTACCTGGAACTGAATGAGTTTTGCCTGGGTTAATTGTCTTCACAGTAGCTGCTATGGTGCTATGTTTTGAATTTGTGCTGGGAACAGAATTGATGACACAGGGAGGTTTTAGTTTTTGCTGAGCAGGCCTTGCACAGAGCCAAGGCCTCTTCTGCCTCCCACACACCCCACCAGTGAGGGGCTGGCGGTGCACAGGGAGTTGGGAGGGGACACAGCTGGGACAGATGACCCCAGCTGATCACAGGGATATCTCATACCATATCACACTGGCTGTCCTGTGCAGGGCCAGGAGCCAAACTTCGATGATCCCGGTGGATCCCTTCCAACTCACGATATTCTATGATTCCATGATTCTATGATCTCACCGTGCTCAGCAATAAAAGCCTGGAGGAGGAGGAGGAGGAAGTGGGGATGTTTGGAGTGAATATGTTTGTTTTCCAAGTCCCTGTAATGCCTGACGGAGCCGTGCTCTCCCGGAGGTGGCTGAACACTTGCATGCCCATGGGAAGCAGTGAATGAATCCCTTGCTTTGCTTGCAGCCCACGAGTTTTCTCACTTTTACCCTCCAATTCTCTCCCCCACCCACTGTGGGGGAGTGAGTGGCCCTGTGGCTACTGAGGCTAAACCACGACAAGAGGTCACCTAGACCAACCTTCTGCTTAGAGGAACTTCATTATCAACGCTAGATCAGGTACCTGCAGCTTCATCTAGCCTAATCTTGGGAATTTCAAAGGCTAGAATTTCCAATACCTCTCCAGATGACTCATTCCAGTGCTAGACTACCCACACAGTGACTTCTTTTTTTTTTTTTTCCCTAATCTGAACCTCCGTAATCTCACTGGGGATTTTTCTCCATCTCAATGTTATTTCTCTTTCGGGCAGCTCCCATCCTTATCCATCAAACTCCCACACCAACACATACCACCTTGCCCCTGCATTTTCAGAGGTTTATATGGGACATACAGCTGGAAAGCTCCTGTTAAATATGACCTAATTTGATTCCAAGTTTAGCACTACCAAGACATTTTCAGGGATGGGAATTTCACGGATTTGTGACTGTGCAGCCGTGTGATTTTATGAAATAGCATCCAAGTGCAGCATTTTCAGCGAGGCACTGCAGAACAGGATGTTTACAGGGGATGACTATTTTCCAGTGTTTCCAGGGTCCCCAAATCTATCAAGGACCATTTGGCTGCCTCACACCAACACAAATTTGTGATTCTATTTCAGGCCTGCCTGCATCACAGAAGGCCCATGGAGCTGTCAGACACCTACAGCATTATTTTGAAAGCATCACAGAGAGATTGTGCAAAAAGGTTAGGAGATCTGAGCATCAAGTGCAATACCAGCCCTTCCAAATATGAAAGAAGCAAGCTGGGCAAGTCCTGACTCTGTGTTCTCAATGGAAGACAATAATCAAAGGAAACCTGCAAAGTGTGAGGATATAACTGCCCTTGGTCACACTGTGCAGCTCCCTTTGAATACAGAAGGACCACAAGAGAATCTGCCTCTGAGATAATGCAGTGGTACTTATAGCACTGTTTTAATTCAGAGGAAAAAAAGCCCCAAACCTCGAAATCCATGTTAGAAAGATTTAATTATATATTCTGACATGAAGAACAAAATGAATGGGCATAAGGAGGCAGGAGATGCAGTGTAGGCGATTCTCAGCAAAGCACTTAACAGAAGCAAAAAATTATGCTTGAAATATAATTTGGACATAATAAGTGGATTGAAATCCAAACATAATTGCAAAAATGAACAGTAGCAATGGGCCACATGGTATCAGAGAGCACTAACACCACCTTGGAGGTGATAAGAGCTTCTTAATTCCATCAGTATAAATACCTGGATTTCAAAGGATTCTTCACTGAGTACATCAAGGCTAAAGGAGACCCATGGATTTCAAAACAATTTGGCATATTTAGGCAATGAAAAACTGGGTAAATTCTGTTGCCTGATATGGTCAAGCTGCCTGTATCCTTTGCAGGGTTTGTCTACACAGGGAAACGGGAGTGGGCAAAGAGATCCACTTAACCAGGGAGCTATGAAAGCAGTTTTACAGCCACATCAGAAATGAAGTGCCCAGAAGTCAATGAACTAATTTAAGACACAGCTTCTCTGCAGACATACGTCCATGTCTACATAGTGCCTTAAATAGCACACAGTATGGATTCTCCAGCTGGGGCAATGTAGACATGCTGCACAGATACCTCAAATTATTGCATTGATTTCTGGGATCATCTCCACTGAAAGCAGAGAAGGAACCTGGAACAATTCCATTCAAGTGTGACAAAAACAGCTCGAGGGTTCTATTTATGAAGAAGTTATTCCTGCCCTAATTTTACTCCCCCTTTTGCTTTCAGAGATCTGCCCAGTATCTCTCAGACAAAATGTTACGTCAAGTCCTGGTAAAAAAGCTGAGGGAAGTGACAGACATCTGCCATGCACCTTGAAGAACCAAAGAGCAGAGTGGGGAATTAACTGTCACTACAGGGAAAAGTCACAGTAAAAAGACACTGGGGAAAACGCAGGATGCCACACTTTCCAATGATTAAACACTTTCTGAAGATGTTTGAATGGCAAGAGAGATTGCTGGGGATTTTTGCATCTCATATAAAACCAGGACAACTGGGAACTGCAAGGTTCCATGCTCGAAGGACTGGATATGTATCTTTTAGATGCATTAATCAAGAGTTACTTTTAAATGAATGGGTAAGCGGGAGTTCCTGGAGCGCTGAATTTCTTTAGGCCTAATCACTAAGCTGATGGGATTTCCATCACAAGAAACTTATGGCTTCAAGCCACGTAAACCCTGAAAAAGATCAAAATATTAATCATTTAACTCTGACCAAAAATTATCCATCAAAGCGTTTTTCGGCCAAAAGATGGAACAGAAGTTGAGTTAGCTTGTCCATAAAATGTTGATGTTCAGAGATTCTCTAAAGCCTTTGGGATTTTTGACCCTCCAGTAAGTTCTATTCTCTCTACATGACAAGATCTGCTCCCTCCCCCATAGCAAGCAGAGCAAGATGTAGCTGAACTGGAACTGTGGGAGGTGGCACCCTCTGGAGAAGCTGTGCCTGTGTTTCAGCAGATCTACCCTATCCCCTTCATAATTACTTCAATAAATCAGGGAGCTCACTATAATGAAGTCTGTTAAACGTGTGAACATTTTTTTCAGCTCCCTTTCACCCTCAAGAAAAAAAAAAGTATTTTTGACTAGAAGTCAAAATAGTTTTTTGTTTGGGGATTTCTTTTTTTCTTTTTGGGCAGCCAAAGGTTTTCTTCTGCCAAGAAGAGAACTCTTGGGTATGTTGCTGAAAATTTCTGGAGAAAAGAGAAAGCCTCTGCTTCAAATCATGTTTTTGCTTGTTTCAAAAGATCTTTCCAGCTAGTTTTCTCTAGCTGAGATTTTTATATTGTTGAAAGTAAGTAAACTGAGGAAAGTGAAAGCTCCTCACTCTTCTACTTCAGCAGCTGGTTTGTGAAAACATCCATATTTCCAGAGTATTGATGGAATATCCTTTAGGCTAAAGTTTCATATCTCTTCTATCTGATAAGCAGGGAAGTTCTGTGATACACCTGCTTTATGTGACTCCTGACCCCTTCTCTTACTCCTACATTCACACCAAAACTTCTGCACCTGGACAAAAACACACACCCCTCCTTCTGGTCCTCTGGAAATTAGATTTCAGGTCAAAAAATTCCCTAAACCAAAAGAATCTAAGCATCCTTTTTTCCCCCTGATTCTGTAGACACTGCCGGTCCCAGATTAGGATGAAACTCCCAGCCTATAATTTTGTCCATATTCTCTTTCATAGACAATGATTGACGAAAATGAAGATATGAGTGATTTATGCCTGGATTTTAACGGTGGCAGCATCTGTTTCACACTGCCATCAACTCACAGCGATGTTTCCACTATCTCCTCAGGCTATGATGAATATAATTTTCCAGTGTTTGCCTGAATCCCACACAGCAGTAATCAGCAATTATCAAAAGCAGCAAACACAAATAATTAAGATATTTCCATGACATCCAAGCACAGTCTCCTCTGGGATGTGTGCCTCACACTGCAGTGGGTAGAAATGTTGTCTGTACCACCCATGAGGGAAAGAGCACCTTTATCTCCATGTCTGGAACCCAACTCAAGCAACTTGGACAAAACAGTGTAGGTGAGGCATCCAAGTGATTTTACATTTTCAAAGGAAACCAGGGGCTTAAAAGTGACAACCTCTGTTCCATAATCAGCCTTGCAAAAATGGAGCAGCACAAGCAGTGAATGCAACATTATCAATAACCTTTAGAACCTCATGTCATTGACATTTACTTTAGTACTTGACACAATTACATATACTGTGGCAGATCAGCTGATTAGTCAGTGTCCTTCATCCCTTCACTACCAATTTCTCCCAAATACAGTCCAATACCAAGAGATTTCAGTCTTCATTGTACTGACATGTTGTTTATTAGTCACATGCTCCTGTTGTCTGCTCTAGTTTGGGCTCCTTGGTCATTCCTGTAATGCACTGCAGCCAGAAATTCCTATAAAACTTTGACACAGAGGGTTTATTTTTGTTAATGTGTAATATTTCCCACTGCTACAATTAGAAGGATACTAAATAAGGATGCTTATATATTCGAGTGTACTTATCTCAAACTTTAATGAATAATCAGTGTATACTGAATGGGTGGGAATGCTTACTGACAAACCTACACACCCATCGTCTCCTTTCTTCTCTCTCCAGCTTATTTTTGCTGCTGGAATAAGCAGACCAGTTTACACCTGCTGTAAACTGGCATAGCTTGGTGTAAATCAATGGACCTACAGGAGTTCCCATTACCCAAGACCTTTTACTTTCTCTGTAAATCTAGCAGGTATGATTTGACCACTGGTCTACCAGAAGTCCATTCCTGAGAACCTCTCTTCCCAGAATTTGCATCTTTGCTCTTCTCTTATCAACATCTCTGCTTTAATCTTTATGTGTGTAAATCTGCACAGAATCAACTCAGTTCAAGGGAATTGAATCAGCATCAGATCAAACAGGTCTTGCCCATGTTAATAATTCCTTAAGGGTCTAGAAACACAGAAAATTTTGCCTCCAGATTTTGCATTTGTTTCTTGCCTTGAACAAGGCCTTGATCCTATATCAAAAGAAAGATATCAAAAAATGTGTGTATGTTTATATATATATATAGATATATATATATAAAAATATATATATATATATATATGTTTATGTATATCTATATATCAAGGGTATTTCTCATAGCTATAATTACCTGTTTAACTTTTGAAAGAGACACTGAACCTTTTAGGTTTTAAAGCAATCTCTATGTACCAGAAGCCAGGATGAGACTGCGCATGGGAATATATAAAAGGTGACTTAGATGGCCCTACATGTGTATTCTCTGGGCTTCCTGTGTACTGAGGGCAGACACCTGGACTCCCAGTCATACCAGCCTGGGACTGATTCCATGCTCCTAATCTGCATAGATGTGCTGAGATGGGCCTCCAAAAATGCCTCTGCCTGAATTCACAGTTACTTGTGATCACACTGCCCCACTTGTGATCACACATCCCACAGAGATGATCAAAGGACTAGGAGCATCTGTCATATGCTCCGGGAGAGGCTGGGAGAGCTGGGACTGTTCAGCCTGGTGAGGGAAAGACTCAGGAGGACCTTACCAAGGTGTATAAAACCCCGATGGGGGAGGATGCAAAGAAGACAGACACTTCTCAGTGTTACCCAGTGACAGGACAAGAGACAAGGGACACAAACTGAACCACAAGAAATTCCACCTGAACAAAAGCAAAACACTGGTTTTTAGCGTGGAGGTGATGGATCTGAGGAACACATTTCTCAGAAAGGTTGCAAAGGCTCCATCTTTGGAGGTATCCAAAACACAACTGGACACAGTCCTTTGCAACTGGCTCTAGGAGACCCTGCTCGTGGCATGGAGGTTGGACTAGATGATCATCAGAGATTTCTTCCAAACTCGGCATTTCTGTGGTTCTATACTACTGCTGAGCAAAAAATAATGGCTTTCAACGTCTGACCCAACACACATGAAAACAACACTATTCCTCATCCCTGAGAACTACACTTGCTTGTTGTTGAAGGGTGGAAAATATCCCTTTGCGAGTTGGTATATTAATTCCCCCTCTACCCTAAGACTTTGAATACAGATGACTATGTCCTTGGACAGCCAAACTGAGGAAGCAGAAACAAGTAAATCAGCTTTGTCTTCCCTACATTAAACTTCCCTTCCCTGCTTCCTGCCATGCTACTGAGCTGCATCACTCCAAAGCAATGATCCCTCTCCTCTAACTTAGACATGGCCATGACCCAAACCAGCTGCAAGTCACTTAAATCACAGAGGACGTATGTGAACAGGATCAGCTTGCAGCTGGAAAAAGCGTATTTTGCCCTCTGAGAAAGGGTGACTACCACAGGCTATGGAAATATTTGTAGAAAACATCAATTCTGAAACTGGAGACACAAAGAATGAGGAGGGAAACAGTGAGGAGGCAACAGGAAGGGAGGGCAAGGACTAAGATGTCCTACACAATTGCTCTTTACAGTGTAGCATTTCTTCACCTTCCTGAGAGGACAAAACTGTTGACCCCATGAGCCACACAGCAAAATATCCACATGGCCCAGAGCTGTAAGACAAGGACCTTAGTCCTAGGAGAACTGCAAAGAAGGGGAGCGCTAGGAGTAGTTTCCACCCATCTCTCCTCTCCACTACAGAATGAGGATGGGGCACAGCATTCAGTTTTCCTGGCTCGCTTGTTTTGCCATGGGAAGGAGAGACAGATTCCACAGCCCTGCTGCCTGCCACGTGATGCAGTCCCATGACAAGATGCAGGCCCACACTCCCTGTCAGCTGCATGTGATTAAAGGGCCAGCCAGTGGCCAAACTCTGCCTCAGCAGCAAGGGCAGCCTGATCACTTACCCCTCGTTGTGATTCTGCTCCATGGGCTGAAGTTCAGGCGGCCACACGGACGACAAGAAAACTCCCATGTGCCCTAGAGACCAACACATCAGGAATTTTCTGTATCTCTGTGGGCAAGGACTCTGAAGAGTCAGGTCATAAATTGTGAGTACCCAAGTTTTCTCAGAGCAAATTGTCATGTGTGTTGTACAGTGTATTTACAGACACGGCTTTTTTATGCAGCTATTTATGCTACAGACTGGGAAGGCTTGAACAATTACTTGGTAGGCTGTAACTTGGTCACATTATCAATGGATTACAGTGTCTCTGCACAATATTTATGAATAGAGAGATATTTACCAAATCCATCTCCCAGCAGACCCATAAAACAACTAGAATCTTACTGCTTCTACTGAGCTTTATTTCCTGTTACTCTACAGAAACACCGAAAGAAAGAGTGTAGCAAAGAATAAACCACTCTTCTATTCACCCAATAAAAAGTATTACCTGGAAAAGTTCAAATAAATGAGAAATAGCATGACCTTTTTTATCTCAGTTTCCCCATCAGTCACAATCTCAGCTCCCACAGAGATGCTGCTCACACAGGTTGTAAATCAAATGAGTCAGAGAGCTTTTCTCCCATTTATCCATAAAACACCTGCCTCACTCCAGATGTTACTGAATAGTAATAATCAGAGAGGGCTTTATTTGAAACACTAATCACCAAGATTATATTAAAAAACCAAAAATCCTTGTTTTAACCCATGTTTTTAGTGTAGTCACACTCTGGGATCCAGGGCTCCATTTTACCTGGTGCTTCACACCAACAGTTCCTGTCTTAAATGGGTAGCAAAGCACACAAATTTCATCTGGACTAACTACAAAACACCACTCAAACAAGAACATCCACTGCTTTTCTGCATGTCATTGTTAATGTAATTCCTGCCCAGTAACATTAAGAGGTGCTGAACTCAACAGGAATTTAGGGCACTTGGAAAGATCAGCTCGGGAACGCACAGGCATTCACAGACAAATGCCCTCAGCTGCTCCCTGCTGCCATAAGCTGCTTTGTACTACGATTTCATGGCTGATTCGTGCTCATTCACTTCAAACTGGTAATCACACAGGGCCACTGGTTTCCCTGGAACTCAACCCATTTAAACCACTTGAGCATCTAAGTGGTTCTTAGCCTGCCTCCCTGCTACAGAGCTGGTGGCTTCATTCCCTCCCTTGACACCTCCTATAAGGGCCTGAAGTGACAGAACAAGGGGCCATGGCTTCAAACTGACAGAGAGTAGGTTTAGGTTGGTTTTTAGGAAAAAATTTTTCCCTGTGAGGGTGGTGAGGCCCTGGCACAGGTTGCCCAGAGAAGCTGTGGCTGCCCCATCCCTGGAAGTGTTCAAGGCCAGGTTGGATGGGGCTATGAGCAACCTGGGCTAGTGGAAGGTGTCCCTGCCCATGGCAGGGGATTGGAATGAGATGATCTTTAAAAGTTCCTTCAAACACAGGCCATTCTATGATTCTATGGTTTGGTGATCCTCCTCCACCCTGAAACAAATCAAAAAATTCCTTGAGATGTATCTAAGAACTTTCTGTGAGATGTAGAGGAATCGAGTCACACCCTACCAGCCATGACGCTCTGAAAAGATCCAGCTGTTATAATTCCTTTATCATCATCACTGCTCAGCAGTGTTTCACCATGGACTGTAAGAAGTCCTGAAGCTGGGTGTAAGTTTTAGTACAATTTAGACTGCATTTGAGAAGATTCACCTCCAAAGTGCATGTAGGTTATGTTTGTAGAAAAAAAATGCTGGTATACGTTTTTAACAATGTCCTGCGCAAAGTAAGATACACAAGCAGATTTAAAGTATCACAGCAGACATCTGAAACAGTTACTTTCTTCTATTACACTTCCAGATAATATTAATCTATAGGATGTTTTAGGTTCTTTTTTAAAAGCAAATAAGGCCTGGAGCACACTAACTTCCACTACAGTAAATCGTATTTTTTGATACTGCTACACTAGCTTTATCAGGGGAGTGTTAAAAAATTCTGGAGAAGAGTAGGAATTAACAAGTTATCTTTCTCTGTAGATGTCCTCACGAAAGCCGACATTTTCTATGTGTCTTAGATAATATCAAATTAATTCTCCAGCTATCACTCATGTTTTTCATAAACTGTTCCATGTTAAATTCAAATCTATGCAGAGTGAAAGAGAAGAATTTAAGTTGTCACTAAAACAGCACCGTGATTTTGAGACCTATGGGCAAAATAAAGGATGTTCATGTATATATTTCATTGCCTCCAATTTTTAATTTTATTATCTTAAGCATCTGTGATCACAGAACACTGTCCAGAGTCACAAAACACCAATAGAGAAAAATACATTTGGTGTTACTTTAACACATTTCTCCCGTAAAAGAAGGGGATTTTTTCCCTACTTATTGTATTACAGTGGAACTTGATGGGCAGGATTCTTCCCTATTGGCCAAATAAAAGCCCTTATTTATGTAAAACTTTGCCAGATGT
>NW_016690287.1:3659519-3736927 GCF_001604755.1 Lepidothrix coronata | reverse complement strand
AATGCCAAGATACCTCAATTTAAGCAAAAAAAAAAAAAAAAAAATCCCTCTCTTTGGGAGGAAACCACCCAAAGTACATTTCTGGAAACATTCATTTACGCTTTTATCTTTTCTGGTTCCTACAGAAAAAAGTTTGCAACTGAAAAAAACAAACTTAGTGACACTAACTGAAGCTGCCTGTATCAGGCTTGAGGGAAATAAGTGTATCCATGAGTATTTCAGGAACATTTGCAAGTGATTTATTTGCATCAAAAGCCATGGCAACAGTCAAAGTTCAGCAATCCAAGTTCATCACAATGTTTGGATAGCTAGAAAAGGAACCAAAGGAAAGGTACCTCCCCTGTAAATTGAGATTGGCTTTTTTTTTTTCAGCTGAAGAGGAATAGTGCACACTGAAAAAAGAGTGGAAGGCTCAAAGAGGAAAGGAAAACACATCTAAACACCTACCATGAGTGAGTGATTCTGCTTGAAGGCAGGACCCTGTTGGCAGTTCTCACCATCAATGCCGAATGTGTAAAGAACAAAATGCCATAAGAATCTAGAAGATCCTTCATTCAGAATTTAGTGCAGAACTTTGCATGTAGATATGTGTTCAGAATGGCTAGGCAGCAATGAGCTAAACATTCAATAAATTAAAAACTTTTTTTTTTCCCAATCTGAAAAAATATTTCAAATCTATATTGTGTTCTCAGTATTCATGGAAAAGTACTCGGACAATCTTTCCATGGTTTGTCTGGAAAGCTAGGCTTTTTGGATGGCTGTTTCTTTCTTTTTCTTTCTTGCTCACCACTGAATTATTCATAACAAAGTTCAGCCTTATATTGAGCTATGGGCTTGATGTATTCCTTGCCAAACAGAAACAGCTTTACTGTAAAAGTAGGATGTGACTCCCTGGATGTGGATGTGTGCACCACCCTGGAGTGTAACTGTGGGCTCAGCCACTTCTTTCCCCATTGAACGTGACTGTACCTACCAAGATGAGAAACATGAGATATTTCTTACATCAGGGACTGAAATGCCAAAGGAAACTCCCCACAGATGCAAGTACCTTGGAATTGTCAAGCCCTCTTATCATTTGTACCCACCAAAGATGTTTAAATCTTCTGCAGTGACTGTGGGCTGGATGGATGGGGGACTGTGGGACTCTAAAGCCACTTCCCACTGCACCTGGATTTCCCACAGCAGGGAAACTAACCACGGGTGAGCCTGCAGCATGGGAGTGGTGACCCATAAAACACATTTGTCCTTGACCTGTCCTCCTTCTAAGGCTCAACCAGCCTTTTTTATGCAGCTCTCTCTCTCACAGTCAGTGCTCCCATACTCAAAAGCCAAATGTGCTACTGTTCCTACCTAGCAAGAGGAGGTCACCAAATATACCATCTACAATTACATTTTCATCTTCTAGCTGTAAAAGGTTTCTATTCAAGAGTCATAATTGTCTTCTCGTTGGAATAAAATGTGAGGTATTTTAGGAAGCTCTTAGAGAAGCCGAGTGGATTGAAGTATTGTTGTGCTAATTAAAGCTTCTTTGATTTTCCAATGCTGAATCTCAACACTCTGTGAAGTGAGCATTTTTTATAGCAAGACCAACCGTGGGATACAGTACAACTCTAAGAGTACCTGTTAGAAGCCTCAAGTACAGAATGTTTCTCTTCTTCTTTTCTTAGCAGACTGAAAAGGAGCATGAAATCATGGTCTCTCTACAACCTTCTGAAGGGAAAAGATACAATCCTATTCACTTCTGTGGGCTCTGGCTTACTCCAGGAGCACATATTTGCAGAGTTTGGCTGTGGCAGTTCATAGCAGCTGCTCTCGGGGACAGCGCTGAATCAGATGGTCTGATTTTCTTTGGCAGTCAGACCATCTGACTTAAACTGTGAGCCCTGAAGGCACCTGCTCCAGATGCTTTAGAGGATGGATAAAACTTTAACAGTGGCTAAGAGTGTACCTTTGCAAAAGTTTATTTTTGCTAGCAGAGGTTAAAGTTCATTTTGTGCTTTGGAGTATCAGGATTCTCATTCATTGAGGTAGAAATACCCTGTGCCTGCATGGCAAGGGAGTACATATTCACACCTGAGATTCCTAGGTTTCCATAAAGCAGTTATTTCGTATCCATTAATCAAACAGTACATGCAAGCTGAGTGACTTCCAAGACTAACTTTTAGGTAAATCAAATTTATTTTGAAATCATCTATAATCCATCAAGAAGGTAACATATAAAAATAGCACCTTGTTACTGACTGGACTGTATCTCTCTGTGTTGACAGTCTGCTGAATTATTGCTCCCCTTATAACCCAAGTGTCAGAGCAGTTGAAGAAGAAAGAGGAGCCTTTTCCAAGGATCATCATGTCTGTTATCTAAGCTATACCTGCAGAGCCACAATTTTTGCCTCAGTGTAGGATGCTTCAGAGAAAACCTACAAGATAAGGAGGTGGCCTGGTGCAACCAAAGGAAGGACTCAATGTGCAACATTTTTGTAATTGATGAAATATAAAAGATAGCATGGGAGGATTTGCATTTTGGGGGGAAAAACCCACACATTTGCTTCTGAGATTAAGGAAGGAATAACTTAGAGACTCAACTAACCCAATACACAATGCTGATTTATTATTTTTTTGATGGAATCATTTTAGAGGGCAAACCCCATGTCCTGGAGCCTGGGCCTGAATGCACACAGTTTTGCCTGAAAACCTCCACTTAACAAAACTGACCACATCCCAGAAAGTGATGACTGCACAGACTGTGGGAAAGATGAGGAATGACACAGGATGAGATACCATCTTGGCAGCATCATGGCCAAAAGAACCTAGTGGGAGCACTTTCCACGCTGAGGAGGCAGCACAGATAAAAACAGGCAAGGTCTTTCTTCCAAAAAAACCTGATTGTGATACAAGAATTTTATTTCCAGTCCTAAGGAAAAGGAGCTTTTAATCTAGATCCATGTATGGTGAGACAGACCATGCAGGAACCCAGCAGTGAAGGCTCTGGGGTCAGTATTTCACAAGATGAAGTGTGGCCACAGTGGGAGAAAAATAGTAGAGAGATACAGGAATAGGTTATACAGCAAGTGAATTGGAGGCTCGGGGAAACAGGTTATGCAGCAACATTACAATCTGATCTAAACAATACAACAGGAACTTGAACAAATGGGAGAAGGTTCCTACATAGAGATGATTAACAAGCTTTTCTTCTACACAAGAAAGAGAAAAAGATGAAGCGATGAGACTTTAGACACACCTAGAGCCAACCAAACTCAATGACAGTGATCACACCCTTGAAGTGAGGCATGGACACGAGCACCTCATTGAATTAAGACCACCACCACAGAGCAGCTAACAGACAAATGTCTTGGACTAGACCCATTTAAAACTGACAACTACAAATCCCCACTGACAGCTCAACAAACCAATTTTTGACAATCTGTAAGTGATATTCAATCAGACCAACTAAATGCTTGAAGCTACTGATGAATGAGGGTTTCATTGATGGAAGGTTTTCTCGACCAAGAAAGCAAAACAAGTAAGTAAATTAAATCACATTACAGGCCACATAAAATGTTCTGCCTCATGTAGAGGTCAGGGTATTTTCACTTCATTTCACCCATATGTGAATCAGCATTCATCCCACTGTTACAAACTGCACCTACCTACAGAAAGACCTGCCAGCCCCTGTAGATGGACTCCCAACACACAACAGCTTTGGCAGAAAATAATTAGCATTCATCTCATTGCCCTCTTTGTACATGACACAACACTGAGACACGGCACACGTGGCTGTATCAGACCAGTTTGCACAAAACACACCTTGAAAAACCAACTTTCAAAAGAAAACAAGACAAAGTCCATTTGACTTGCTGACATTCAACCCAACCCAAACCAAACCCCATGATCAGTCTCACAGTTGTTTGAAACCTGATTTCATCTGCACTTAGATGATAATGCTACAGGCAGTGATTGATACCCACAAGCCTTTGGAGAACACAGTTTTCACAGTCAGGAGGTTTAATCTTATTTCTACTTTTTTTGGTGGAACTGAGTGATGTCTCAGCAGTGAAGGCAGCACAGTTTGGCCCCAGAACATTACTCGCTCAAGGCTAGATCCAAAGCCTATGGAAGCCAAACCTTTGGATTAATTGCACTGTAAAGCTTGAGTTCACATTTGCAAGACTCTCAAAGCCCACAGCCCCATTTCCCACTCACTACTTTGCCACTTCTTATACCATTCAATAAGAAAACCATTAATAAACCAACCATTAATTTCAGATGGAACTGGCCAATAGTGACAGCAGAGAAACCAGACTCCAGAAAATAACCAGACAGAATAAACCTGGGTAAGATCCTTAAAAATTATCTTTAATTGATGCCAAGTATGAACAGATGAACGAGTACAGAAGCAGGTAAAACTGCATAGATGAAAACTATGCATTTCAAATAGTTCGAGAACTCATAACATCAGATGTTCTAAAAATGGTAAGTCAAACAATTTCACTACTGGAAGTAAAATGAGCTGTAATGTGACAATGAAGTACATACTTGACCAAAGTATAAGCGATTTGTAAATGGTGGAAATAAGTACAGCTGTGTCAGCTTAAATGGTTTGTTGCCCTGATGGTGCACTTTCATATGGAGACTATTCAGTTTATATATATCACATCGGCAATATTTGATCTTTAAAGTCAGAGGTATGTCTGAGAGGCCATTTACAGTTCTATTGACAGCTGTTATTTATTCATTTCAAACCGACATACTGCAAAAACAATGTTTTACATGTAAAGGAAAGGAAAAAAAAGAAAAGATTTCATCTTAGCAGGTTATAGGTAAGGGTTTGCTGAATTTAGTCATAAAAATATCATTTTTACTTTTGTACAAAAGTAAAATATACATTTGATCCCAATTACATTTATAGAAATGTCACTGAAACAATAACATGGATCAAAGACTGATGCACCTAAAGGAACTGAATGCAGCGTCTTCATTTTATTATAGAAACTAGAAATGGAAGATGATTTTTTTTTTTTTTGTAACTTATAGTGACATTTGCTAGAGCCTGTGAACAGGTGAAATATACAGAATTATACAAATATTAACAGAAACTTTGAGACAAATTTCAGTTAAGACCTCAGTTTCATTTTATTTCCTTTGAAAATATCAAAGCATGCTATGCCTTGACAGCATAAATTGTTGACCTCACCGGTGGCAAGTTCACCTGTACTGAGTGAAACAGTAGAACACCCTGAAGTTTCATTTTTTGCAGATACAAATACTGACACCTTTAAGAATATTTGATAAGCATTTCAGGAAAAATAAATTCCCTACACCTGATTAAGTAAAGCCAGAACAACGGAAAACAGAAAAAAAAAAAAAGAAAGCCTGAAATAAGTCCAATAAAAATTGAAGTGCAGGTCCCTGGTCAAAGCATCTCAGGAAAGAAGCCTGTTTCAGACTTGCAACGGGCAAGTCTGGAACAAACTTGCTATGTTGTACAATTGCAAGCAGAGCTTTCCAGTTCTGTCCAGCTCTGTGGCCACAGAGGGTAAATCACACCTTGGAGCTGGTTCTGCATCCATGTGGGTCTGAAATTACTGTGAATATCATTGGCATCAGGCTGCTGGAAGCCTACAGGATCAGACCATTCCTGGAAAAGCTGCAGTACCTCCCTCTTCTTCATATTAGGGGAAAAGATTAATCCAGAATGGCACCCCTCCAGTAAGAGTTATCCAGCTAATATTTGGGAAGGAATATATTCTCTCCATAGATTGCACATGTATGCAGAAGGTTTTGTTCTAAAATACAATTTTTCCACCTTTTTCTAATTAATTTCAGATGTTCCTGTCCTACTGTTCACTGTGTTTTGTTTAATATTTGAGCATACAAGAAACTGCACCGTTCCAGTGTGAACTATGGAAAAGTGAAACACCCTCAGTTCCTCATGCTTAGAAATAAAGAGGTTACTCTTGGGCTTCAGGTCTCTCCTAACAGAAACTATCTTTCTGTACTTCTGCCTATTTAAAACAATTGTCCTTTAATTAAAAAAAAAACAAAAAAAAACACCAAACAACAAAACCTGTCAATAAAAGTTGCCACTGCTCAGTCAATTGTTGATTTGGACCAATGCAGCCTCTAATGAGTGATTTGCTAAGAAGGGCAAAAATCACTGCTGCAAACAAGAGGACATTTGCTGAATTTTGCCCTGTCTCTAGTGCTTCGCACTGTCTTTCAAGTGCTTGTCCACAGGATCAACAGTAAATCAGGTTTAGCACGAGTGCAGTGAAGAGATTTTGTAAGTGGAAATTAATTCCCTTGGGCCGCGATCATTGTCAGCATTGACCCGCCTCACACCTACAAATGAGTAAACCAGGAACAAAGGAAGGAAATCACCAGAACCCTTGCCAGGATCAACGTGTTATCCCCTCAGTAAGCCAGGATGTGAATTTCCAGCACTCGTGTACTAAAGAGTTTTGTTGCACGTGGGCACACTCTGCCCAGCCACCCCCTGCCAAGCAGGGTCAATTCCAGTACATCTAATGATTACTAAAGGCTTATCTGTCTGAATGAACTTGTGAGGCAGATGAGGTAAACTGCATTAAGCCCCATTGTGTTCGGAATTAAAGCAGCCTTAATTCAATTCAGGTTACTTTCCTTCAAAAAGAATGACTCCAAATCAGATTAAGGTTGCTTTAATACTGCAACAGAATGTCCATGCTGGGCTTTAAAGCGGTTTAACAAATCTACTTTGAATGCACACCTTTCATTGATTCGGATTAGCTTTCCTGAAGTCCCCAGTGGAGATAAGGCTTAGGAGACTCCATGCAGGGAATCTGCATGGTTTTGCTGGGATGCTGGGAACTCACACCCTGGCTTACTGCACACTAACTTCCTCATAAGGGTAAATAAATCCAGTTCATTGTCTGTGCTGGAGCTGCCACACAGAGGGTTTGAGCTCTTGGCAGTCTGGCAGCAACCCCTCAGTTCTGTGAAGGAACGGGGTACAGAGCCTTTCATTTTCACTCTCCTCTGCCTGTTCCTTAGTACTCTGGAGCTAAGTACGGTAGGACCAGGTGGGGAATTCTGGCAGTGATTCCAGCCTACTGGATTCCTGCCTCTGCACTGCAGTGCACTGGAGCTTTGCTCCTGCCAGGTAAGTTCCCTCATCCCCTTCACCAAGCGGATGAAGGAAAAGCTCTTTGGAGGCAGCAAAGAAGCACAGAGAGGCAGGGAGCAGTGGCTGGGGAAGGAGGCTTGTGTAGTGATTCCTTATGATGGAATAGCTGCTTTCCCTCACCAAGCTACAGCCCAGCTAAGACTGCCATATCTACTGGTTTCTCTGTCCAGCTTAACACGGGCATCGCTTCTGGGAGGTCCCCACCAAAAGAATTCTCCCTACCAAGTGAATTCTCTTGACTCTTTCAGAGAAGCACTAATAAACTGGCCCTCAGCTCATTTCCAGTCCTCTTCCAACTACATAAACAACCCCATAGAGTCCATGTGTGGCAAAAAAAGAAATATAAGGGCCAAAAGAGGAAGAAAAAAAGAGAGGAAAAAGGGGAAAAGAAAGAAAGAAAGAAAGAAAGAAAGATGCTTAGTGGTAAGAACAGGCAGTTTTTTAAGTGCACCTTCAGGCCCACAAAGACATTTCAGCACTCCTGTGTATAGGGAGTAAGAGCCTTTTTTTTTGGTGGTGGTATTTTTTTTTTGTGTCAAACTTGTTGAAAATGCATGCCTATGCTACATGAGGTTAATTCCTGTACTCCATATGTATTGAGATCCTTTGCAGTGAGCTATAAATGGACAAAGCAACATTCGGGCTCCCCAAACCACCCTGGGCCCTGAAGACCCGTCCTGGTCTCCTGACAAAGAAGAATTGCTGCATGCAGCACTTTTCTCTGCACATATGCAGAATGATTATCACTCTGCACATTAAACTAAGGTGTGCAATACCCAGCTGGGGTTAGAAGTTACCAAAGTGAGGCCTCACGTCCCAAATGCATCTTTCTGATCGTCGGTCCCGTAGCACTGAAATGATTATTGCTGTTTAGTTTAGTTGGTGGTTTTATAAGCTGAGTGCAGCATTCAAGTCCATTTTGACATCAGAAGTCATACCCTAGAATTCAAGAGTTTGGGAAGATCAGGACCACTAAAATTTAATGGGGAGAGAGGTGTACAATGGGCAGGGGTGTGAGTGGGGGACAGGAAAGAAGCTTTACAACATCTGCCTAGAGGATGTAATGCCCTGTTGTATCTGATGCTCTGCATTTCTTGCAGGAGTTAGAGCTCCCTCAGTTCTTAATTGCTTTCTCATCTCTAAGACTGACAGAAGTCACACAGTGAGAAATAAAGCCAAGTCTTTCTGGGAACCTGGCAGGTCAAGCTTGTGCGTAACTGCAGAGTTAGGGTTGTTTTTTAACTCTAAGTGCCTTGATTTTATATATACATGTGTCTGCATATGTATGTGACACACACAGGAGCAGACATACATATATATATATATTTATACACATATGTACATATATCAGAAAGACAGGGGAAGAAAGGATCTGTACAATGTGGAAGGAGAAGTGTTCAACAGCAGTTGGCCACATGCTAAGTGCAGAACAAAGATCCTCAGCTTTGTCCATTTAAAAAATAAAGATTAGTGCCTACATTAGTTCAGATCAAAGGTTATTATTTTCCAGGGCCTAGCAGTCAAGGCTGGCATATTGCAGAAGATACCTTCTCCTAGCATTGCTTCCTTCACCAGATGATGGTGGGAGTAAGAATAGGGACCAGAAAGAAGAATATGGTTCAAATGATCGGTGATGGGATTTAAGATCTGACAGTCTGCCAAAAGGGGATAGAGGAGGAGAGGAGACAGGGATGGGAGGGCACTGGAAAGCCTTTCTCACCCACCCACCTGGGAAATGTACGGGAAAGAAAAGCACAGTCCTCCAGTCTGGTTGCCTGACTGGGTGACGCCGTAGCTCATGCTGGTCCCTAATTCCTCCTGTGTCCTGCCATGAAGGGACAGGCTGCCAAAAAGCCATCTCAGGGAAAGGAAGGGCAGATACAATGATAGCTATAAACAACTAAGGGAAACCTGAAGCCTTGCACAAACACAACTATGAGTTACTTGGCAAAAGCAGATGCTGAGCCCTGCAGCATGAGATTGGCTGGGGAAGGAAGGTATCCCACGGGCACTGGTGGTCTCTGCCCACCTCTTCTGCGTCCCTCTCACTCACACTTGGTCCTTCTCTCTCTACCCCCTCCTGTGCTGTGCCAGGGGACAGTACAGAACACCTCTAACAGTGTGCCTATGCCTTGCCCTTTCCTTCAACATCTCTGATCAGCTCAGTTCCTGGAGGCACTTTCAGCAATTTAGGGGATGTAAGATAAAGGCACTGCGCAACTATCTAAATCAATCTGTTGAGTCTCTTCAGCGAGTTTTAGGGGAATACGAAAAAGTCTCAACTGATGACTGCAAAAGAAACCAGCTGCTGCAATTTGGATGCATATAATAGATAAGTTTCATTTACATTCTGAGAATGCACCAAAAAGCATGCATCTGCACCTTTCAGCTATAAAGGATACTAGGTTTTAGGTGTTGCTATATATAAGTGGACTTCTTAATTTTCCATATAGCTTTCCCTTTAAGGGATGGGATATGTCCCTTTCTGACAATGCCTGGACAAAAGCCAACACATTTCCCTGAGCAATGCAGGAAAACAATCAGGTTTCTCTAATCAGTTCATTCAGGCCCTCAGTCTATCAAGCAGATTTTTTTTTATTTTTATTCTTATCATTATTGTTGTTATTATTATTATTATCATTGAGTTCATGCATTAATTAGTTCAAGTTACATTTTAATCAAATAGGCCATAATGCTGAATATTCGAACATGCTTTGATCTCCAAAAGTTATTGTTCCCATTTGACTAACATACGCACTTAAATACAGTACTTTAAATTACTAGTCAACGATTTAATAAATTAAGGAGTGCACTTCTGGTGAATGCAAATCAAAAAGAAAAAAGAAAAAAAAAGAAAAGAAAAAAGAGAGATAAAGGACCTATTTTTAGAAGATTCAGTTCAAACGAAAGCTTATCCGCTATTGTCTGAGGTAACGTTTCAAGCATGCGATTATAAAATAAATAGTATCAAATTCAAACATGCTTATATTAAACTCCATTGTGCTATCTTGCAACAGAGGGGCTTAAAGTTTTGTATCCAGTTCCAAACAGGGTGGGGGGGAAAAGAAAAGTGTGTTTTTACCATCTGCATGTAAGAGAACTTAGCAGCATTGCAGATGTTTTGTCTTCAGTTTCGCTTGTTATTTTCCTTTTAGAATAGTTCTCCTACGGACAGCAAAAGAGACCAAGCTAAAGTACGTTTTTAATAAGGTGCTGTGTGGATCTGTAGGTTGGAAGTGTGGAATCCTTCACAGAGGGGGTGGAAGGAAAAATTTGCGCTCCTTCATAAAAGCCACGGCAAATGTTTGCCAAAGGGTTTTGGCTAATTTTTTTTACTGTTATTATCTGATGCACTTCCTTGCAACTGTGCAGTGTTTTGCAGAATATTTTTACTGGAATCCATGCATATGCTGTATAGCTCTGAAAACTGTCTTGCTCAGTTTTAAGTTAACTTTATCCAAAAAAAAAAAAAAAGGGCGATGGGAGAGGAAAAGTTTAGGTCTAACGTCATACGGCTTAAAACTAAACTAGTTCAAATGGTTATCAATAGCCAGGTGGAAAACGCTTTTTTGAAAATAAACAAAAATTTTATCTTTCATGGATCGTGGAAGTTTCTTTATCGCAGAGCAAAAATTCGCAATGCAACAATGCATTTACGAGGCAAATAAAGCATTCAAAGACTATCAGTAAAGCATCTACAAACTGTGACTGTGTCACTAAAGTCTTCAAGCTGTGAGTGGGGATTTTGGTTTTTGGTGGGGTTTTTTTTTGTTTACACATCAGTCAGCAGCTTGCTTTTATTAACGCAGTTTTGGTTGGCTACAGTGCAGTTGCCAGTTCTGAGATTAGCCTCTCTAAAATTGTCTATGCTATTATTCATATCCTCTTCGATTTCCATGTACTCAGATTTGCTGATTGTGGAGGAGCTGCGGCGACTGAGATCACTGTCAGATGCTAAATTAGGGGAGCTAACGTGAAGTAACTGAGCCTGTTCTTCCCCTTCTGTTTCTCGGTGGTAGAAGTAGTTGAAGTTGGACACGATGACAGGTACAGGCAGGGCAATTGTCAGCACACCAGCGATGGCACACAAGGAGCCTACGATTTTGCCTCCAATTGTCACAGGGTACATGTCACCATAGCCCACAGTGGTCATGGATACCACCGCCCACCAGAAAGCATCAGGGATACTTGTGAAATGAGACTCAGGTTCTTCAGCCTCAGCAAAATATACAGCACTAGAGAACAAAATCACCCCAATGAAGAGGAAGAAGATTAGTAAACCTAGCTCTCTCATACTTGCTTTGAGGGTCTGTCCCAAAATCTGGAGGCCCTTAGAGTGCCGGGAGAGTTTGAAGATTCGAAAGACTCTTACCAGTCTGATGACTCTCAGGATGGCCAAGGAGGTGGCCTGCTCTCCTTTCTGAGTCCCCTCCCGCTCGGCCATCTCGGTGCCCAGGGTGATGAAGTAAGGGATGATGGCCACAATGTCAATGAAGTTCATTATGTTCTTGAAGAAATCGGTCTTGCTGGGGCAAGCAAAGAAGCGCACCACCAGCTCAAAGGAGAACCAGATGATGCACAGGGTCTCCACAACAAAGAAGGGATCTGTGAAGATGTTGGATTTGTAGACCTGGGTGGTGTTGTCAGTGCGATGCACTGTGTACTCCTTGTCCTCCTTAAGCTCAGGCAATGTTTCTAGGCAGAAGATCACGATGGAGATGAGGATCACCATGACAGAGACTATTGCAATAACCCTTGCCGGCCCAGAGCTCTCTGGGTACTCAAAGAGGAGCCACACTTGGCGCTGGTACTCCCCCTCCGGCAAGGGTCTCTCCTCATCTTTGATGAACCCTTCGTCCTCCCGGAACTTCTCCATGGCCTCCTCACCCAGCTCATAGAATTTGATCTCCTCAGAGAACATGTCCAGGGGGACATTGACCGGCCGGCGCAGCCGCCCCCCGGACTGGTAATAGTAGAGGATGGCGTCGAAGCTGGGCCGGTTGCGGTCGAAGAAGTACTCGTTGCGCAAGGGGTCAAAGTACCGCATGCGCTTCTTGGGGTTGCCCAGCAGCGTGTTGGGGAACTGGGCTAAAGTCTTGAGCTGCGTCTCAAAGCGCAGTCCAGCAATGTTTATCACCACGCGCTCACAGCACTCGTGGTCGTCGTGGGCAGCGGGCTGGTAGCTATCCTGGGGGTGGCCAGGGAGCGCCGAAGTCTCGTCCATGTTTTCTCCAGCCATCACGGTCATGGTGGCACACAGGGAAGGGGGCCACGGGGCAGGGGAGGAGTGAGGGAAAGGGAGGAGGAGGAGGATGGAGGAGAGCAGAGAGACCCAGGGCAGTTCAGGGATGAGGGGGCTCGGAGACTGCAGGGAGGGATGACGAGGTGGGATGAGGTGCTTGAGGAAGGGATGGGTGAGGAGCCTAAAGCATGGAAATACCCAAAAGGGGACAGGAGGGGCGGGATGAAGGGAGGGGCATTAGGGATGATGGGAGGGTGAAGAAAGAGGGAAGAAGTACCTTTGGAGGGGAAGAGGGCAGGTAAGGTGAGGGATCTTGTCCCGTCCCCCCGGCCGGGAGGCTGAAGGTCTATGGAGTGCACCCCAGGCCGGGGTCCCCTCCCCAGCCGTCTCCTTTAGCCTTTAACTCGTTCCGTCCACTTTTCTCGCCGGCTCGACCATCACCGCAGCTGCTGTCACGAAGCTGCCGCACACACACACACTACACACACACACACACACATACATACACATAAAATAAATAAATATATAAATAAATAAATATATAAAGAAAGAAAGAAATCATGGGCCGGCTGGGAGGCAAGTCCTTGCAATGCCAACTCAGCAAATTTCCATCACCTGCCCCCTCCCCCCTTCCTTTCTCCTCCCCCCTCCACTGCCCTGGTCCTCTCCTCTTGCCGGGAAGGGAGGGAGGGATGGAAATACTCTGCTTTTTGAGGGCATAAAGCTCACTTGCAGGATGGAGGCTGCCAGGGAGGAGAGAAATAGAATAAGCCAGCCCCCGAGCCCCACCACACACACACACACGCTCAGGCGCAATGGATTGGCTTCCACACGAGCAAGAACATCCCGCTCTGCCCACTACGGCAGCACACGCGGAGCCCTACGCGTTCCTACACATCCCCGGACATGCACCAGGGCCTCCGAGGCAGGAATGTGCCCCGAGCTCTTCGGGAGGGCTTCCCAAGCAACTTCAGCGGGGTCAGCTCCTGCAAGGAGTCTCCTGAGTACCGCGCTCCCCCTCTTCACACGCTGTGGAGACTTAGCTGAGCTCCGACAACTTCATCACACCAATTAGGGGGATTAGGACAAGGAGAGCAAAGCATCTCCTGTCTTGCTTTGCAGGAGCTAAACACAACTCAACTCCGAGAGAGACGAGGGGAGGGAGATCGACATCCCAGACCCAAACCGTCCAAAACAGAGTGTAACAGCGCGGGGCGGGGGGCGCGAAGGGGCTTTTCCTTACCTGCTCCGAGTGAGATGCGCTGGTCAGGAGTAGGAGCCAGTGCCGGAATGCGTCAAGTCGCCTTGCAGCAGCATCCAAAAAAACCAAAACAAAACAAAAACCGCAGCGGCAAACTTAACCCTCCTCCTCCTCCTCTTGCGCCCCTCTTTATAACACAGCGATCGCTTTACAGGGCTGCCTGCGAGACACTGAAATATTCATACACTGTCTTAGGCTGCACCAAGGGCGAGTGGGTTTAATTAGTTTCTGCTGAGAACCGCAGTGGGGGGTGGGGGGTAGTGTGTGGAAAAGAGTGCAAAGTACCTTTTCCAAAAGGCTTGAGTTAGTAAATAAAATCAAGGAGTCCTAGATAGCCGCCGGCTCTCCCGCTCTCTCCCCTTAGGACAGCTGGAAAAGGAGCCGGGCGCTGGGCAGCGGCGGCTGGCGAGATGTCAGAGCGCCGCAGCCCTGCAGCCGCATCCCCGGAGTCGGTCTTGGCTCGTCCCAGCAGCAGAGGCAGCAGGAGGAGGCAGGAGCTGGGCGCGTGTGGCAGGAGCGAGAGGGCTGCTGAATGCATAAGAGGAGCGAGGAGCAAACTCGAGCCATTTCTTGACGCTGCAGTATCAGCAGAAACCTGAGAGCTGTTTGGTGCAGCTCGGGGAGCGGGAGGGCGGGGGAGCCGGGGGGCCGGGACAGGCGGGAGGAGGGAAGGAAGGAGGGAGGGATGCACGCTGCCCCCGGGCTGGCCACCCCCGCACGCTGCGCGCCGCGCCCTCGACGCAATGCGGGCGGCCCCGGCCACTGCCCCTGCCCGCTGCGGGATGGGCTGCGGGGAGCCGGCGGGATCCCGGGAAACGCGGAGGGGATGCACGAGCAGCCCGCACAGGTGCGCGGAGCAGCCGCTCCCCGGCGCGCAGAGGGGCCCTGCAGACCTCCCGCAGCCCGTCCGGGGCTGCCCGCGGGTTCCACCGCAGCACCTGCGGCGGTGCGGGGCTGAGCATCCCGCATGGAGAGGTCCTGTGGGGCTCAGCATCCCGCATGGAGCGGGGCTGCGGGGCTGAGCATCCCGCATGGAGAAGTGCTGTGGGGCCCAGCATCCCGTACGGAGCGGTGCTGCGGGGCTGTACATCCCGCACGGAGCGGTGCTGCGGGGCTGTACATCCCGCACGGAGCGGTGCTGCGGGGCTGTACATCCCGCACGGAGCGGTGCTGCAGCCGCGGAGGGTGGCGACAGCGCCCGCAGTGCCCAGAGCTCTCCTGGTCCCGGACCCCGGTCCCGTAGCCCGGCCCGCCTCAGGAGTGAAGGGGCCGCACATCCCGAGCCTCCTGGACACACTGGCGAAGGGTAAATTCCGAGCGGAGCGGCTGGAATTGGGAGGGAAGAGTTAATCATCAGGCAGAGTATTATGAGGAAATTGCCCTTTCATGCTGCTTTATCCCACTGAATTCATTTAATTGATGAATCACATAACTTCGAGATGTAGAAGACCCATTTTGTCATCGGCTTCCCTCCGCTGCCACTGCAGGATCGTTCCCCACCGTGTAGGATCGCTGACATTATATAAAAGCCTGCTGCTCACTTTGTCAGGGCAGGAGCGGTGATCAAATACAACCTGGGCCTGTGTAATTTGAAGCACTCCAGAGCTAAGTAACACCAAGTCCATGTTTAACAGACCTGGTCTCATTAGCTTTCCACTGCATAATACATTATCTTCACTTAAGATCACCACCTTGGCAGTCCAAAAATACTTAATCACCTGACCTCACGGATGCTTTCTATCTCTTCTTCCCTTCCCCTTACTTATCCCCATGTTTTGTTGTTTTGGGATGAGAGTTTTTTTGATGATGTTTTGGTTTTGTGGTTGTTTTGGTTTTTTATCTCCAGGGTAAAAACCATTCTAAAGTCCTCTAGACATAACAGTACTGCAATCTCAGCTACTTTGCATGCTGCATTCACCAGCCCTGTGGAAACATAAGTGCAAAGAAACAAACATATTTCCTGTCTGGCCTGATAGGTTTTTGTTGTTTTTTTTGGTTGTTGGTTGGTTGGGGTTTTTTTTGGGAAGGGGGGGTTGTTTGTTTGATTGATTGATTGTTTGTTTAGGTTTTTTTTTTTTGTTTTTTTTTTTTTTGTTTTTTTTTTTTTTTTAGTGAGTGTCACATATGCTGAAAGTTTTGTGAGAAACTTCTGGTGAAGTTCTGAGCAAGAGAAAAGTCTCTTTCTGCCACTCCTGGGCAAAACAAATAAAACACTAAATAAAAAAGAGAGAGACTTCTTTCAGTGAAAAAAAAAAAACAAAACAACCAAAAAACACTATCACTAATTTTCTCTCTGGCAGTTCAGCAGCTCCACATCAGCACCCAGTCTTGGACTCAGCAGCCCTAAACCCTGTACAAAATGAACCCCTCCCCCCCAAAAAAAAGAGAAAGGCAGCCCCATTTCCTAAGCTAACCAGGCTGTTTTTCAATCCTTCAAGAAACTCAGTTACAGCCTTTGACTCAACATCCTCTTATGGCAGTGAATTCCATGCCTGGATGACATGCTGCACAGAGCCGACTGTAAAGTATTCAGAGAGCTCTGCATTAGGAGCTGCTTTGCAGAAGGAGCACTGTGAGCGAGCACTCACCCGCCTCTGGTGCAGTGTTATATCGCCCTGGACGAGTTCAAAGACAAACAGGGATGCTCAGGAGTGTGATGAAAATGCAGATCTGACAATCAGAGGCCTGAGTTCACGGTGCTGCTCTGCCCTTGGTTTCTTGCTTGATTGCAGGCAAGTCTGTATGTTCTGCTTTTATATCTGGAAAACAGGACTAAAAGTGCTTCCTTTGCCTGTCACAACTCTTTAGGCTGCTTGTTTCTGAGAGCTGCCCTTGCACAGCAGAACCTAAATCCTCACTGGAAGCAACGCAGAGGCAGAAGGGGAAAAAAAAGTAGTAATAGCACCCTTTGTTTTTACATTACAGGGTAGCAGAAGGACAAATTGAGATATTGCTCTCCCTTTCCTCTTTTTGAGTAGCTTTGAACTTGGTGATTTCTCTTTGCAATCCAACTAACATTACTGACAAGCAGATGTGCTGGAAAGTAAGGATCTTTCTAAGAATAGTGGGCTATTAGCCATGGGGTCACTAAAAATCTTGTTAAACTGCACAGTCTAATGAGCAATATAACTAGGGCATGCAAAGAGGTCACATGTTACACTTTACAGTGCTAAGTAGGTGAATTAAATGTTGAGGAATGGAAGGAGAATCCAACTTGCTGCCAAATTTGAAATCAGGCTGCTATTTCCTACCTTCTGTATGACAGAAAATGGCCAACAGCAGTTGAATAGGTGACCTCCCCCAAGAGTCAAACTGAGAAGTCATTTTCAGGAATGAGATTTTTCATAGGGAAACTGTAAATTTCACAAAAAAAAAAAAAAAAGGAAAAAAAAAGAGCCCATCTTTGTGTGGTGACACAACATAAATGGCGTTATCCCTCGCCAGTAACAGCTCACTGTGAGATACTCTTCCACTTGAGCTCCCCCATGGAAAGTGCAGTCAGCCTGGAGGGGTAGTGTGGATGAGCACAAGCAGATGGGGAGGCAGCAGGCGTTCTGAGTTGCACAGGTTGAGGAGCTTCACTGCCATCTTTGATGGCTGCTGAGGTAACTTTTCACGGGCAGCCAGAAGTGATAGACTCCTTGTGTCAGAGGTAGGTCAGCAGAGCAAAAGCAGAGCTGTTTCTGTGAGTTCAGAGTCTTGCCTCACAGAGAAAGCTGCAGTTTCCCATGTTTCAGTCTGGCAAATGAATGATTTCCCTCAATGAGAAAGAACTGAATTTTTTTTTTTTTTTTAGAGAGTAAGAATCGAGTTGATTGAAAGTCCTTGTGTATTGTAAGGATTACAGGAAAAAAAAATGTATTGAATGACTGTAAATCTGAAACTGGATTAAAAAATAACCACTGGCTTTACACAGTGAAATAGGCTTTAAACACTGTCACCAGGGAACCTGGAAACTCCTGGTTGAAATCAAAAGAGGCAGAAGCAGAGAGGATTTCCCAGCATGACATCATTCATGTAGGTGTCAGGAGTGACCCTCTCAGTGTGCTGTTTCCTCACCATGAAGAGACAGTTTATGTGACAGAAACCATTGCAAAATCCAAAGTGGCAAAGGATGTTCTGATTGTTTGAACACTGTGGAACTTCATAGGCGTTGTAATCCCAACTCCTCTAAGCCTGGAAAACAACCTAGTAACATTATTGCTCCATTTAGAGCTGCCTAAACCCATAAATGAGTTGTGCAGGTGTCACCACAGGCATAATTTAATGGCCTTGGAGTTAAAGGATGAAGTGAGATGTTTTGGCCTAAATTTGCCTTGCAGAATCTCTGTCAGTTGTTATGGTTGATGACATGGAAAGAGTCAACAGATAGAACTGAAGGTGAGCTTGTGCTGTTGACAGTTGGATTTTATTCCTTGGGGGTGCAAAGGATCTTTTAAAAGGTTTTAATCTTTTAACACTGATTTATGAGCCTTGCTACTATCTTTCAGTATTATTAGGCATTGTTATGACTGGGATAATCAAATCTCATGCTTCAAAGCATACTGATAGCTCATGGGAGATGACAATGACTTTTGTTCCCTCTTGTCATATCATTTCATTGTTTATCCTGCTGCTTTTTAGAGCCTTAAATATGGGCCCTCTGTGATGGAAAGAGGTAAGGAGTAGACCCAGTCCTGTTGCTACCCAGAGGGAAGAGGAGAGCTTGGGAGTCATCCTTGTGAAGAAGGAAGCAGAAACTGCCCACAGTCACAGGACTGTTTTGGTACAGGACCAGCCTGGAGAGAAAAGATGCCACCGCCTTACTGCTTCGTATCCCACATCAGTGGGGCAGTGGAAGGATGGCTGGGTAGAGGAGTACAGAAACTGTGCTGTGTAGGACAGGGTTGAGCCTTCTCATGTCTTCCTCATCTGTAATCAGATTAAATGGAAGGCAAACTGCTAATCCACCCCGTAGTGCCCAAGATACACTACAGAAAACACCAAACTCTTGTGGACCTGTACCCATAAGAGGAACACAACTGTACATGAAATGTAATTAGAAATGCTTAGCAACAGTATTTTCATGAGTTTAATATCACTTCCTTCTTCTCTGACCTCTATTCCTGGTCCTAGATTGCCCTTCCCAGAGGTTTGTCCAGCTGGCTGCTTGCTATTGAGAACCCCCTGCTCAAGCAGGTTGGTCTGGCCTCTGCAAGGAAGAGTTCAGTTTTCTAAGAAAACAAAGAGTGGTTTAGGAAATCAAGGAATTTCAGGATACTCACAATGCCTAAATAACATACCATAGCCATAACCACAGCTATCCCACTGAACCAGACCCAGTTTTAGTCCTGGCTGGGCTACAAAGTCACCTGCAATAGAGCTCCAGGAACATTCATTAACAGCGATGTTGGACTGCAGTAATGGGACTTACAATTTACAGCAGTGACTTAGAGTTGAGGCTATTTTGAGCCTAGTGGACAGTTGCAAGCTCTTGGTAGACTGCCATGAAATATGGCACATTATCACTTGGTCTTATGAAAAAGGACACTCAGAAAGACCATCCATTGCTAAGCAGCCATGTGGTAAGTGTAGTACACCACCAGGACATCTTCAGTCTGAGGGAGCAGAGGAAAAAGTCCCCATGGCCCCTGTTTAGCCTTCCAATAAAAAGTGTTGCCTCATAGTTTAGGGAGGCTGAAGCCTACTTCAAAAGGCTGACTACGAACCTGAAATTCGGGCTGCCAAAACATGAAAGTCTGTTGGCACTCTCAGTGTTACTGAGAGAAAACATTATAAAGGAGAGATGTCAAGAGACCTATCAAGAAAGGAGCAGAGAATACATCAGTGACAGTGGAAAAAGAAAAACTACAAGTATCTGCATAAAATGAGAACCGACACTGATGCCAAATTGGTGTTTACAGGATTGAAGTCACCAGTCTTTAGCAGCAACAGAAGTCAGGCTCAATTTGATGTATCAAATTCATCCAGTGTTTCTTATGAGTCAGGACAGGATCTTAAACTGGATTCATGGTCATCTTTATCACACCTGACAGAATGTGAGTGCTGGGATCATGATCACAATTACAGTGTTCCTAGCAGAAACTAAGACACGCAGCGGAGGGACTCCCAAGGCACCAAGGTGGTAGCTGATGACAGTTTCTACTGTAACTGGAAGTGTTGAAGAAGAAGGATTCCCAGCCATGATTCCAGACTCTGAGCTGCCCCAAGGAGATGCTGAGAATAGCATATCAGCCTGAATGCAGATAAGACAAAAACTTGCAGAGAACAGTGGCCTGAATGTCTATGAACTTCCAATTATACCTGAAAACCCACAGAGCCACTAAGGAAATCAGAGAATCACAAAATCATTAAGGTTGCAAAAGATTTCCAAGATATAAAGTCCAACCTGTGACCAATCACCACCTTGTCAACCAGCCCAGAGCACTGAGTGACATGTCCAGTCCTTTCTTGAACACCTCCAGGGATGGGGAATCCACCACCTCCCTGGGTAGCCCTTTCCAATGCCTGACAACCCTTTCAGGGAAGAAATTCTTCCTGATGTCCAATCTGAATCTCTCCTGACACAGTTTGAGGCCAGTTCCTCTTGTCCTGTCCCTTCTTACCTGGGGGCAGAGTCCACCCCCCACCTGGCTACAACCTCCTGTCAGGGAGTTTTAGAAAGCAACAAAGTCTCCCCTGAGCCTTCTTTTCTCCAGGCCAAACACTCTCAACTGCCTCTCAGGACTTGTGCTCCAGACCCTTCCCTAGCTCCATTGCGCTTCTCTGGGCTCACTCCAGCATCTCAAGAAATGCTCCAGCACCTGAAACGATCAGAGCAAAAGTGGTGAAGGACTTCGGGTGGCTCATGGAGAAGATAAAAAGATAAACCTCTAGATTCTTCTTGTTTATCTTCCCACCTCTCAAGACACAAAAATCATCAATGCAGCTATCACACAGAGACAAAATTTGGCAGCAGTCAGGGCCCCAAGCAATAGGGTGAAGGCAATCCAGTGCAGGGAACCAGTCCCAAATTGATATAAACCCCTGGAACAGGCAGAGCCACAGTGAGCTTGGACCCGCACTGCTGCAAAGTCAGCACCTGGAGCACTTACTGGAGGAGCCCTGGCACATGCAGGATGGAGTCAGATAAACAAGGAGCCACTGCCCCTCCGGGGGCTGGGACAATCCCGTTGTATCGCTTTGGGCCACGGCATAAAGATGCAGCGTGAGCTGCAGCACAAAGAAAGCAGCTGAGGAAGTACTGAATGCTCCTGAAAGCTGTCTGGGTGGGACAATAAAGGCATTAAAACAGTTTGTGTGCAGTGTGTGGCTGTGCTGGGAGGACGAGGGACCACAGGCATCTCCCCTCTTGTTACTAAGCAAAGGATTGAATGTTTGTGAGTGCACATGTGCAAGATGGGATTTTATTTAAAGCAGGACAAGCACTAATCCCTGTGGATATAAGAGGAAATGAATAACTTCCTACCTACGGATAGAGGGTGCTTTATTTGAGACAGACTGTTCAGCTGGCCAGGCACCAATATATGATCCAGCATGACATTTGTGCAGGGCAAACTGATCAGTTGTGAGCTTTCTGCCATTCCAAGATGCCTTTGCAATTGGTCATTTTTAAGGACAGGAGGTGGATGTTCTGCTCTCTGAGGGGCGTCTCTGGAGGAAGCTCTGGCAAGGGCTGATCAGGAGCAAAGCAGTGCCTTCCCACAGCATGACATGCCTAACATGCTCTGCTCTGACATGGCTCGGAGCATCCTGCAGCAAAATTTAGGCGATTCAGCACTTAACGGGCCAGATTTGAGCACCAGATGTCTTGCCCTGGGTATCGAAAATGAAGAAGAGCAAGAGTAAACAAAGTTAGTAGCACAAACAGTGGAGGGACTGATAGCAAAAACCAAGACTTTCAGGAAAGGGATCCTTACCTGCCAAAGCTGGGCCACAGCAATGCTTCTTCCCTAAGATTAAACAGGGAGCAAGGAGTGCATTGACTGAAGAGTAGGTGTGGAGGGGAGTGGGTTGCAGTCCAGCAGCCAGGCTTTAGTAGCAGTTACACTAAACAAGTCAGTCACACTAAAAAAGGAAGAGATAGTCCGTTGTGGCTGCTGCTCAGGGTGGAGCAGATATGAAGACAGAGAGTAGCAGCATGGGTAAGGCCAAAGGAAAGCAGCTGCAGCCTGGTAGGATCATGAGTGACAGCTACAGTGACAGGACAATGCTAAAGGAAAACTAAAGGGAGCTGCAGAGCTGGGAGAATTGTCCTGACACAACCTGGGCAAAATCCAAGCAAGTGCAGGACATCACAGAGGACATCAGCACCAAGCTGCTTGTGCAGCAGAGCCACATCAACGGGGAATTGGGGATTACTTGAAAGGCCTGAGGGAAATCAAAAGCCATCCCTCTTGGGGGGGGCTCCATCCCTCTTGGAGGGATTCGGGATCTGCAGCATCAGCTCTAAGTCTACGAAAAGCTTGAAAGAACCACACAAGGGTAGAAAATGCTGAGCAGGTAGTTCGAGTGTCTGTGTCTCTGGCACAGGATTGGAAATGTTCCCTCCTACTGACGTCCTTCCATGGTGAAAACTCCCAGTGCACGTTGCTTTGTGGAGCTACTTTGGCTGCAGGGCTTCCACTTGCATTATTATCAGCGTGCAGGATAGACAGAAATGCTTAGCAGGGTGTGTTTCAAGTGTATACTTACCTTACAGCCCCAACTTAGAGTCACAGTTGTATGTCCTGTGTCAGGAATAGGGTGCTTGCTGACCTGCCTGGCCAGAGTGCTTGTTGTCTGCTGGAGAGGCAGCTGAAGTGAAGCAGAAGCAATTATTTATATAAAAAGAAGGAACTTGAATAAACAAAAATACTGGCAGCTACTGTGTATTGAAGAGAAAGACTCAGATGCTTTGAAGCCTTGTCCTTAGGTGATTTAAGTGCTTCAAAATAATTCTAAGTCTTACCAAAATGAAGGCAGCTAGGCACCCCTCAGACACTATCAGGCCATCAGTGTCCAATCTTTCCTGTGCCTTGGGCACTGCTGTTGTTCTGGCTACTCAGTCTTGCTTTTTTGTGTCTTGTCCTACTTTTATATCTGGGCCAGGGTCTGTTCTGGACTCGAGAAGTTTGTGACCTCTCCCCTTTCTGGAGGACTGGAGCTTCCCCTCTTCTGTGCTGTCTATGGCAGAAGGGAAGGGTCTGCTTTCTGCTGGTTGTATTTCTTAAGTGTTCTCTTAGATCTTCGCTCTTGAGTTCTGAGCACCACTTTTTGTGATTTATTTTCACTTGAAGTCTCAAAATCAAGTCTCATGATGTTTAAAATGCCACTGAGTGCTTGGTGAGCACATTGCAGTAGGGCCATTACGCTTCAGACAAATCTTTCCTCCCTACGTGGCAACTCGCTGATTTATTTACAAATTGCTTGCCTTTTGAATTTCTAAAGCTTTTGCCCCCTTATATCCCACATTTCAAATCCTTTTGCATTACGTAGGGACAGAGAAAGGATGTTCAGCTGCATTACCTCCTGTCTGTGTCCCGTTGCCTCAAAGCAATAATTGGTGACTTAGTATTCAACACTTTACAGCAGTATTTTCTGACTTTAATAGTGTCTAAGGACTGATTCCAGGATAATGATCCCATTGTACTGTGTAGCAGAGAGACATATTGCTAATGCAAGACATGCCAGGAAGAGCCTTTCAACAAGGTACAGAGAGCAGTGAGTGTGGCAAGATGGATGTTGTAGGGCAAACATAACAGCACAGTGCAAAATGACTTGCCAGCAGCTACTTCAAAATGTTCTGCTAATAACAGTGTGTTATAAAAGGCCAAGACACACACACTGGGGTGCTCCAAATCTGAGTCAGAATATCGAACCACTGTTCTCACTCAGTCTCACTGAGAACCTTCTTCTCCTGCACTCCGAGATGTGCTTGGGAACCGATAATCTGCTGGTCAAAGCCAGTTCCCCAATGTGGCACAGGCCTCGTGTGTCTTGGCATGTTTTATACATGGCAAATCCCTCTCTTTCCCCCACTATGAGTGAATATGCATTTATTTTACCCATTCATTTACAATTTTACAGAGTTCACAAACTACTGCTTACACCTCTATGGATATATTTCAGGTTTCCTCATGAAAATTTTACCTAGACCTGTAGGAGGTCACTGTGTGGAATTCAGTGAGGCCACTTTCCTACAACAACAAAGTAGTAGAAAATTAATTATGATATTTTGTTTGATTAATAAAAATGAAATAGAAATACAATCATTAAGATGCAATGTTAGATGATGTCTTTATCTGTAACAGTGTGTCTAGAGTATCATGTGTTGTGAGGAAAAAGCAGAGAGTGAAAATGAATATAGCAACTGAAGATTGTGAATCATATAGAAAAAAAAAGAAAATGTGTAAAAATAAAGTATTTCAACATAAACCAAATCCTTATTTAACTGGTCACTGAAATTTATTAAATTTATCACAAATCAGATTATCCACAGCTGTAAATATTCAGAGTTAACTTTATTTAAAAAGTCACCCTTTAACACAGGGGGACTTGTGACTGCACATATCTCCTTGGATTGCTACCAGCTGGAGAATCAGCAAGTGGAGCAGAACTCTGACCTCTGTGCTGCAAAATCAGAGGAAACAATCAGCTGAGGGAGATAAAGGAGAATCCTCATTAAGGAGGAAGTGGTACAGAAATCAAATTCACTTGTGCAAAGATACGCTTTGCCAAGTGATCCACCAAGGCAAAGAACTCCACTTATCCAGCCAGCAACATGAAAGATCTGTGAATTATAACTTGGATCATTCAATTAATCAGAATACTCTTAGATGTTAGTACAGCAGGGGTTGGAGGGCCCATCTGGGTGTGGAATCCTGCTTTGGAAAAGAGCTGTACGAGCAGACCAGGCTGAGCTTTTGTTCCAGCCAGGGGAACAACAAAGGCACCCAGTGACATTAACACCAAGTAAATACAGAACAATCAAAGGAGCTACTTCTTCACATAATATGAAAGTCACCACTGTATTGAGGACGAGCACCAGTCATATGTTCCTCTTAAGTCCTACTTAATCCCTGCTTTGAGGATTTAAAGGACATTCAAGTGATTCATAAACCCCGTGCGTGTTCTCTGCATAAGAATGATTTTTACCCACCATAGAGACAGCTGAGCCATGGAAAATTCTGCAGTGGGTCACATCAGTGGAATAATGCTGCTGTGCTCAGGAAGGCCTGGCTGATGCTCTGTCTGACTGCTGCAGCTGTAGCTTTAACATCTGACATACTGATAATCAAAACTCATGGTTTATGGCATGCACTGATTCCCCACAGGGTTCTGGAAGTAATGTATGTCTCTTACTGGCATCATTACATATCTGGCTGGGAAAGTAAGTCAAGGAGGAGCTTTGCATCAGGCACAAGCCAGGAATACAGGCAGGAGGTCTCTTCTGACAGTTCATCGATCTGATAAAGCATGACAAACACTCTGGTTTCTGGAAGAAATAAAAAAAAAAAAAAAGAAAAGGGGAAAAAAAGGATAGAAAAATGTCTGTTTGTTTTTATTGGTTTTCAGAGAATATGTCCAGTTGGAATATGGGCTGAAATCAGTAAGATAGTGCCTAAATGCTGCTGCTTTTGAAGGTAACAACCAAACTGCGAAAGATGGCTTCAGATACCTTTTGCACTCTGTGTGTGCATTTATTTTGCTTGGGTTTCTGGCTTACACATCGTTGTGGTGATCTGCTGTTGTTCATCTTGCACATTTTTTTTTTCAGGTCCTTTGGCAGTGACTCTTGCATCTATCACAGCTCAGTTCTGCAGAATGTAGGGGAAAGGAGATTATTCGGATCTATAATTCTGTCAAATGACACTCCTTAAGATATTGTATAAGCTTATAAAGGTGAATTTGAGTTTATGGGTTTTATTTCTCTTTGTGCCTGAGCCACTTTGACGTATAAGAATGTTTCAATAAAAGGAAATAAACATGCACACCCACCACTTGCTGGGGCCATGAGCTCTGAGAATTTCTTCATAGGGAGACTGATACCTTCAATTCTCCTTTCTTAAAAGAAAAAAGCAAATACCTGAAAGATGTACATCCGGCTTGAATATTGCATCCTGATTTTGGTAACAGCTTAACCACCAGGGGAACAGAAATCAGGTCTTGAGGTTTAACAAGACCAAGCGCAAGGTGTTGCACCTGGGTTGGGGCAACCCCTGCAACCAATCCAGGCAACCTACCAGGAGCTTGCAACTGTCCACTGGGCTCAAAATAGCCTCAGCTCTAAGTCACTGCTGTAAATTGTAAGTCCCATTACTGCAGTCTAACGTTGCTGTTAATGAGTGTTCCTGGAGCTCTATTGCAGGTGACTTTGCAGCCCAGCCAGGACTAAAACTGGGTCTGGTTTAGTGTGGTAGCTGTGATTATGGCTATGGTGTGTTATTTGAGCACTGTAAATATCCTGAAATTCCTTGATTTCCTAAACCACTCTTTGTTTTCTTAGAAAAATCAACTAAATGTTGATGCTTGTGTTCAGCCTGGAGAGGCTTTGGGGGGACCTAATTGTGGCCATCCAGGACCTGAAGGGAGCCCACAAGAAAGATGGGGAGAGACTGTTTCCAAGGGCCTGGAGTGACAGGACAAGGGGCAATGGCTTCAAACTGACAGGTAGTAGGTTTACATCTTATATTAGGGAGAAATTCTTCCCTGTGAGAGTGGTGAGGCCCTGGCCCAGGTTGCCCAGAGAAGCTGTGGCTGCCCCATCTGTGGAAGTATCCAAGGCCAGGTTGGATGGGGCTCTGAGCAACCTGGTCTAGTGGAAGGTGTCCCTGCCCATGGCAGGGGGTTGAAACTGGTTGATCTTTAAGGTCCCTTCTAACCCAGTCTGTTCTATGGTTCTATGAAATCCAAACACATTGAGAGTTGCAGAGAAAAACTGGTAATGAAAAGGTATCAGAAACAAACTCTGAACAGGGCAATCTTTTTTTCATCCACAGAATAAATCCAAAAGTGAGTGTAGTGCAAACTCACAGAGTCACTGCTCTTCTCTGTAAGAGACATAATGTGGTCTTTGAGAATTTGAAGGGATGGCGATGTGTCTGACAGCATAAAGTGCTAGACCCTGAAGCCCAGATAAAGTTCTCTATGTTTGATACTAGTGCTAAAATCCTGCTTCCCATTTCTGACCCTCAGCAGCAATGTCCAGACACTTTCCTTTCTCTTCCCATCTTTCCCCTTATCTTCTCTGTGCAGACTGCAGTCTACCTGGAGCAAGAGTTTGCATGTCCATGCAATATCTAACTCGGGTGACCCTGATCCTGGGCAGGTAGAAGAATACAAATATCTCCATCTTGACACCCTGGAAAGCTGGAGGGCTGAAGAAGGACTAATATTACCATTTGTTCCTGATGGAGTGTGATCTCTGACTCTGTCCAACTTTGATCACTTAAGAAAAGAAATCTTTCCTAGATCCTATTGTACTATCCTTCCCCTACTGTGCTGTTCTCTTTTGCTACTGGATAGTTCCCCAGCTGTGGCACAACCTCCCTGCTCTCTGTCCCTGCTGAGAGGAAATGGAGCTTCCCACCAGCAGAGGTGTTCTGGATGCAATTATAAACCAGACGGATGTCCTGTGACATAAGGCTTCTTACATTCGGTTATTTAGCAAGAAGTGGTGATCCAAAACTTGACAGTCCCACTGCAGCCCTCCTTTCCTTCAACACCTACCATAAGTCCTCTCCTAGAATTTCATCTCCCATGCTGGAGCACCTTTGGCTTTGCAGCAGATGGCAATGCAGTGCTGCCTGCTGCCAAGATGAGCCAGTTCATTTTTCCATCATCTGCATCCTACCATGAAACAGCAGAAAAAGAGCGGAAAAAAAAAAAAAGAAACCCACTTGGCAGATGATCTGTGGCAAGTTATCTCCTGTTGTGGGGCTCTCAGCAATATGAGCACATCAATTCAAACAACTAAGGAATGAGCAAATGAGGAAGTCTTGAGATATGGTGCAGCTGGCCCTGAAAGGATTGACATAGTCCGAAAGATCATCTAGAGTTAGCTAAACTTCCAACCCCTGATTCTCAAACAGCTTGTATTTTCCCATGCTCTTGATGGGGAGGGGCAGAGAATGCGCCCTCAATGCGGTATTTAAATGAAACATTTTCTTGGCATTGTACCTTTTATATCTCCTCTCCCCACACACTTTCATTGCATTGTGTGTCAGCATTAGCCTGACTTTTGCTGAGGGACTGCACATGGTCCTGTAGAATTAAAAACTTTAGTTTTTAGCAAATGAGATTAATCCAACTTTTTAGTCATGGCAAAAACAAAACCAAACTCAAATGGGGAACTAGATATCACAGCAAGAAGGGCAGGAGATATCTATAGGTAGAGTTCGTTTCATTAAAAGTATCAACTAGGATTTGATTTCTCATTCCCCCTAAGTGTTTTTAATCACTTAAATAATGCTCAGGCCCGCACTGAGTTAAAACACATATTTTCTGAAGATAGAATTTTCCGATTTCCTCATTTGGAACTAAGTAACATTTTCTGTGGGCCACCGAGTGTCTTAAAAATGACGGACCAAACTTCACAAATACAAGTACAGCCTTCCTTTCCCTGTGAAACTCTGAATCTGTCTTAGAAATGTGTACTCCAGGGTTCCTTGAAAATAAATAGGGATGGACACTCCTAGATGATGGTTCCCATTTCAAGACCTGAAGGATTTCAGAGAGGTCCCTGTTTCTGCTCTTCTACCTTTGGCCTTTGGCAGGAGGGAGCTGAAAAGCTGGATTCAAGTCTTAGTGCGGTGCAGAGCCGTGAATTCTGGTGGGTTTGCTCCTCATCGAGGTTGCCAGAAGGGTTTAAAAAAGGGTCAGGAAGTTAGGATACAGCCTCAAGGGGCAGCCTCTAGCAGCAGGCAAGTTAGAAGGACTAAAAGATAAAGTGCAAAATAAGGATGTACCCTAAGTCGCGCAACCTGGATTTGCTCGGTGCTGGTTTTGTTCTGTAATTTGAGTTTCTAATGTGTCTTTGGTCTGAGTGGGAACTTCCCAAGTCCCACAGTGCTCCAACCATGCTCACTTGGTAGCAGTTTCTGGAGGAGAGGCTGCATGTCCATTCCCTGTGGCACTGCCCCGCCAAAAGCAGCTCTTCAGTGGCAGCATTAAACCAATTTTCAACCTGTGGAACAGGTCCCATTACAAAAGCCATTTGGGGATTTTGGCAATCTCCTTTATAGTTTTAAAGTAAAGATTTGTGTTGGTATTTTCGAAGCTTGATGACTCCCTTTGAAGGTGTTGCAAATTTCTTCTTCCCTTTTTCTTAATGCAATCGAACCAGGAGATCTGTTGCACAAAGCAGTACATTTCAACTCCTTTGGAATCATCATTTTCCAGGGAGTTCAACAAAGTTTTCAAAGCAAACAGCATTTCTGCCACACATACAATAAAGCAATACTATATTGTATATCAAATTAGGCAAGAGATATCATTCTTTCAGCATCTAAAATAAATATTAATTCATTCAAAGCACACAAACAACAGACAAAAAAGGGAAATGCGAACATCACAGCTAAAATGTGTTTCATCTTCTTGTGCCAGGATCTTCAATTTAATTATTACACATCAGTAATATGCTAATTATTATATATGCTGTTGTATACTTGTGAAACATCCATAACGAATTTTTGGTTTGATTTGAAAACAATAAAAAAAAGATATTCAAACTATTTCAGCTAAGTCCAAGGGATCATTTTATGTTTCCAAATACACAGAAAACTCAAGCCACTTGCAGTCCGAAGTAATTCTCCCAACATGATGGGATTCATATAAGCTCTGCAATACTTTTGCTGAGCTGTGCTGGACTTTTGACTCGTGTAAATCAGGGCTGTGGTGCCTGTGCAAGTCTGTGCAGCAGAAATAGCAGGTAGAAGTGTGTACCTAGAGCAAACTGACCTACCTTAGCTGACCTGGCTTAGTTTAAGTTGATTTCTTGGAGTACAAACCTGAGAAGTTAAGGAAAGACTGTTTTCCTCTACTGCTCTTACTGTAGGTGAAGCAACAGCAGGAATTCGGGGTGGACAGCTGAAGATATATTTCAAAGCACAGCAATTAGACCCTCCAATGCTTCCAGAGTCAAAAAAACATTTTATTTTGCTGAGCTGCAAGAAAGTGATGGACATAGAAGTCTCTGCATGGGTGGACACAAGCATTGGCCATCTGGATATAGATAAGTTGAAAATTACAGGATACCAGGCTTTGGTAACGGTGTCTGAGACAAGACTCCATGAAAACAGCAAAGTATGGACAGAAATGTGATGACTAATTCTAAAGATTTATCAACTCAGTGCAGATATTTGAGATTCTTGCAAGACAGGTATTTTCCTAAATATTTATTGGCTTCCAGACAGTGAAATTCTGTCTTTAACAGCCCCTATAGGCCCCTGCTACCAAAACCTTGCCATGCAAAATGCACCCCAAAATAAAAATAACCACACTACAACGTTGTGCTTCTGAGTCTGTTTTCCTCAAACTTCCTCTGTGTATTTTTCAATCTTAAAAGAAACTGCCTTTAAAATATTACCTGTTAAAGGTAAAGCTGGGAAATAGCTTCCACGTCAGAAGCAATTTGTGCTTGGAATGCAGGGCTGTCCTTTAGGGATACGTATGTACAGTGCAAATGTACGGAGATGGATGTGGAAATAGTAAAACATTCTTTCACACAAGCTCTTCATTTGAACTTTCTTGACAACTGAGAGTAGGGGTGTAAAGTTCACTGCCCTGAACTTCAGTCGTCCCTACAATGTGGAGTAGTTTGTTACGTTTTTTCTCTGTGACTTTCCAAAATAGATGTTGTATGTCAAAATATAATTTCAGACAGGTTTATTTGCTTCACAGTGTTACCTTTTTCTAGTCAACATTTGTTGTGCTAAATGAGTATCAAGGCTATCAGCACATTTCAAGCCAACGTGAGTCAAGATATTTCTACATAACTGATAAATCAGTTACTTCATTGCCAGATCTACATGAACTCTGGGCAACAACCAAAAGCACCCCAGGATTCAAATTTACCAACATTTCATTTTACCTACTTAAATGAAATGTGAACAGTGAAAGCAGGTCTAGAGAAAATGGATTAAGTGAGCTGTGCTTGCTCTGAATTGTAAATAAACGGGGATGTGAGTACATGATAGTAGGGAGGACACATCAATAAAGCACAGGCTTTATTTCTTGCCCTACTTCATCTTTGACCAAACTCTCTCTATCACAGTGAAAAAGCTGCAGTGTTGCTTGCTCCAGTCTCTGGAGAGTCTTGGTGGGGTAGAGGCAGTACATGTTTTCCCCCTGAAACCTTAACCCAGTCCCTGATACACACTGTTAATCAAGACTCTTAGTTCTGTGACACGAACCTGAATAAAGAACACAAAGATGTTGGCAGGAGGAGGATGACAGTCCAGTGACATTCCTCATGAACTCAGTAAGTTCTTTGGGGAAAACAAAACAAAATCAAACCAAAAACAAATGTTTGGAAAGCATTTAATAATGACTACGAGACGAGATGACTATGAGATGAGATGAGACAACTACTGGGTTGTCTTCTGAGAGGTGAATGAAGAGAAGGTCCTCAATACCATCAGACACAATTATCTCCAGCCATCAGAACTTTGTATCCAGAGATGGCCCTCATTTGTTTTTCGTGGGGTTATTTTTCAAAGATTCTATAGTGACTGAGACGGACAGGCTAAAACCACAGGCTAAGTAGGAACTGCAAACTAACCGTGCAAAGGCATTAAAGTCACAGAATCATAGAACGGTTTGGGTTGGAAGGGACCTTAAAAATCATCACATTTCAACCCCCTGCCATGGGCAGGGACACCTTCCACTATCCCAGGCTGCTCAGAGCCCCATCCAACCTGGCCTTGGACACTTCCAGGGATGGGGCAGCTGCAGCTTCTCTGGGCAACCTGTGTCAGGGCCTCCAGTAAAGAACTTCTTCCCAACATCCAACCTAACCCTGCTCTCTGTCAGTTTGAAGCCATTCCCCCTTGTCATGTTACTACAGTTCCTGATGAGGAGCCCCTCTCCAAGAAACTTACTGCATATCACTGTTCTCAGGGTGTATAGAACATCATGGATGGACATGCAATTATAGGATTCATGACTGTGTGCCCAAGCAGGGCACTAGTCAAGCAACGTTTTCATGGGATCACAAAATGAAAGTCATGCCAGGGCATCCCACTTCAGAGTGGATTACAAAGTGCATCAAATAATGTTTATTCAGTCATAGCCAAAACAATATACTTTAATTTACAGAGTAACTCACAGTACCCCTATGGGATGACGCACAAGTGGTGAAGATAGTAACTGCAGAAATTCATACTGATTTACTGGGAGAGAAAAACTGAAGAGGGATTTTTTACAAGGATCTGGAATGACAGGACAAGAGGGAATGGCTTCAAACTGACAGAGAGGAGGTTTAGATTGGATATTGGGAAGAAATTCTTCCCTGTGAGGGTGGGGAGGCCCTGGCACAGGTTGCCCAGAGAAGCTGTGGCTGCCCCACCCTTGGAAGTGTCCAAGGCCAGGTTGGATGGGGCTCTGAGTGACCTGGGATAGTGGAAGGTGTCCCTGCCCATGGCAGGGGGTAGAACTGGATGATCTCTGAGGTCCCTTCCAACCAACCTATGATTCTGGGAAAGTGTTTTCAGTTGGTAAAACTACAACTGCCTGCCACCACCTCAAGCCATAATTTGAATAAAACAACACAGGCCGGACATGGCTTTAGCCTTTTGCTCTTTGGATAATATTACCAGCTCTCCCAGGCTCGAGTGTAAGGAGCTTAACTCTGCAGCATTACTGTGACTAATCTCATCACAGACGGCTGTGGCAGCCAGGCTCCCCTAAGACAGACTATGGGGAGGATCCCAGGGAATAAGTGAAAGGCAGATGGGGAAGCCCTGCCATAAATCATAAAGAATATGAAATATCAGGAGCTCAACAGAAATCTCAGTTAAAAACCAAAAAAATATGTCTAGTCTTCAGACCTCTTTGGAACCAAAAATATCAAAATCCCTTTTCTACTCTTTTTTTCTACTCTACCCTTTTCTCTACAGAAATGGAGATTTCTGTAAGAAGAATCCAGTGGGGGTGTGAATGTATGTGGGACATTTATTACTGGGCTTCCCATTAGTTTAAAATGCATTTTACACTTCAGAAGTGCTACATTAGTAATGGTAGCTTCATTCACCAAATTATGTGACTCCATCATCCTGAAAATTACTTCAGCCTGGACCTCAGGGCAGCAAAATTGCCTTATGAAGAGATTAATTAAAACATGCCTTTTTAAAAAATTTTCTTTCACTAGGAAAAAAAAAAGAGAAGAAAAAAAAATCACCCAACTGGAAATAGTAGGATGATAAGATGGGAATTTTTTTCCTCAGATTGTGATGGAGACCCCAAAACCTAGGACATTTCAGATTTTCCCATGGTTTTCAAAATAGACCAATAAAGACATTTGTACCATAGCAAGAGCCAACAAGATAGATGCTCTAACTTTTCTCAGCCTACAAGCTTCCAGAGTCATTTAAAATGTGCTCTTACCAGTGATTTTCATCCATGTGCCAGGAACTCACCTGCTAGGGCAGAATTTTCTCAGTAAAAAAAAAAGACAATCTTACGGAAAACTTGGGTTTCTGGAGGTAGGTAGGCACTGAAAAATGAAGGTCACAAAGACTGGACAAAATCACATCTGCTCATTATGTCACCTACAGGTAGGCATAACCTTTGTGGGAACTGTTGAAAGACATGTCAGAAGGACAGGGACAGCTGGCTGGGAAAACATAAAAAAGCGTGACAGAGTAAGTATTTATCCACCTTTGTCTGCCCATCCATCCATTCACTGATCTTGTACACATCCTGGCAAGACACACTTCTAGCTTCCTTTCTTTCTCCCCTCACACATCAATCCAGGCAGTTACTGGACATGATAATTATAGTAAGCTCTTAAATCCCAATAAATACCAGCAAGCTGGCTACTCACAGCCTTCCATGCCATCGACTTTCTAACAGAGTAATGATGATTAGACTGTATTGCATCTGACTACTTTTAGAGGTTTACCCTTTGATTAGACTTAGGGGAGGGAGCAAACACTGCCAAAAAATGGGAAGGAGATATTTCAGCTTGGGAAGAGAATTAGAAGTGATGTTTCCAAATTTGGCAGAATAAACACATAGAGATGCCTGTTGTTGGGGTCTGGTGTTCTTTCAAACACGATAGTGACAGAGGAAAACAATGCCTCTGCTGCCCATGTGGGTTCTGGGACACCCAGTGCTGTAGAAACTTACTTTATATCCTTGGTAAACCCATGTCCTGCAATATGAGCTCCATTTCTCAGCCTGTGCTTGTCAAAAGGGCAAAAAGCTTGGCTTACTACTCACACCATGATTGTATTGCCCAGTATTGCCAGAGCAAGTGCCCAAGGTTTTCACTTCCAAGAGCAGAAACAGAACCAGGGTGGGGGGCAGTGAAAACAAAAACAGGAATGTAGCACCTCCCACCATCCACCTGAATGTTGGCCAGACCAGTCTTCTATCAGTCTCAGACAGTCCTGGCCTGCCCCCTCCCTCTATCCCACCTGGTACAGGAAAATTGTACAGCTTTCTCCAAGTTTGTTGTCCAGCTTAGTTCACCATAACGTTTAGGAAACACAACTAGTTGCTCTTCTGTCTAAAACTTAAAGAGATCAAGTGTTTTTCCAGACCCTGTGTCTGTGAGGAAAATGCCTTCTATATCTCAAATTTCTCATGATTCAGAATTTACTCCTTCTTTCCAGCACATCTCGAAAAAGGCACCATTTAGTTTTGCTGCTTTAAGATCTCTCCATTCTGCAGCAGCAGCAGCAGCAGAGTAGGACCAGGGTGAGGAAGAAAACATGCAAGATCAGGGAATGTTTGGCAGTCCAAATGGCTGAAAGGGGAGGAAGGATCCTGGCACATGGTGAGTCAAGGTAAAAATCCAGGTAGGGCTGATACAACTGCAAGTGAGAGGAGCATGGTCTGAGTGGGGAAGGGCTGCAGGGGATCAGTAGCATTGCAGAGGCTATAAAATCTTTAGAGGACCGAGGGTGAATAGAGTGAAGCAAGTGACTGAGAGGGGACCTCGTTAATATGTATAAATATCTGAAGGGAGGGTGTCAAGAGGATGGACCAGGCTCTGCTTGGTGGCAATAGAACAAGAGACCACGGGCAGGAACTGATGCCCAGGAAGTTCCACCTGAACATGAGGAAGAACTTCTTCCCTCTGCAGTGACCGAGCACTGGGACAGATTGCTCAGAGAGACTGTGGAGTCTCCCTCACTGGGGATATTCCAGAGCTGTCTGGACACAGTCCTGTGCCATGTGCTCTGGGATGACCCTGCTGGAGCAGGGAGGTGGGACCAGATGCCCCACTGTGGTCCCTCCCAGCCTGCCCCATCCTGTGATTCTGTCATTCATCGGATCCTTCTCCTGAATCCAATAAACAACTCTTATGGAATCTGGATATCAACACATATATCAGTACCACATTATTCACTACATTTTGGTTGCTGTTAGTGCTGTGAAACTCCTCAGACAGGAAATGGTGATCCATAAGAGATGTGTAAGGCCCAGCAGCGTGTGGCAGGAGTAGTAGAAGCACATCAAGGCCGTGGCAACCTGTGCATTCTCCATGTCACAGGACTGGAGTGAGTTGCCAGTACCTTTTCTTCCTTATTTTCCATTGAAGTTCATCCAGATGTTCACAAAGAGATGCCACACTCCTGGCCAGAATCAAGGTCCATGGAATGCCCGGGTGATTTTGCACTAGGACACAGCTTCTGAAGGGCAAAGATAAAAAATACCAGCAGTGTTTTGTGCTTCTTTCCCTGGTGCAAGTGCTGCAGTGGCTGTGGCAAAGGGTGAATACACGTGTTCACAGACACCCACAGACTGACACATGCATTCATCAAACACTCACATAAAAATTTCAGGAGGCAGCTTTGTAATTGTTGAAGTCCACCCCAAGAAAAGGAGACTGAGTTCTACAAAATCAGGTCTGTGCTCCAAAATTTTCCCCAGTTCATCTGCAGTGGTTAGCACTGTTGTAGCTCTTAACAGAAATTCAGATTCTGGTTCTGTGTTACACTGAGGAGGGCACAAAAAGTGTTTATAGAGTTGTGTTGATTTTAGTAGGGTGTGCAGGACTTAGCCTGTAGAACAAAGTATAGGGTAGGGCTTTATAAAACAATAGGGTTGGTGTATAAAATGGCACACTTAGGAAATTATATGGTAGCCAGGAATAAAGGCCAGCTTAATTCAATTCCTCTCTATGAGATGGCAATATCAGGTTCCTACAAATGCATATAATAGGGACAGTATGAAAGAGGCCAAAAATATTACAACTGGAGAAGAAATCAGTTGAAATGGTCAGTCTCAGTTCTTCCAGCAAATTGCAATTCGAAGGCTTGACCAACTGAGGAAGAAAAAAGGTTGATTTTGATATTGAGGCTATTTTATATTCCTGACAGATCTACAGAAAGAATGCTTATGCTTCTACTGCTTTGAAATGTGATATACTTTCCAGCCCGTGTTTATTTGTTGCTTGTATGCCTACTCACTTCCACTAACACCCAATATATTTAGAAATAGCTGGGTTTTATAAATTTCAGCATCTCCCTCTATGAAAAACTTCTAGAGCAGAACACGGCAGACATTTAGCAGCACCCAACACGGCTGTGCAGCACTTCAGGGTATGAAGGACTGCAGATTACCATATCCAATTGCCATTGCAAGATGAAAGCTCAGATACTTAGGCTATAATTAACCACATTGAATTGGAGCGGTAAGCTAAGGTTAATGGTCCTACAACACTTGAGAAAAGTGTAATTGATCTCTTAGAGAGCATAAGTGATGAGGATATCGGTTTGTGTCACTGGGAAGGTAGTGCTGTCAACACCACAGTGTCCACTAACAGTGTACACAGAGCACCACTTCAGTACCAACCTAATGAAATGGATGTGCTTAATACCACATTTTCCAGCACCTTTCAAGCATGGACATAGGCTGATTCCATTATCTCCTGTGTTCATCACAACCAGACGAACTGCTCAAACTGAGATTCGTAAATCTCAAAATAATTTGTTTCCTCCACCTCTGAAGGTCAGGTAATGCTGCTCTCCCCATTTCATTAGATATGTCATAAAGCAAAGAAGCTGCGTGAGCTAAGCCTGAGTCAGAGCTGCACTGTATTGCTTAAACCATAAACACTTGGCATGATGCTGCATCTAAGATGGTAAATAAAGCCTGAGCCATAAAGAATAATGGTACACTGAGATGACCGAATCACAGAAGGGTTTGGGTTGGAAGGAACCTTATAGAGGATCCCATTCTACCCCCTGCCATGGGCAGGGACACCTTCCACTAGCCCAGGTTGCTCAGAGCCCCATCCAACCTGGCCTTCAACACTTCCAGGGATGGGGCAGCCACAGCTTCTCTGGGCAACCTATGCCAGGGCCTCACCACCCTCACAGGGAAGAATTCCTTCCTAATATCCAATCTAAACCTGCTCTCTGTCAGTTTGAAGCCATTCCCCCTTGTCCTGTCACTCCAGGCCCTGGGAAATAGTCTCTCTCCATCTACCTTGTGGGCTCCCTTTGGGTACTGAAAGGCCACCATTGGGTCACCCCAAAGCTTCTCTTCTCCAGGCTGAACAATCCCAGCTCTCTCAGCCTTTCCTCACAGCAGAGCTGCTCCATCCCTCTGATCATCTTGGTGCCTCCTCTGGACTTGCTCCAAGAGCTCCATGTCCTTGCTGTGCTGGGCCCCCAGAGCTGGAGGCAGCACTGCAGATGGGGTTTCTATGTTAGTGTGGACTTGCAGGCTTGCCCTAACTCTGTGATGGATTCCAGCCTGGAAGAATCCATCTCTGAAAATATGAGGGAAAGAACAATAAAAAATTTTTGTATGATTGGATTCACCAGAGTTACCTTCCAGAACACTTCGGCATTTGGAGAAGAATTGTTCAACTAAAAATCTTTTCGTCCCAGCAAAACCAAACACAAAAATACTAAGCAAAGGAAAAAAACCTGTGGAATATGGAAGTCTCTTCTGTTTCTTCACAGGTTTGTTTCAATTCACAGATTCATTTCAATTCACTACCTTGTCATACAAATGGTATTTGTAATGGCATGTCCTTTCTTCATACAGATGTGTGCCTAAATTTCCACCTCAACAATTAGTTGTATTTCTAGTCGAGCTTTTCACTGTAGGACAGAAATAGATCTTATCTGTCTCCAAATGGATTGTTAGCAATGAGCGGATTAGAAAGAAAACAGATGTTGGGTTGGAAGAGATGTAGTTCTACTTGTATTTTTAATCAGATCTAGTTGTCCCCAAATTAAGAAACACTGTTCACTGCAAGCAGCCAGGGTGAACCTACCCAGGGCTGAGTACGTCTCTAAGCTGCATCTGGTGTAATTTTGACAAGGCTGCTGATTCTGCCTAAAGATAAACTCAAAATGTTTTCTTCTGCGTGTCTGCCTGGCACTGCCTCAACTCCCAGAAGTCATGAGTGGACAAATCAACTTCCAGAGCAGGACCAAAACTTGCAATCTCTTCTTATGCCGTGAACCTCACTGAAGTCAACACCACAGATCAGCCAGACCCTGACAGGAAGGTATCATTTCCAGCAAGCACAAGCTTTGAGCTTTGCTCATTCATGCACACAGGATCACTATTTATTACCCTAAAGAAGCCATTTATCAAGTGCACAGAACATACATTCCTGTTAAGAAAAGCCTTCCCTCAACATTTTTCATCCTTCTGCCCTTGGATTTTGAGAAACTAAAAGGATGTGTCTTCAAGCAGGTGAAAACTGGATTCTTGCAGCGTGGGTCCAACAGTGGATGTGTTTGCTCAGTTTTCCCTTGTTTCTCTGGTGTCATGCACACACCTGAATACCTCGTTAGGAATGTGAAAAAGTGATATTCTTCTGTTTTCTAACAAGGGAAATTTAGTTTTGTGGCCAAATGAAGACAGTTGGATCACAGCCATTTTCTGCCCATGTTGTTGGGAATTCCTCTGAAGTCATCAGTGTCATGCAGAGTAGTTCACAATGTGAAGAATGCACACAAAAGCTCTCACCCAGAGCACAGTGTGCTGCAGCTGGGTAAGATTTTAGCTCCTGCATATCTGCCTTCTCCTTCCCTCTGCTGAGCTAAAACACCAGGCATTAAAATGCTGAGTCAAAATGTAGCATTTCCTGCAGGGCTCTGGTTTAAAGGCACTTGAAATATGGCAGTGGAGAAAAAAACTCATGTTTTCTTAATGGCAAATAGAGAAGGGGAAGAAATATTTTCAAGTACATTGTGTTGCTTGGGTTATCCAGTCAGCAGCAGAAACTTGTTGACAGAAAGCCAAACAACAATAGGTGTTGAATATTAGTAGTACCCCCAAATTCCAGAATACCAGGTATTCCTGAATATTTGTGGGTAGTGGTGTCATTTTTAAGCCTAGAAGAAAGCTTATGACCTTGTCCAATCTTGCCCACTAGTTCTTGCATTAAGCCTTTTGCATCTTGTCTTATCCAGAACAACTTACATTAAATGGCAGCACAGGGACCAGGAAAGCTGCAGGTTATTATTTTGCCAATTTAGCAACAGTTGAACACAACTTTAATCCTGGGCATGTCAGCCCAGCACATCCTGGGCTGGGAAATCCATTTAATATATTTTCCATTGTTTTCCCAACAGCAGCTGAAATCTCACTAAGGCAGCATTTGCTTTTTTTACAGTTCATTTCTCTGTTACAAATATCTTTAACAACAGGCAGTCAAGCAGTGTAAGACCACATGTGGACAACACTAGTCTTTATAAAAACGAGCAGAACCCCCTTGTTTTCCATCAGTGGTGCAACCATGGCATGGCCCTACACATCTGAACAAGTCAGCACAAGGTACACACTGTCAATGTTCACCTTCTCTTCACTGTTCACTAGAAAGGGTAAAGGGGAATTTGCCATCCTCTGTGGGACAACTGCAACTCTGAACTTTCACACCTCGAGCTGACAGCTTGATGTTAATGAGAACAACAATAAGGAATGAGGCAAATAATGGTCGAAGACAGGAAAAAATAAACTTTCAAAAATGAAACTGTAACTCTCCTACATCAAAGCAAGTAGCCATCCAAGCTAGGCTTCTTTCTTGGTGTAGTAAAATGCACTGAGGTTGCTAGGGGCCAAAAATAAAATATCTGGACTATGCCTTTCTGCACCCTAAGCCCCCAGACTCCCAGTACCTCACATGTATACAAAACCAGTCTAAAAATCTCAGCAGCAGAGTTTCAACTAGGAGGTACTTGCCTAGCTCAGTAATTGGACTTTTATTTAAAACAAATGAATAACCAGAACCTGGACAGAGCTGCTACAACTCATTCCATGCATTGCTATCACCACAAGTGCATGGAACAAGCCTGGAAGTCCAAGCCTTTGCAGATGGCCACAGTTTCTAGTATTTAATCATGACAAAATTCACTTAGCCCTTGAAATCAGACAAGATCAAGCTTATGAAGTGTGGGAAGCTCCTCCAGTATTCACTCAGTGGCAATTTACTGTAACTCCAGTAATGAGTTCCTCCCATGAGGCACTTGCACGTCTGAAGTACTGCTTCCTGAGGCTGTCATGTCATTAATTTCCAATGTTTATAGGCTAGTGGAGCTCGTGAATTTGCTGTGTGTAAAGGCTGTGAGATTCTAGTGCATCTACTGCAGTGCACAGCGTGTGTGTCAAGTCCCCAGCACAACCTGCAGCTCCTCTTCAGAGGGCGTTTGCATGGAGTTCAAGCAGCATTTAGGAAAAGAGGGAGAAGAGAATTGCAAAAAGGAATGAGAAGGTGAAGGACAGGGGAGAGTATTGCACTGTACCCTTAGTATACAAACCAAGGGCCTTCAAGAGAATCTTCAGCATCTCCTGTTTTCTTTCTCGGAGATGTCATTTTTCCGATTAACACACACCTGGTGCATTCGATACAAGACCTGCTGAGCTGAAGCCTTTCTTCAAATGATGATAGGAACTGTAAGTGCTGGGCAGCCCACAAATCTGGCTTTGCTCGTGCAAAATTTTAGTTTTGGGGTTTTTTTTTTAGTTTCACTAAAACAGTGAAATCCAAAGTGGACAGCAGAACACCAGCTGTAGGCTGTGAGCTAAATCCACAAACCTCTGCAGTCACTTGTAATCAGAATGAGAGGAAACCCACTTTGAGATGCACTGGATGCATTCCCTGATCATACTGAGATTTTTTCTGTATGGGGCTGTCAGTTCAAATGCAGATGCTCGAAAAGCTTTTCCCTCGTGCCGTCTTTTTCTGCTGCCCTCATGGATGCAGCACTCCAATACTACTGAATTTCCTATCAGATTCTCCTTTGCATTTATTTCATGTATTATGCAAAGACAAAGGCTCTGAACGTTGTCTTTTTAGTAAGATTCTGAACCTTTTGTAGAGGACTTGAAAATAAAGTATGTCTGATCCTTTTCATGCTAAAGCTGATGGGGTCCTGCTGACCAGAACCTGAATGGACTTTATCCCATAATACTGTGGTTGCAAATTACTATAATCTAAGCAGAATAAAGAAGCCCTGAGGAAAAAAAAAGAAAAGAATCAAACACCTCAGTTTGCTGTGAGACAGAACGGAAAATTATTTTAATATATTCTTTTAAAATGACCATTTGAAACACAACCTGTACACACCCACGCTGATGTCCAAAACAACTCTCTTCAGTTTGATAAGGAAGAATTACTTGCATTCCAGCCAAGCAAGGACTCCAACAACCCACAGACTGGCTGTTCTGATGTAGACCAGATCTGAAAATGTCTCAGGCTTGTGCATTCAGAAACTTTAATTATCATCTTCAATTCAAATGTTTCAAAACAGAGTATCCCTCTAGAGATGAGTATACAAGTACTGTGAAGAAATTTGCTTTCAAATTGTCTTTTAAGCAGAAAGCTAGACACCTTCTCATCAAAATTAGGGGTTTATTTAATTTGAATTTTCAAATTCCATCTAAGACAAATCAGACAGAGTATTTTTCTTATATTTTTCTTATATTCACCAAACAAATTTTCATTTGTTGAATGGCATGAACCATTTCAATCTGAGTAACTCTGATAAAACTGATGCAATTTGTTGGTGCTGTAATGAAACATATTGTTTCAGATGGGAGCAATGTGTCTTTTTCTTTTTTCCTTTTTCCATTTTAAATCAGTTGTTAAGCCTGAGTAGATTTATTTTTTTTTTTACCTTTAAAGTTTTTTTAATCAACCAAGTAAACAAAGAATGTAGTACCCCATCCTCTTGTCTGTGAGGAACTACAAAGTGATTTTGAGGCATCAGCAATCTGCGTGGAAAACTGTGGATTCTGACTAGATGAGGGAAGATGCTGAAGACAAGGCAGAAGGTTAAACAGTAGAGTAAGCAGCATGTCAGGAAATGCAGAGAAGAGTGTCATTTATTTTTATCCAGGAGCCTTTTCGCTTGACAGAACTGAAGAATCCCATTTTATGGGAGGTACCCATAGGACTTGCAGACTTAAAGTAATCACATCTAAATTTTCAGCCTGAAAAAAAGCAGTATTTCCATTTAAGTGTGTGTGTTTGGTGGAGGGATGGCACCCAGGAGGATGGAACTGCAGGTGACCCTGCCTTGGCAGGGGGTTGGACAGGATGATCTCCACAGGTCCCTTCCAACCCTAAGGACTCTGTGATTCTGTGTCAATAACTCAAGCTGTAGGATTTGGATCACAGCAGGAATTTATCATCAGAAAATTCCTCAGGAAGTCTAAGAAATCTCCAGGGAATATGTGATGATGTAATTGCTGTTTGATAGCTTTCTTATTGCTATTCCCTGTGTTCCTGTCTTTGTGAATCACAGCTTTAGTTTTTGAAGGTCACACATTTTTCTTTAGAGTTGTCTTTTAAATAATTACCTTTTCTCCCTCACCAAAAAAAAAAAAAATCAGTGATTTATACCTACATCTCATCTCATGCAGCTTTGACTTTTACAGGCTAGAATATTTGTGCCTTTCCATAAAGTTAAGGATGCAGATCATTTATCTGTTGATTTCTAATATTGCTGTAAGGTAGTGATTTTTTAATATATTGTTTTGTGGCACCAACCAGGCAAATGAGTCGCTGCCTAAACAGCCTACAATCCAAACAGGTAAAGGGGATGTTTTATGGGAAAATGAGATGTGCATCAATCGTGCACAACATCTGATACACACCTGGATGTTGGACACATCAGCCTGTGACTGGCTTGGCTATTGGCACACAGCCTCTGTGGCAGAAGTGAGATTTGATCTCGGTTTTCTTGCACATGTGATCACACAACAAAGAAGTGCCAATAGTAGGATCCTGCAGCTATTTTAAAATAATTTTCTAAATTAAAAAAAAAAATATATATATATATAAAAAAATAGCCAGAGTGTTCCCTGAAAACTAGTTGGAAAGACAAAGAAGAATTTTTAAATACAATTTTAAAACAAAACATGACTTTCCTGATAACTGAAGCTCTCCTTTTAGCCTCTGAATTGAAGCCCTCTGAGCCTCAGGAATGTTTGTTTTCCACACAGATTGGACAAGGCACAACTTTTATTTGCACCCTTTGATATCTTACACAGGCACTGTGCCAGACAAATGAAAGTAATTAGTCTCCTTTCTAGTCATGCTCACTTGGAGGCTGAGCTTAAGCACCCACCTACTCACCAGTCCTTGTCAGCATGTGATTTTTCACCTCTTTTCTCATCCTCCTTGCATCCTGCCACTTCCAACATTCCACAGAACCCTGCCTATGTGTCTGCTGCCTCTCCTTTGCCCAAGAAAGCTCAGCACTGCAAGCCTCGATAAGTGCATTTGACCTTCAACATGAATATCAAGTCTCACATGATTCAGGCACACAGCTAAGCTTTGCAAGATAAGGGGCTAATTAATTTAATTGCCAAACAAAAAGAGGGAACTCCTACTCAGGTTTGCCTGAAATCATGTGTTCAATTATTTATTTATTTGCCGTTTTAGTTTGAAACCAGAAGGTAATGGAAATGTGAAAAATAGTTCCTCTTCCTCCCTCTAAATTTTGATTCGTCAGGTCAAATTTCAGCCTCTCTTTTACTGCATGTGGGAAAAAAAAAAAAGCCCAAAACACTTTTCTATGTTTCAGGCAGAATCTCAGAGACCAAAGACTCTAATTTAAACTAGAAGCAATACAATTAAGCAGCAATTAATACATGTTATCTTTTATCACGAAACCTTTGCAATGCATGTGATAGTTAACAAATTGTTCTGTAGAAAAGTGTTCTGAAATTGGGTGGATTCAGCTCACCAGAGTGCAGACATGTTTAATAGTGAGATATTTAATAGGATTCTGATAACCAGGATGATTTAGAACATACCTGAATCTAAGTGGAGCAGTTTGATTAATTTATGTAATATCTGCTCAAATGGCTAAGCTTAAAAAACTGCATAATAAGCATTTCACTAAGTCACAGCCTCAAATCTAAACCTGTTTTTAATCTTTTCCACCAGGAATTTATTCAGGCTTTTTGCAAAATTTTTGTGTTGGAATAAAGGTTGTCAGTACTTTTACACCTGTAAAATGCTCTGTTGGCCAGCAGTTATCCAAAAGTACACGGAAGTAAAAATTTGATTCTTTCTTCAGAATACTTTTTTTCAGCTTTATTTTATGCCTGTCCTCATGATAGTGAAGAACATTTTTAATGTACAAATATCCGTTTATCATAAAATTCAGTGTGGAAATGGTCCAGCACTCATTCATGCTTCTGTCCTGGAGCAGTGAAGAACCATACTTAATAACATATTTGTTACCCATCTAATAATTGAGTTTCTGCAGCATCTTCTGAGCTAATAACATGCATAGCAGCAGTGAAAAAGTCAAGTCAATCATTCCAAATTTGTAGATTCATTGCAATCTCATCAGCTGTTTTCTTATCCAAAATTTAATGCATGAGAAATGTGCCCACCCTCAAGACTCATTTGAGGAATTTTAAAGCTTTCAGTGATCAGAGAAAGATAGAATGGTTTGGGTTGTAAGGGACCATCAATGTCACCCAGTTCCAACCCTCTGCCATGGGCAGGGACACCTTCCACTAGCCCAGGTTGCTCAGAGCCCCATCCAATCTGGCCTTCAACCCTTCCAGGGATGGGGCAGCCACAGCTTCTCTGGGCAACCTGTGCCAGGGCCTCACCACCCTCACAGGGAAGAATTTCTTCCCAATAACAAATCTAAACCTGCTCTCTGTCAGTTTGAAGCCATTGCCCCTTGTCCTGTCACTCCAGGCCCTTGGAAATAGTCTCTCCCCATGTACCTTTTGGGTTCCCTTTGGGTCCTGGAAGGCCACCATTAGGTCACCCCAAAGCTTCTCTTCTCCAGGCTGAACAATCCCAACTCTCTCAGCCTTTCCTCACAGCAGAGCTGCTCCATCCCTCTGATCATCTTGGTGCCTCCTCTGGACTCGCTCCAACAGCTCCATGTCCTTGCTGTGCTGGGCCCCCAGAGCTGGAGGCAGCACTGCAGGGGGGTCTCACGTGGGTGGAGTAGAGGGGCAGAATCTTCCTTTCAGAGTGTAGAGTATGAAAGAGAAGAGCAACCCCGCAGACAGGGCTTCTTATGAGCTGCTTTTCCCCAGTACAGGGATCTGTGGTCTCCCCCTCTCTCAAAAATGTCCAAACACTGTCCTGGGATGGGCAAGAGGAGACTGGACACACTCCCATGCACTTTGTTTCTCTGGGAGAAGGAGCAGCAATTAAGATTCTAAGTGGCAATTTGGAACAAGGCTCTGCAGTAGGATACAGGACAGGGATAAGTTAGTCATGAGCACAGATGAGGAGTAATCCTGCATTAGTCACACCACAGATAATAAGAGCTGGAAAATGATGACACGTGAGTCTCATGCTAAACCCACTTATGCTTAATTCTCTGTGCTGAATATAAATTGTTCTGAAGAACAATGCATTCCTACAGAACAATTCCTCACATAATGCCACTAACATCTCTGTCACCTTGATTTAGGCCATTTAAATGTCAGTAAGACAAGTTAACACTGCCTAAGGGCAGCTTTGTCCTATGCACCAGAAATCCTGTTCCATCATATTCTATTTTTCTGCAGCGCCTCATGAAAAGGTCCAACTTTCGCACGCAGGGATAGATTTCCAACGGGGGACACAGGAGCCAGGGATGGTGATCCCCCCTTCCCTCCCCAGTATTCCTAACCAATGCGGTTTGTAATATAAAGAAGTGAGATCTAACGTGGCTTTGTGCACCTCTGCCTTTGCCACCACCCTGCCCCTGCTGTAGCCAGCCTGCCATGTGCAACCGCTTCCCTTCTATTAATTCCAGCCCTGAATGCCTTCATTCTCCAGGGGGGTGTTTATATGTCAAAAAAAAAAAAACACAACTGAAAAGCCATGGATGGTGTGGAAGCACAAGCCAAGTCTCCCATAAGAATGCGAGGTGCCCATCTGCCCTGCAACAGCTCTGAATGCCAAAAGATCCACAATTTCTACCATCAGACAGGTTTATTAGTAATTGGAAATACAGAAAATACTATAAGTCTCAGAATCAATTAGGTTGGAAACATCTCTAAGACCATCAAGTCCACCCTTTGACCAGTCAAACTTTGACCGTGCTGGTCTGGCCAGATCTGTCACGGAGAAATTGCATTTTGAAGGGCAGAATATTCCTGGGAGAAGGGGGAATTGGTGTGTTGGATTCTGAGGATGCGAGTTCAACAAAAAAAAAGCTGTAATGAATTTTTCTTTTGGCAAAAGTGGGTGTAGAACCTGACAGTACTGAGACCTCAGAGGTAAAGTTTTAAAATGTTAGCAGGTTATTAGCAGCATTAAAAATGTGCAGAAAGCTTCACTGTTGAATTACTGAAGTGCTGCCCTCCCAGCTGCTTGCAGCCTATTTGAAGAGAGGCTCTGAACCACCTGCCACATGGTCTTCTCACCTGCAGCCACAGGATTGCATGGTCCAGACAGCACTGAGCAGATACCTTCTACTTGCTGAGGTTATGAGTTTGTCTCACCTGCTGGAGAATTTCAAAGCAGCTGCTCAAAGACACCTTTGAAGTTCAAAGCTCCAAGGAGAGTTAAAACACATTTTATGAACAAACTACCTTGGGGTCCTGGGAGAGCTGTACCTACCTCTGCAGCTTTCTCTGAAGGTAACATGTAGCCTGAGACTCACAGAGAATATACTTTACCCAGTCTTCTGGAAACTGAACTTTTGAAGCACTGCTACAGCATTTTTTCCTAATGACTTTGTGTATTTGTCCTTGAAGGAGAACAAGAGCTTTGTGGCTGAGGAGGAGAGAAAAATGTTCTCTGGAGATGCTGTTCCTGGAGGTTGCTTTTAGAAAGCCTGGAGTCTGCTCCCACTAAAATCAGCAAGAAAGTTATCACTGGCATCAGTGGGAACAAGACTACGTGCAGCAGTGTTACATTTAGTCTGGATTAGGAAGCCTTTTGTTCTGGTCTCTGGTTTGCATGTCTTGTTTACACAAGGCAGTTAATGCCAATAAAAGGACTAACCACTATTAACAAACAGCTGTGACAGATAACCCGGTAAGTATGGGGTGGATTGTGTTACAGGAGGGAAGGGGATATTTGTAGCTTCATGTTATATTAGGATGCTGTTTTCCCATAAGGAGAGCAAATTCTCCAGAGGTTAAATCGAAGCAGGATTCTAATTCATTTGTACTGAATCACTTCTTCTGCCCTCACCCCAGAGGACCCTCTCTCTGGGAACAAAGCAGCCTGAAGAGACTCATCTCCTACCATGGATGCCTGGATTGTGAATACAGGAGGTTTCAAAGGCATTTCCCTACAGCAGAGAGCTGATAAAACTTGTCTCTCGGCTTTTGTTCAGTCTCATGGAGGTAAAACTTCTGTGACTGACACTTCAGCATCCACCCCTTCCGTGCAACCCTCTTACCCCACACGCCATCTTTCCTTTGCACACCCTGCATTTCTCTTTGGGTCCTTTCTCTGAGTCCCAGGCTCTTCATTGAGCCATAGAAATGTTCAGCTCTCCACACTGTCTGCACCCTTGTCTGCTCTGTTCTCTCCCAATCTGTTCTCAAACTCAGCCTTTCCCTTCCATTTTCCAGTGTCTTTATTTACCCAAATTCACCTTCCTCCATACCCCACCCTGCTACAGCCCCTCTTTTACTGTCTCTTTATGTTTTCATCAGGTTGGCTTGCATTCTTAGCATCCCTTCCTTCCTCCCCCTCAGGGTTAAACTCAGTATACCCTGTATCCCCTTGTGCCATGACCTTTTAACTTACCCACACCAATATCCTGATCTGGCATCCAACAGGTCCCCCCACTGCCATCTCCAGGAATGTCAAACATCAGGTTGTGCAAAGCATCCCCATGAAGACCTTGAATCTCCAAGGCAATGCTGTATTAACCCAGTTCTCTCCAACAGCATGTCTGACACCTCAGGGGCTGGGCTCACTACCCAGGGAAAATCTACCACCAGCAAGGTCAGGTTGATCTGGTTTGCTCCTATAAAGACTTGTGACTCAAAGCTGGATTACAGGGCATCCCTACCCTCAGGGAAGCACATTCCACCTTTTCAGTCAACCCATGGAAAGGGTAGTTCTGCTTTTCTTTTGCAGTGTCTGCCTGGTGTCACTGGGTTCACCTCGATTTGCAGGGTTATTTGTGATCAATGACGTTTTCAGATCGGGCCAGTTATTTCATTCCTGAACCTCATAAGAGTAAGCTAGCAATACTGTGCTTCCATGGCATTCCTCCTTTCTCCCTGTACCACCCTTGACTCCTGCCTCAGCTATCACCACAGCCTAATTCATGCCCAAGCCCTAACAATTGTCACTCCCTCCACTCTCCTGGCCCCTGACACCAGGACAGCTGCCACCCTCCTCCTCATCCGCTCCTCCCCCAGTTCTGCTATTGCCGGCAGCAGTGCCAGTGCTGAGGCAGAGCAAACTCAATAAAAGCCACACTGCTTCTTGCTGCTTTGCTGCCTCTTGGATTTGGGGTCTTGTAGTGTGCTCCTGCCTCACTCCTGGGCTCCCTCATGGAAGTGAGTGGGGGGTTCCAGGCTGCACAGGCAGAAGGGGAACTCAAACCTGTGCCATGGGATCTCTGGGCACCATGGTGAGGGAGGGTGGGTGCTGAGGAGTCCAGATGTGGATCCCTCTGAGGTATGGCCAAAGGGGGAGTTGGAATGTGCCCTTTGCTGCTGCCTAACACGTGGGTTTCATTTCCAGGTTTTTTCCAACAGAAAAGCTATAAAAGAGTTTAGTTCTGTTTGCTAAAATATTTCTGTTCTTTTCTGTCATCCCACATGAAATTTCCTTCATTCTAAATGTACCTCTGTGTTACGAGTGCATCTATCACTAATATCTCCTCTCACTAAAAACCTCTTTCATTTCCCCACTTCCCCGTCTTCCTTCCAGCCCATTTACAAACCCTGTGGCCATGGCAGAACCCATGAATATTTAAGTTTAGGCATGAGAGAGACACAGCTACAGTCTGACAGAAGCCAAAGTTGAAACAGTTGTTCTTAGACAGAGGTCAACAACTTCAATCTCTTCTCCTAAGTAGCTTTAATTAACTCAAAATGAGGAACTCTTTACAAGGACCTGGAGTGACAGGACAAGGAGGAATGGGTTCATACTGACACAGAGTAGGTTTAGATTGGATATTAGGAAGGAATTCTTCCCTGGGAGGGTGGGGAGGCCCTGGTACAAGTTGCCCAGAGAAGCTGTGGCTGCCCCATCCCTGGAAGTGTTGAAGGCCAGGTTGGATGGGGCTCTGAGCAACCTGGTCTAATGGAAGGTGTCCCCGCCCATGGCAGGGTGTTGGAACTGGATAATCTTTGAGGTCCCTTCCAACCCAAACCCTTTATGATTCTATGAAGGGGTCAGGGAGGCAGCATCCTGTTTGTAAGTGAGGTCATTATAGGCAAAGCTGGAAATTCAACTCGGTCACTGATAGGACTGGGCTGACTCCCATCTGTTTTGTTTCTCAGGATACACCCAGTCTGTGTTTAGTCGTTCCATCTGCAACCACAGCTCCAACTCTTAAGCCCTGCTGTCCTTCCAGGCACAGATATGAAATCCAGGAAACAAAAACTGGGATTCTCTCCCTATGCTTTTTGCAATAAAGGATGAATCTCTGTTCCCTGCAGAAGGCTGGTTAGTCCATGTGTGCTGCTTGTTGTTCATTTAGCTGGAGTGCCAGGATGCAACAAGCCCGGTTTTGTGTCCTTTGTTAAGGTGTTTTCAGCAAGGTGCTTGCTGCTAGAAAATGTGGCCATGACAAAAAGAAACCTGTCATGGAGATGGTTCCATTCAATGAAAGCTCTGGGCAGACAGAGCTCTTGGATCCAGGAGGAAAACCCTGACAAAAAGAGGCACAAAAAAAGTCTGTTTTCCTTGACTAACCATGCACATAGCAATGGGTTTATTTCCCAACACCTGGATTAGGCAGGGAACTTCACCCTGAGTCTTCTGTTCCCCCCTCTCCCCATCCAAAGGGATCTTTCTATCCCAGAGCAGGTCTTTCACAGTTTCCCCTGCTAGAGTGTATCTAACCTGCATAAATACTTAAACACTTGCTGAGAGAGGAGAGCATTTTGCAGGAGATTGATTTGACTGAGCTGTTGCTCAGGGGTTCACACAGGATGTGGGAAACTGAGGTTCAGGTCCCTGCCTCAATGAATATTTAATTATTTATGGAAAGCGGAGCAGCTGCAGGAGGAAGGAGTGAGAGACGCTTACAAGGAGTTAAGGCACTTACAGGGGATGTTGGAGAAGGCAGAGCAAGATCTCATCCCCATGTCTCCAACATTCCTCGTGACTGTCCCAGCCACTGCTGCCTCACTTGCTCTGGAACTGCAGGGGAAATCTTCAGAGCTTGATTCTGTGCCACTGCAAAGGTTTTGAAACCTTAGCAAAGGTTTTGAAACCAGAAACCTCCAGTTCTGGCATGCCTCAACTTTTCAGACCTCTGTTTTTCAGTGTTAATATTCTTTTAAGTTTCACACTTTAAAAGTATTTAAAACACAAAATAAAAGTTCTCTGTCTTCCTTGTGGCTGTCAAGGAATTAGTCTGAATAGTTTGCTGTATTTTAAGCCTGATTTCCAGGGCTTATTTATCTAGGCTCCTGAATACTTCTGTGGCTGAGAAAAAAATAATTAAAATTAATGGGCTTTATATTTGGTTTGGACAGTGATAAGGCTTGAGGTCAGGCTTTCAGGAACAATTTCCGTAGACTAACACTCCCAAGCTGTGTCTTATAATGTCCTCAAGGATCACAAAAGGAGGCTGTAAAAATAAAATACCCCCTCTGAAGGAATATATGTTCTCAGATCTCACCACAGAGACGTGAGCTTATCACCTATAGGCACTACTCACAGAGTCCAGGAGCTCAGTGTCCAACAAGAAGTCCACATTCAGGAGAAGGAGTGGAGGCAGGTGTGGGGAAGGTGGGATGAAGCTTTATATTTCATGGTATTTTTGGACTTCCATCCTAATCCTTTCGTTCTCCCTCAGTTTTAGTCACCCCCATTTTTATGCTTGCTGTTTGCATCAGGTCAGAGAATTCCTTCCTTTATAGTGTCTCATAATGTGAAATCCATAAACTTCATCCTTATTTGATTTTATAAAGTCATCCCAGGTCCTTTTTGCTTGGTCACTGTAGTCCTCAGTGTGGAATTTAAGCATGTTAGATCTAAGCTTGCTGCTCACATACTCAATCCCCTCAAATATAGGTGTCTCTGGCTGCCTGACTTCAGTAAACACTGTTTTTCTTCAAAGCTCCTACCAGCTAAATGCCTTCAAACCATAAAATTCTCCTCAGAGCAAATAGATTGTACAACCTCCCACAGCTTTCAGAACTAACTTGGAGCTAACATTCATCTCTCTGATCCATCACCTCACCATTATCTTTCTCCCTGAACTCTATTTTTACCCCCTTTCATTTTATCTGCAGATCTCTCTGTCACCATCACCACAACAGTACATCCATATCACTGTTTCCTCATCTTTCTAGTTGCTCAAATGCTCTTTAACTACCTGGTGAGGGCTGTAAAACCGAAGGTGCTTCATCAGGGACACTTGGCAGACAGGGCTAATTCCACTTTGAGGTAGGGAAAAGACATGAGCCAGGTATGGTACCCACACTTCCCATCTGATCCGTGACTGGAACAGCAGAGGAGCAGCTCTGTCTCAAAGTACCTTCCCAGTGTTAAAGAAGGGCCAAGATCAGATAAACAACTTGCTGTCCACTGAGAGGAGATGACTGCAAACTGGAGTTAGGACTAGTTAGGACAGGTCAAGTCCATGCCTGGGCACTTGCAGGGCTTTCCCAGCACAGGCAGTGACATTCTGGGTCCCAGGAACGCTCCCAGACACACACAGCTTTAATGCAGCAGACACAGCCTTGCTGTCAAATCCAGGAGGATAAAGGACCTCGTTTGTTATCTTGTCTCAGTTCAGAAAACCTCTAGCTTGTGGGGAAGGATAAGATATGTCCTATTTTGCTGTTTTGTGAAAGGCCATTTAGAAATAAACATGTAGCGGAGGAGGCAAAATTTGTCGCACAATCCATCACCCTGACCTTTGCAGGAAATAAAGCTCTGCCTCAGAGCTCATCAACAACTACTCATGGCTTGATTTACTGCTGGGGCTCCCTAATTTTATGCTAATGTAACTCTATTGATTTCTGTAGATTTGCAGTAGTATTAAGCAGAGTACACAAAAATAAACATAGCGCTCAGTTTGATGAAGACAGAAAGCTTGCCTGTGTTTTCCAATTTTATCAGCTGGCCTAATAAAAGCTACTATTTCTCCATACAGCCCTCAATGCAATCAGTTTAAGCATGGTGCTGGTTTAAAAAAAATGCTAAATTACTGTCTCCTACTGATATCTGAATCTAAATGTATTTGTGAATTACTGCCAGTAGGTATTTCAAGAGAAAAAAGATAAGAAGAAATTAAAATCAATTCAGCAGAACAGTTCAGCAAATCCCCCTAAGCAGCATAAATGAAGGAAGATTTGTAAATGCCCAGTCCAACGCTCAGCATATCTGTCACTAGAGCATCACAGGGATGCTCCACGTGAAAATGTTTGGCTGTATTTTTCCAGTTGATTTGTAACTACCTTGGAGAACAGTGCAAGTTGGCTGCAATTCTTAAATTGCCACTTATTTCTCTATTTGTTGAGGTTTTTTGTCTCTGTTTTGAACACAAAGGTTCTCCTTTGGGTTGCTCCTTCTCTGACTTCTGGTACATGCTGCAGAAGGAAAAGCATTAATCCCTCATAGTGGGATTATATATATATGTAATATATATATAATATATGATATAAATATATTATACATTCTGCCTTATTGCAGAACTGCTTAAAACACATCAGAGTGAAAGAAAGGCTGTGTAGCAAACAGACACAGGACAACTGAGAGTGAAAAGATGCAATAATGACACCTTTGCAAAGCCAAGTTTAGTGTGAAGCAGACAAAGACATACACATTATTTTGACAATATGACTGAGAATAAAAACCACAAAGATTCCTCTTGATGGGGAAAAAATAAATCCATGGGATGTCCTCCGCTGGAAGAGTATATTCATTAAATTTCTGGCAGTGCATTCTCAGTAGGATAAAGGAATGGGTTTCGTTTTTTGACAGGACAAGCCACAGGGATGAGTGGCATAAATGTGTAATTCCAAAGGGAAGAGGACACTAACTCTTCAAGTGCTGGAACACAAGCAGAAAAATTTCCAGCAGGGTAAAACCTCTGGCATCATTGGCAAGGGGGTACCTGGCAGACTGGAATTGTGCTACTTACTTAATATCCTCTCTAATTCTGACAAAATATGTAGATATCCGTTTCCCAAAGGAATGGGAATTGTCCTGATTCCTGCAGCTTGCACTGCTGTCTGACTCTCAAATGGAAGGAAAACACATCCAGCTTGTTCTTTGGACCTTATGTTTTCTCCAGAAGCCTTCTTGGGTCTGAATGTCTGGCATCTGAGACCTGCATGGATTCATTTTTCCCACAAGGTCCTGTATAGACCTTCTTTCAGGATGATGCCTATCCAAACAAAGCCATGAATTCAACCACCAGCACTTTCCCCACTCCATGGTACTACCCCTAATGCAAATAAGAAGTGAAAGCTGTGCATTTTTTTCAAAGCAAGCTTCTGGACTTTGGCAGACCTGGATCACAACTAGGGCAAAATGATTCCCTGCAGACCTGAAGAGAAGCTAATTTAATACTATGGGGCTAGAATAATAGTACTACTAAATTACTAGGGAATATTAGGTAATCAGCAATGCCACTTCCATGCAAGCTCAGAAGACCAAAGAGGAAAATGATCTAGAGTTACTGAATTTCTCTGACCAAGGCCAAAATTTGAGACTCCAACAGCAGGACGTTAGTGCAGGGTGGTGAGGGATGGAACTGCAGTACCAGAAGTTGTTTGAGCTCAGCTCATACACTCACAGCAGCTCTGAATTACAAGTTAGTTGGTGGTCATAAAATGGATCAAGAACATTCATTCATTATTGAGGAAAAAAGGAATGTTTTCCTAACCCTGCATCCATCAGCTCCTGCTCTAACAGCAGGCAAGAGTGGTGGGGTACAGGCAACTCCCAGAAGCAGGGTAGAATTCAGGGAACAACATAGGAGAAGAGCTTTATTGAGGTTCCCATCCTAACTCCCAGACACCCTTAGGACCTGTTGCAAAGGACTTTGTCTCTTGCCTTTCACCTGAGGAGTTCAGGTGCTGCCTGTGGAATATTTAGTCCCACACGTGGGTTAGTCCTCTAATATTCGTACACGCTCCTGGTGCACTTCCAAAGGTTTTTTGGTCTGGCAGACCATGAAGAGGAAGCAAATACCACACACGGGCTGGCTTCCCATGGCAAGCACTAGCAGCAGAGAGCATCACACCCTCAGACCACAACAGCAGAGCGTGGCCAGTCCCAGGCAGACAAACACGATCCCCTCAGCCAATCTGGGCCCACTGCTTGCCACTCTCCTGGGCGTAGCTCCAGCCTTATCAGGGAATATTATCACTTATATCAGCCCCCAAATGTAATCCTTCAAATTCCACTGCAGGATTTGGCAGAGAATAAGGTGGGTGGTTGGCACCCACTGAACTAAAATGAGCCCCACATCTGTGTCTCTGGGGGCTGCGACAGGAGCAGGGGTGTGGGAACTGCCCTTTTTCTCAGGCTGAAAGGCAAAGAGCTGCTGGTGATGAGCACAGCAGAATGGCTGGGAAGCTGGAAGACAGTCAGGAGTGAGTCTCAGGGGTGGGAGAGCAGAGGGATTAGGGACAGCAGGCCTTTGGTGTAGGTGTTGGAAGCACAGGAGCTGTGCAGCCGTGAATGCAATGCTGACAGAGGGCATGGCAGGCTTGTCACGTTCACCACTCTGCCTTTCATTACCTCACCACCAGCATCTACTCCACAAAAGCTCTTTCACACCTTCTACAAATGTGTAACAGTAAACAAACTCCTACTATGGATAAGAAAGCTCTGCCAGTGTAAGAAACCTCAAACAGGTTTTCTTAAGCTGAGGAAAAGTGCACAAAGGTTCTGCTGGCCTGTTAAACTGTGTGCACACAAGGACTTTGTGACCTGCTCTCACCTTTCACAAGACTTATCCTGGCTTCCCATAGGTTTTCACAGGGATATTGCAAAATACCCCTTTTACTCCCTTCAAAGTGAAACATCTTTTCTTCACCACTATTTGCTCTGCAATGGGTCAAGCTCATCCCTTATTTTCTACTTAGAGTCTCTGCAAAACTGAATGGAGAATTAGGCAATATCATGTCTGGGTATATGCTGAGATTTTAGTGGGTACAGTGGCATATCCACAGGATGACCCAAATTCTATTTGTCCTTTGATTCATTTCCCACCACCTAGAGGGAGGCAGTTAAATATGTGAGCACAACCATGATTTTAATCCTACTATTACACTGAAAATTTCCATCATTTAAAATCATATCTTTGCTAAAACAGTAACATGCAATAAAGTACAACACATGCCCCCTGCCACTAAGCAAAAATCAAAGTATACAAAAATCTCTGTGCTTTCAGCAACTCAGACACTGGGAGCCCTTGGGCCCAGTGTAAGCAACATGCACTTTGATTTGCCTCCTGTTCTTCAGGGTATTTCTTTCTGACTGTTAATGCTCAGTGGGCATTAGAACATGAAATAAGCTGAGAGAAAGGTCAGAGCATCAAGGTGTATATATATAGCAAAAAGTGGTGGAGAAAGTGTTGCCATAAGAAAGCACCTTGGCCTTGCTGCTGGAGTATAAAACAAGAAAAAAAAGTTTCTCAAAACCCCAAGAAGGTCCTTTACTACATAAACGTGATCTGAGGAGGGCGAAAGGGCTTGGTCAAGACATGCACACAGGAACACCACTTGCACCACGTAGTTGTTTTATCACCTCTGCTCTGCACTGCAGAGAATCACAGTCATAGACTGGCCTGGGTTAGAAGGGGCCTTAAAGGCCATAGAGTTCCAAACCCCCTGCCTTCCATTATCCCAGGTTGCTCAGAGCCCCATCCAACCTGGCCTTCAACACTTCCAGGGATGGGGCAGCCACAGCTTCTCTGGGCAACCTGTGCCAGGGCCTCATCACCCTCCCAGGGAGGAATTTCTCCTGAATATCCAATCTAAATCTGCCCTCTGTCAGTTTGAAGCTATTCCCCTTTGTCCTGTCACTCCAGGCCCTTGGAAATAGTCTCTCCATCTTCCTTGTGGGCTTCCTTCAGGTCCTGGAGGACCACAATTAGGTCACCCTGGATCCTTCTGTTCTCCAGGCTGAACAATCCCAATTCCCTCAGCCCTTCCTCACAGCAGAGCTGCTCCATCCCTCTAATCAACTCTAATCAACCTCTAATCCAGAGGTGGCCTCCTCTGGACTTGCTCAACATCTCCATGTCCTTGCTGTGCTGGGCCCCCAGAGCTGGAGGCAGGGGGGGTCTCACCAGTGTGGGGCAGAGGGGCAGAATCCCCTTCCTTGACCAGAATATCGGCACTTAACTCCTGCCACTGGTCTTTGTAGTGGTAAATGAGCTCCTCTGATCTACAGAAACCTTATAAAGAAAGAAGCAGTCTTTGCTCTGTGAAAGCTGGTTGCAAATACAGATGGCCCTGCCTGGCACGATGGGTGCTGACAAAGGGACTCTTTGGAGCCAGGCCTTGCTTTTTCCAACAAGCTGTCAAGCCAAGGGCAAGATACATAAAATCACTGCTTCTAAAAGGAGATGTAAGCCTCCAGAAACAAAAAGTGGGGCCACTTTCCTGAAGATTTTGGCAATCCTCTCTGGGAGCAATCCTGATATAAAGGCACTCACCAGTACAAAGAAAAAGAACTGCTTATTTTGTATTTGAAAAGACACCTTCATTTGTCAGAGAGGAGCAGAAAGTGTAGAAACTGTTTAAGAAGAAAATATCTTTGTTGCTCTTAAGGACACTGGGTACACTAGAGGTGGGGCAGTGTTTCAGGTTTTGAAAAGCAGGTGTAAGGAAAAAGAGGAAAGTTTGTTGCATCTAGATGTGACTGTAGAATAATTACCTATACCTGTGTGATTCCTGTGTCATGCAGATGCAGGACAGATGCAGGAAGTGGGAAGAGTTTTGCTGATGCCACTTTGTTTGCCTCAGAGTAGATGTCTGCAGGTGTTTTACAACTTTCCCTGTCTGAGAGGGATAACCAATGCTGTTTCAAGCAGGGAAGTTTCATAACTCCCACCTAGCAAACAAAGATATGAGACCAAACTGAAGAAGTTCCTGTACAACTAAGGTAGGAGGCATCATGCATGAACTGCTTTCCAGTCCCCTCTGTCACTGCTTACTTGGAAGAAACAGTAGCTGGACAAACTGTGGCTTCTCCCGGAGATTCTGCTTCATGGTCCTTTCCATCCTGTGGATTAAATTTCACTGTGAAACCATTAGAGGATCGCATGGGTCTTTGGTAGGAAAACTGCTGCCTTAGGGTATGACCTGATGAGGATATATCATCACTGAAACAATTATAATGATCACTTTTGTAACTGTAAAGAGGGACAAGGCATGTTTAATATAGCTGTGCTTAAGTCCATGGAGGTTGTAGTGTTTAAGAGAACCCTGTGACTGATGGCTTTATCATCATCTGTAGCATGGTTTGATCCTGTGGTGATTGCATGCCTGACTACAACTGACCACGACTAATTCCTGCCTTCAGTCCCTAAGAAAAAAACCCAAAAATCTCATTTGTGTTTTAACTAATGGCTCTTCCTTAGACAGAGCTTAGCAGAGACCAACAGGAGGCATAAAATCCCTCAAAGGCAGGGAGGCACTGCAGGGAGACATGGACAAATTAGAGGGCTGAGCAATCACCAATGAATTTTAACGAAGGCAAGGATTTTGCACCTGGAATGGGGCAACCATGGATGTATGGACAATGGCCAGTTGAATTTGAGTCAGCAGTGCCCTGGCAGCCAGGAGGGCCAACCAGGGAATGACGCGAAACTATTTCAGGGGAGGTTTTGGTTGGATATTGTGAAAAGGTTCCTCACCCAGAGGGTGGTTGGGCACTGGAACAAGGCTCCCCAGGGAAGTGGTCATGGCCTCAAGCCTCATAGAACTCAAGAATCATTTGAACAACACTCTCAGGCACAGGGTGGGATTATTGGAGCTGTCCTGTGCAGGGCCAGGAATTGGATTTGATGATCCTTGTGAGGCCATTCCAATTCAGGATATTTTATGATTCCATGAAACCTTCCACAGTGAATCTTCAGCAGATTACCACATGAATGAGTCCTCCAATTCCATTTATTGCTTAATTTCCTCCAGCTCTCTAGCACTACATGGTTACAACTGTACCATGCAGGTCCAGATTACAGCAGCTCTTCCAGGTAAGAGAGAGGTGCTGTCAGAATAGTGGGAAGACTTTGATTTCTCAGACAGCCACGATGAGTTAAGCGGGTGCACTGCTCACGGGGGCAGCGTTCCTGTTTGTACGCACAGATGGGGAGATGGTGCCAATTCCATGCAGATGGTGAGCTGTGTAAACAAGAAGTTCCTGTTCTGCATCAGCCTGCTGGTGTGCCACTTGCCAAAGGGCATCTGCAGGCTGATCACTGCCAGTTTGCAGCCCGGCCGCTTCCACCATTCCATCAGCACTGCTTGTATAAACAGGGAAAAGGCGCCGCATCCCACCAGCCTCCTCTGCTCCTCCAGACCCGGGGAAGCAGGAAATCTACACATTTATCACTCTGAAAGGCGCTTTGGCGACAGTGGAAAATATTACACATAGCCATAAAAATAGTCTTTTCTCCTACCCAGCAACGGCCTTATTTCAATGTGATGGATGGCTTAAACCAAATAAAGTTATGTTCAGAGACCAGCCTTGACCTTCAGGGCACTGTATTAGATATGCAAAGCTTCATCCAACAGGGTTCTCAAGCAGCTCTTCAAACATGCATGTAGTCCTAAAGAAGTCAACAATGCTCCTGATGTGCTCCAAGTACTCTTTGCTGGATCCGTGCCCACACAAAAACTCTGTTGCCCTTAACCATGGAGGTATTTAGTGGCCCACCTGCAGCCATAGGTGCCACACAGTGGAAGTGGTCACCATCCCTGTCACCCAAAGGAGATAGGGCATGCTATGAACCAGGTTTAAACAGGATTTTTATCGGCTTCAATGGTGCTACTTCCACTCCGAATATTAAAACCAGTGTCACAGAGTTGTGCCTCTTCTCAAAAGTTAAACAAGCTTGGTTATTGTTGATATGTTGTTGATTATTCACATATTCAGCCAACAGCCCTTCAAAATGCAAAGAACCTTTTAGCCCTAAAGAGGTCTGCTATAGCTGGCTTTATTATATACATGAAATTACAAAGTACCAACTAGTATCTGCTTGGAATGCTCAGCAGAGATGTTCCAAAACATCTTCCTCACACTCTCTGTGCAGCTCAGTCTTCCTTCTTTTCGTTCTTCCCTCTCTTACCAGTGAAAACATAGGCTTGCTTATATTTACCCAATCTCATTTGCCATCTCAGCTGGGGGGAGGTTGAGCTCAAGATGACAGTGTGACAGTGTCTATATTGCAGGCTAGTTGTTTAAGGTGGGTCTGCAGCCAGGGGAAATCCAGACATTGCAGGTTCCTGGAGCCCAGCGACACAGCTGGGCTGTGTCACAACAAGCCAATGCCTCCTTCAGACAAGCAGAAGCTCTCTCTTGGCTCCACTGGTTATCAGTGGGATCAGATCAGTGCTTAATCATGGACATCTGATGCCATCTGAGACTTATGAGGATGTCCCTGCTCTGGCTTTCAGCTACTGCTGCTGGAGAGTACCACATGCCATGCCTGTATGTCCCCAGGCTTGTCTGGGATACTCTAGAAAGCTCACTGCTCATTTATTTCAAACCTTATTGCTCCAGAAGAGCTGGTTGTGCCAAGGACCTCAGGGTTTTGCTCTGTCCTCTCAAGAGAGAGGGGCCCAGTGGGACACATTTACCACTGACATTTACCACAAGTAAGAGTGGTGTTTGCTTTGAAACCAAAAATCCTATACCAAAAAGCCTCATTGCTTTTGAAAGCTATTAGTCAAGCTCTGTTTTTAAACCTTGTGAATTAACTAATCTATTATTAAAAAAAAAAAAAAAAATCTAGTGGTCAGACAGTTCAAAGAAGCACTGTATTTAAAGTTATTCAAAGTATCCAAAGGAATTCCATTTTAAAGGTATTGATGAGACTATTTCTTCCAGACCAGCTAGGGTCTGAGACATTCAGATATCCAGAAACAGAATAGACTGTGCAATTTATTTATCTGATCTATGCAAGCTAACATGATTAGGGTTTTAAATAGCAATTTATTGATAGCCACCTATTAGTGAGCACCATAGTGAGCACAATCTCCCCTGAGATTGTGACACATTTCTTCAGACACAAGCTGTCAAACAGTTCAGACAATCTGAGAGAGGATGCAAACACAACCAATTTTTCATGATTCTTGCATAGCAATATAGAATTAACATTGAATTAATGAGATCATCACTTCTGCACACAGTGCAGTCGCTGTTCCTGGATGTACGACTGACCTATAAAAGCATTTTGATTTGCTGTAGCTCAGTTTCTCCAGTGGGAAATGGCCATTCTGATGCTACAAACGAGAAATGCAGTATGAATTAAGCTGATAATGTGTTATCCCTGATTCTGTTTACAGCTGGTGAGGTTTGTTGGCACGGCAGGAATGTGTGGGTCAGTCAGGCATTCTGTTTTCCGCAGGGTGCTGGAATGCTGGTTTGAGGAGGTGGGTGCGTGGGTTTGCAATTATGGTGCTGTTGACTCTAAGCCATCCAAGGGAAGATGGAATAATTTGTACACAGTTCTGAGAAGAGTCCTTATCAGGCTTGCTACCATCTGGGTGGAGAGTCATTCCCTGAACAGAGACAGCCTGGATGTACGGACAGACTGGGGAACAAGAGGTCGGATAGACCCCATCCCAGTCTGTAACTTCCTCACAAGGGGAAGTGGAGGGGCAGGCACTGATCTCTGGTGACCAGTGACAGGACCCGAGGGAACAGCTGGAGCTGTGTCAGGGAAAGGTTAGGCTGGACATTAGGAAAAGGTTCTTCAGACAGAGGATGGTTGGCACTGGAACTCCCAGGGTCACGGCCCCAAGCCTGACAGAGTTCAAGAAGAGTTTGGACAACGCTCTCAGGCACGCAGTGGGATTTTTGGGCGTGTCCTGTGCAGGGCCAGGAGTTGGATTTTGGTGGTCCTTGTGGGTCCCTTCCAACTGAGGATATTCTGTGGCTCTGCGGCCATGTCAGCTGCAGAGAACACTAACAGAATAAGATGACCTTATGAGGATGAAGCACAAATGGGTGGGTTACCAGTTTCAGGACAAGGAAGGTGATTATATACCCTGAAAGGCTAATGATGATCTGCAAGGAGATACCTGGACGTGCCACTGCCTTGTCAAGGTGAAGACAGGTAGGAAAGGTGGGCACCTTCTCACATGAAACTAAAGCCCAGGCAAAACTGATCTGTGCTTGGGCTTGATTACAAACACGAATCTCAGGTTGGGTTCATCAAAGTTCCTGGACAGGATTGAGTGAAATGACCGCTCAGATTTCCAGCAGGTCCAAGCCCTGTGTTGGCTCTCGGGCTGAGGATCTATGGTTGCAGAAAGGAAGGTTATGAACCCATGTAGTTTTAATTAGAAACTTCTCCAAAAAAAATTTTGGAAAAATGCTGCTTTCTGTTCTCTGTCTTGTTATATTAAGAATAAAATGGTGTCAAAATGAAAAAAAAAATTGTGTTCTAATAAAACTGCTTAGATGTGGAGACGTGCAGGATTTTCCTCAGCCTTTCCACAGGTTTTGGATATGTGTTCAAGCCTTTTTTAGCATACACAGAAAACTGGAGGGGAATTCTAATTTGTTTTGTTTTGTTTTGTGGGCATCATTATGTTGGCATTTGTTCATCTGGTATACACTTTCCAAATTAGGAAATGCCATCAACATGTGCATTTTTTATTCTTGTTTTATGCTGCTCTTCTTTTAAAGTCAGGCTTACCTTCAAGATCAGGGCTTGAGATGTGTATTTCAAACCGAATTTTTTTTTACTTTGATGGAGTGGATTTCACTTTTTTGTTTTCTCTGATTACAAGAGAAAAACCAGAATAGCTGTCATTTTAACAAATTCTTCCTAACCACATGTACCTAGGCAGGTAAGGGCCCAGAAAGGGCCATGCAGGTCTAGTTCCATCAGGATTAAAGACACCAGGAGGGAAAACATAGGAGTCAGTGTGCCTGGCATGTTCATGCTGTGTCTTACCCTGTTTATAGGTGTGTTCTTATGTTGACATCTATGTCTCTAGCAACTGAAATAATAAATTGAGCCAACAGTGCCCTCCTATACATATCAGCATGAATCCCATCTCTTCACTCTATCCTGTTGCATGACATGGTATTATCAGCACACAAGGGATGCTATCTGTGTCCATGCACTGCTGCTCCCTTCTCCTCTTCAGCCTATGCTCCAAGGCTTTTTCACCATCTCTACAGCCAACCTCACCAGGACAAAGGCTTTGAAACATCCTCACAAACTCTGCAGTACTGCTCTTGGTGTGAAGGATACAGAATGTTTCTGCTCTGGATCTCATCTGGATCTCCACCAGTTCTCAGATTGTTCTTGCTGTGCTTCTCATCTTGTATAGCTTAAAAACACCTTCCCTTTCCCCCACAGCTGTATGAGTGGAAGCTGGGGATATTGCCTGGCTCCACTCACCTTCAGGTTTTCATTTGAACAGAAATCCATCTTGGTCCTTCTGAATATGCCTTCTTGCTTTTTCCTTTACTGTGGGAATGGCTCCAGTGAGCTGCAGGGATGTCATGTGCATCTCCCCAGCTTTCTGTAGGGTTATTTTGTGGTTTCATACCACAGTATCCTCCAAGTAAAGACACTTGCTGGAAAGTAGGAATGGGCATGTAAAGAGAAAGAGTCCAGCTCAGGTTGTGCCATATCCCAGCTCACCTTCTGCTCACCTGTTGGAAGGCAGGAGGACTGGGTGGGCAGCCCCAGTTCCACTCAGCCTCTCTGTGTCATGCTTTATCCAGCTCCTGGTGGCAGTGAAACGCAGCCTGTACTTTGCAGGCTCTGACTAACAGTTCTTATAGAATAGTCCTAGACTGGCCTATTCCCAGCCACATTCCAGTTCCCCTCTTTGGCTGGTGGGCCTGCTGGTGTGCTAGCACCGTGTTCTCCATGTCTGCAAACCCATTTCCATGCACACAGGACCAAGAAGGTTCTCCAGTGCCACACCTGAATGGACAGATCCTCCCCGTCAGCCCCACTCCCACCCACTCTGCGGATTTGGGCTCGTGCTTCCCGCCAGCAGAAGGCACACTGAGGCACAGAACATCTGAATCACAGAATCACAGAATTAATGAGATTGGAAAAGACCTCTGAGATCATCAAGTCCAACCAGCAACCAATCACCACCTTGTCAACCAGACCAGAGGACCAAGCGCCACGTCTGGTCTTTCCTTAAACACCTTCAGGGACCATGACTCCACCACCTCTTTGGACAGCCCCTTCCAATGCCTGACCACCCTTTCTGTGAAGAATTTCTTCCTAATGCCCAACCTGAACCTCCCCTGGTGAAGCTTAAGACTATGTTCTCTTGTCGTGTCACTTGTTACCTGGAAGAAGAGTCCAAACCCCACCTGGCTACAACCTTCTGTCAGGGAGTTGTAGAGTGAGAAGGTCCCCCCTGAGCCTCCTTTTCTTCAGGCTAAACATCTCCTTCAGCTGCTCCTCATGAGACTGACTCTCCAGACCCTTCCCCAGCTCTGTTCCCTTCTCTGGACACTTCCAGCCCCTCAATGCCCTTCCAGCAGCTAAGGGCCCAGAACTGGACACAGGATTTGAGGTGTGGCCTCACCAGTGCCCAGCACAGGGGGACAATCCCTGCCCTGGTCCTGTTGCCACACTATTGCTGATCCAAGCCAGGTGCCATTGGCCCCTTGCCCCCCTGGGCACACCTGGGCTCATGTCCAGCTGCTGTCACCAGCACCCCCAGGGCCTTTTCTGATGGGCACTTTCCAGTCCCTCTGCCCCAGCCTGGAGCTGCAGGGGGTTGTTGTGACCCAAGGACCCAGCACTGGGTCTTGTTGAACCGCAAGTCCCCCCTAAGGACCACAGCAGTCAAATTATCTCCTGTATCTGAGGCCTTTGCCTCCTGGAAATAGTTGATAAGAAGGATCCCTTACTAGGCAGCACCTCTGGCCATATAGGGAACTCTGTTTCAGTTTCCATCATTTGTCAGGACAGCCAGCACTGCTCTGGAAGGCAGTTTGCAAAAGGTTGTATCCTCTGGGAACAGATCATCCACTGAGACCAGCACCAGCCAGCCAATCTAGTTTTATCCTCCGCTGGCCTCCCTTTGCCATGCAACCCAGGGGCTTTTCTTCCATGCCCCCAAATCAAGGGCTGGCTTTAATTCATGAAGTGCTACTCCAGTTTCTTTCTCTCATTCCTGTTTTCTCTAGGGGTTGCTCCCTGTAATAGGTTTCCTTTAGCAAAGATAGAATAAGGTGGAAAACAACTTTCTTTACAAGCCTTTCCATAATTTTTTACACTTTTCTGGCCTTTCTGTGCTTACCTAGCTATTACTTTTTCAGAACCCATCCCTCTTCAACTCTAAATTGCTTCCCCTTTTCTTATGGCTCCCTTTTGCAATTAATTTTTTGGCTTCTCTAATTAATCTCTCTGTAACGCTGAGGTGATAGTAAAGGGATTTTGTGGGGCCCAGAGACTGCCTGGAAGCTAATAACCCTGCTAAAGCAGATTTAAGAGATGTTAGGTATAGGCTAGCTCTGTGTGCAAACCTTGACTCAGCACATATGCAAACAGGTTCCAAAAATAGCTTGCACTTTCCCAATTCACATGTGATGCATGTGCCATAATTCTGCACTGTGCTTTCCAAAAATAGCATTTACAGGCGATTGGTTGGTCTAAATCTGTGAATATTTAGCTTTTTTAACCCAGGCATCAAAGCACCGGGCTCCACAGACTTTTCATAGAGGGATTTTTCTCATGGGCGCCTCCCCCCCTATTCACAAAAATAAGGGTTTTATCCCCTCCCCCGTGCAACTGCTTAAGATCCCCGTGGCAACTGCACAAACCTCCTCACGTGGAGAAGCGACATCAGGTGTCGGCTGAAAGGTATTTTTAGCTTCTTTCCGTGCTCTCTAGCTGCTGGAATCAAGAGGCAACCCATTACCTTGAAGTTAACCAATTCCCCTGAAACACCAGCAAGGGCTCTGCAGATCAGCAACCCAGAAACTGCAGCTGACAAGCACAGGTTGTTTGCACACAGATCTGAACAAGGAGCTTGGTTAGAGGCTGAATGGAAGGCTTCTCTCTTGCACTTCAGGAGAGAAAATGAGTTTCTGGGATATGTGCAGGTGCCTGCCAAAAAAAAAAAGACTGGAAACCAGGACTGAAAAGACAGAGGGCTGATCTGACCACCAGGATCAAGGCCAGGTTGGATGGGGCTCTGAGCAACCTGGGATAGTGGAAGGTGTCCCTGCCCATGGCAGGGGGGTTGGAACGAGATGATCTTTTAGGTCACTTCCAACCCAAACCGTTCTATGATATTTATTTCAATAAGTTACTGGAGAGCATCCAAAGGAGGCTGCAAAGATGTTGAAGGGCCTGGAGGAGCCATAGGAGGAGCAGCTGAGGGCACTTTGTCTGTTCAGCCTGGAGAGGAGACTGAGGGGTGACCTCAGAGCAGTGCAGCTTCCTCACCAGGGGCAGTGGAGGGGCAGGCACTGATCTCTTCTCTGTGGGGACCAGTGACAGGACCTGAGGGAACAGCTGGAGCTGTATCAGGGAAAGTTTAGGATGGCTATTAGGAAACGGTTCTTCCCCCAGAGGGTGGTTGGGCACTGAACAGGCTCCCCAGGGCAGTGGGCACAGCACCAAGGCTGACAGAGTTCAAGAACTGTTTGGACAACACTTTCAGGTACATGGTGGAATTCTTAGGGTGTCCTGTGAAGGGCCAGGAGTTGGACTAGATGATCCTCATGGGTCCCTTCCAACTCAGAATATTCTATGATTCTATGATCTAACTCTGCCTCCTATCAGGCAGATAACACTGATATGTCCTCCAAGTCTGAGAAAAGGAATTTAACATGTAGAAAACCCATTTCTGTAGAAACAGCCTGGGCCAACCTCATTTGGGGGCCAACACTGCAAGGCACCAAGTACTTACTGACAGCAAACCAGATCTCCCCTTGCCTTATCTAAACAGCCACTACTACCAACTACCTCACTTATCAAGTGCTGCTTTATACTTATTGAACTCCAACAGCTTTGCTCCTAAATATACCAGCACACTAATATGCTGGCATGACTCACAGGTGGTACCATTGGTGAGGTTTTTTTGTGCAGCAGGAATGTTCAAAGATAAAAATTAATGCAGTTACTCTAGGGGCAGAAAAGAAGTCAAGGAGCTGTCAGCTCAAACCCCATTAACTGCTGGTATCTTTGCTCAGCAGTCACAGGCTCTGACCAAGGGTCCTTCACATCTGCTTCAGCACACAGTGGAGATGTGTAACTCCTACACACGAGCACTGAAGAGGAAACTTCTTGAGGGTTTACAGCTCTCTTTCTGTTCAGCCATCTTCACTCCTACACCAGCATCTAATATAATAATAGTGCTTTTCCCAGGAAAATAGTGTGAATTATTGCTGAAAAAGACTTTTTGCTGGTGGGTGAGAGGCTGGACCTACCCCGGCCTTGTGCACTGGCACCCAGAGCCCCCCCGTGCCCTGGGCTGCACCCAAAACAGTGTGGGGAGCAGGGGAGGGGGGATTCTGCCCCTCTGCCCCCTCTGGGGAGACCCCCCTGCAGTGCTGCCTCCAGCTCCGGGGGCACAGCACAGCAAGGACATGGAGCTGTTGGAGCGAGTCCAGAGGAGGCACCAAGATGGAGCAGCTCTGCTGTGAGGAAAGGCTGAAAGAGTTGGGATTGTTCAGTCTGGAGAACAGAAGGATCCAGGGGGAACCTAACTGTGGCCTTCAGTATCTGAAGGGAGCCCAAGAGGAAGATGAAGAGACTATTTCCAAGGGCCTGGAGTGACAGGACAAGGAGGAATAGCTTCAAACTGCCAGAGAGCAGGTTTAGATTGGATATCAGGGAGAAATTCTTCCCTGTGAGAGTGGGGAGGCCCTGGCACAGGTTACCCAGAGAAGCTGTGGCTGCCCCATCCCTGGAAGTGGCCAGGTTGGATGGGGCAATGAGCAACCTGGTCTAGTGGAAGGTGTCCCTGCCCATGGCAGGGGAGTTGAAACTAGAAGAACTTTAAAGTCACTTCCAACCCAGGCCATTCTGTGATTTTATGATTCCTATCCCTCCTGTCCCAATCCTTCCACTCCCATCAGACTTGCAGACTCTTACAAGCCACTCCTTCAGAAAAACAGTGCTTCAAAGTGCTGATACGCAGTTTGCAGTGGAGGGACAACAGTGACCCAGCACTGCTGACTGGGCACAGGTCATAAAGGACACTTAAAAGGATGTGCCCAAGACGGAGGCTCTGCCCCATTCCAGCCCTATTTCCTTACGGACAGGGCAGGTTCACGGACTCATGGAACATCTCTGCTGCTCAGCAGGGCAGACAGAGCCTAGAGCCCCGCTGAGCTGGCACAGACTGTGGGGTGAAGCAGCACAGGGGAGTTGGTGTGACAGACAGGCTGACTCCTCCGCTCCTCGGTCACCACGGAGCGCTGGGATGTGAGTGTGCAGCCGTGGGTGGGGATGTGAGCGTGCTCCTGATTGCCATTCCCTCTGAGGAAAGACAGCCTCATTTATGCATAGCTCTGAATAAATTCTAACCTCACAGCCATCTGCTATGGCAGTTGTACCTTCAGAGGCAGCCAACCAGCTCAGCTGCCAAAAGCATGAACCAGAGCTGGTGGCTCCTCCGAGTTTGGGGGCTGGTGCCAAAATAACTTGAAGTCAGGCAGTTTTCTTGGGGGCTTCCAAATGGTTGTTCTTGTCCACTGGGATTATATGTAAGAAGACTGTAAGTCATGTTCAATGAAATGCAAACCTAGGCAAAACTCCTCTGGTTTGGTTACCAATGCGAGTCTCAGGTTGGGTTCACAAAAGTTCAAAGGTCTCCTGGTAAAATTGAGATGGGCCTTTGGTGAACTGAAACTGAATTCCAGGCAATGCAGAGCCTCAAGCAATCCACTGAAATCAAGTTATGGGTGAGGAGGTAACAAAAAAAGGGACAGGTTCATGCAAGAGGAGGTGACTCTGCACACCGGAGACCTGAGTCGTGGGACTCCTTCCTGCAGGACATTATGGATTGTAATTGTTTACAAGGGTTCAGCAGGCAGCTGGTCAAACTCATGGAAGATCAGTCCCTTGGAGCTTTATATTTGAAATGAATGCCACCAACTTGTGAAGCTTCTGGAGGTTTCATAGTTCAGGGAAAGGACTCAGAGCAAGAATGGCACAAATAACAGAGCCATTCCTGTGTACTGTGCATTATTTCCTTGACCAGCACTCGAAGTTCAAATGTGCAAAAGTATTTATGATCTCAAATTTTACTGAAGCAAGGCAGTTTAGGCTTCTAAATGTCCTTGTGATTCTGGAGAAGGGTTGCTCACCACCTTCCATGGAGACTTTTCCACAGTCTTCCCATGGCATTCACACAAGAAGCTGATGGAGGAGGTGTCTTTGTGGCCTGTCAAGTCACTGCTCAAAGGCACAGCTGAGCTATTACAGCCCAAGGAATGACTGCATGTGAGTTGAGGGCAGGAATTGTCCTCTTGGGCAATGTTGTCTGCAGCAGGAAATATAGAAGAGACATTGGATTAAGTATCCATGAAAAAGATTTAATAGAGACATCATCACTCACAGTTGTGGGGGGATCAGAGGGTGTCACGGGCAATTATGTTACACTGTTTGATGGCTTATTGACCTCTGTGGGGGTGGGGAGGCCCCAGCACAGGTTGCTCAGAGAAGCTGTGGCTGCCCCATCCCTGGAAGTGTCCAAGGCCAGGCTGGATAGGGCTTGGAGCAACCTGGGATAGTGGAAGGTGTCCCTGCCCATGGCAGGGGGTCAGAACAAGATGACCTTTAAGATCCCTTCCAAGCCAGGCCATTCTGTGATTCTGTGAAGCCACCACAGCTCAGTGGTAAATCTGAGACTTGCTTCCCTTGCAGACAAATGTTCCCCCACATCAACTAGTTTGAGTGACATCAGTGGAGCAGTGCCAACTTACTCCAGCAGTACATCTGCTCCCACATCTTTACATAACTGTTCCTGACTTTTTTCCTTTTTTTTTTTTTTTTCTCCCCACAGGTAGAAAGAAGCTGTGATTATCCCAGATTCATCTGAGAAATGCCACCAAAATTGATGATATGATGATTATTACTAATATTTGCTACTGCTCATATTTTAAGCCCTTCAAACTCTTCCCTACATTGCTCTCAGAGCTGGGCTGTTTAACTCACTCCCAATACAAAAGGCAAGAAAAAAAAAACTTTATAAAAACATTAAACATGCTGCAAGACTTGGACCAAACCTGATTTACAGTTACTCCAGATGATCTAATAATGTACAGATCAGGTTCATGCAGCAGTGAGCAATTTGACGGTCAGACCAACGGTGTTTTCAGAAGAGGGGAAAGTCATGAGGCAAGCAAAAGGATGCTCTGTGGAAATAAAACACTTCATAGTGGGGCTACACTTGCAAAAACATTTTTCACCTTCGATATTAATGTTTTTCTGTTTTAAAACATCACCTATTGTAAATGCTGGCCACATTTACTATAGGCACCATGTTGACATCACCCTAAAGAAAATAACAATGGTTTGGCAGCCTGCAAAGTCTCTTTAAAAATAGACTGCGAAGCCCCTGAGAAAACGGCAGGCTCTAAAAATAGGACTACAGCTGAAGGAGGCAAAAAAAAAAAAAAAGGAAAAAAAAAGCTTTCCTGATGCTAAAGCTCAGGGTCAGCTGCAAAATGAGGGGTTCCTTCAAGGACACACAATGAATGCACTGCAGTGCTCTGTGATGAATAAAAGCTCCCTCTCTGTTTCCCTCCCGGGCTGCACCAGTCTCTCAATGAGGGAGAAGAGGGAAAAAGACAGAATTTTAACCAATTCAGGTAGGTGCAATCTGGGGATTCCCTCCTGTCCTACCCCCAACCAGCCCTTGATAAAAACATCTCACAGAAATAGTGTGGATCTATCTTTGCTTCTACCGTGGTCTTCTCCTTCCACACACACCCTTGCCTCTGTTTTTCAGTGCCAATGCTCCTTTGCACAAATCCAGATTTTATGAGCACATCCTTGCTGCACTGGCACAGAGACAGACTTGGGAGGCTGAGAAAAATCATTTTAATAACCCAAATAATTTCAAGCAAGTGTCCCAGATTCTTGATTACTTGTGATGCAGGGAGCTGGACATCCCATTTTCAATTTTCACATCTAAGTATTAGGATAAGGCACGAGGTTTTTGCAGGATTTTAGACCCTCCATTTGGCCCCATGCAATGGTCACTTTTAGCATCATTCTGTCACAGTTATGAAATAAAACTAGAGCCCTCCAGTGGCCAAAACCACACCAGTAACCTTGCTGGAGGCAAACCAGAGATGGTCTCCAAGTTAGCTGACCTACTTTACCTTGGCACCAGCCAACCAACAGTGTGAGAAGGGCTCAGGAGCTGAAGTCAGTGGGATATTCTTGGACAGGGAACATCCAGCACAGACACACTGTGGGATCCCATGGGTTAAAACTCTGGGATGTCTGTGAAATCTGTGATTGGCACACAGATTATCCCACATTTCACCCTCATCACTAGTTGAAAGGACACCAGTGGAAAGGGGGAGCCATTTAAAACAGCCTTGGTCACATGTTGGAAATAATCTGATCCAGCTCTCAGAGAGTTGCAGGAGAGAAAGTAATGGCCTGAGTTTTTGGTGGGAGTGCAATAGAAAGGCGAGTCATTGGTACAGCCACTGGTCAGAAACACCCAGAAATGCCACTCTGTCACCCAAGAGAATAGCTAGGAACCTCCAGGGAATTATCTTCCTTTAAGGTAGCCACAAAATTCAACCAAATGGGGTTGTGCCTGTGCTTTTGGCAGCTGCCTTCTTACAAACAACTGCTCATTGTAGATGTTTTGTTTACTCGAGCAGTTACCTAAAGGTACTTGTGCTTTCTCAAATGCACATTTACCAGGGGGAGTGTGTTTCACTACAGCTCTCAGGGACTCCTAATGGTGGCTCCTGAAGGTGCAACAGTGCTTCCTTTATGGGATAATCCTACTCCTGTGACCCTCCTTGCCAGATTCTGTCTGTTGCAAAGGAAGCAGCTGTGCTTGTCTAGGGTTTCCTTCCTTTGACTGCCTTAGTTTTTATTTTTTTGCCCAGAACCACAAGGAAATTGAGTTACCTCTGGAGCCATGGAAGGAAAGTGCTATGGAGTCTCCCGACCTGCCACGATGGTCAGTGCAATCCTCGCAGGGTGGGTACACTCTGAGCAGCAGATCCAGGCTTCTCCGGGTTTCTCCAGCTGGAGAATGTCATGGCAGAGTCCTGCCTCACAGGCTGCTCCTCTGCAGGGTTCCATACACTTCAGCCCTGCCCCAGTTCTCATTGCTCCTGGGGGAAATGCTACAGAGGAACAGGAAACTTCACCAAGAAGGGACCAAGTGCTTCCAGGGAAAACACCAGTGCTTTTCTTCATCTGTACTACCTAACGCTGCAGAGGGCAAGGACAGGATGGTCTCACCTCCTGGCCACAATGAGTTCCATTTATCTGCCTCTGCTCTTGACACTTATTGCCTCCAACATAACTTCATTACGACAAAAGTATCCCAAACTCTTCAACTGCAAACCAGTTAAGCATTTCACCAGTCACTTGTTTCACCTTGCAGCAGAGTGATCCTTCCCCAAAGGCACCTGTAGTTTCCCACAGAGCTCCATTCCCCTGTTTCCCTGCTCTCTAATAGGTGCTGACAGGGAAGAAGCACTCCATTCCACAGAGTTTCCAGACATCAGGATGATATTCCCAGCAAGCACAGTGGGCTGGCACTTTTTGACATCAGGGAGGAGATTAACCTTTCAGCCCATGTTAGACCTTCTCTCATGGATCTTCAAAATCAAGCTGAATGCACAGATGCAAAAAAAAACCCCAAAAACCCAAGCATAAAACATGTGAGCTGAAATATTTCCCAGAAAGCTCACTACACTTACACATGTAACCAATGGGAAACAATGGAAAATAATGGAAAAACCTATAGAAATGCAGTTTTGCTGAGTTATGAAGCCTGGTATGGCTTTTTGCAGATAAAATCCCAAGCCATAACCAGGTGAGTAAGAACAGCCACTAGTCCATTCTTTGCTTCTCCCTCACCACAGGTATCTCAGTCCTCAGATAACAGTGAACAAAAATAAGGATTTTTTTCCCCCAACAGCCATATCCACAAATGGCATCACAGTCATCACTTCTATTCTGGGAGAGCTAACTTACCACAAAAGGGAACAAAATTAACTTTCACTCTGCCACAGGCCATCAGCAGAATGAAAGGGGTGTCTGCACTTGGAAGAGCTCAAGGAAGCATTTGGCATGGTTTATGAGACAAAAGGAGAAGATCAAACAGGTGGGAAAGAAGAGGAAAGTATGGAAGAAATTTTGAAGATTACAAAGGCACAGCTGGAGAAACTTCCTGTGGGTGAAAAACCACCACAATTGGCTAGAAAAAAAATCTTCAGATAGGTTATATCCTGCTTTGAGATCAAGACGGCAGTGAGGAGAAATGAACATAATTTAATCAACAGAGCAATTGAAGTGTCTTCAAATACCTTAAAACAAACTGTCTCACTGCTAACTGGAGTTACTCTGGGTTTATACAGCAGAATTTACTACAGTCTAAGACGATAAATCACTGTTTTAAAAAGAACAGCTTGTTCACCGTGTATGGGGCCAGTCAATCCAGTTTAATGACTTGCAGTACACGAGCTCTAGAGACTTCTGGCTGCATTATTCAACATTGATATACAGCCCTTGGAAGAGCAGGAACAAGTCTTCATTCCAGCAGCATACAGATGATATCCAGGTGGGCAAGTACAACAACACTGAGAAACAGATAATCAGGAAATCAGTGCCAGCAGGACCAAGGAAAAAAGAGCATCTGCCTGACCTTGGTTAGGAAGGAAGGTCATGTTAATTTATAAACACAGAATTAGAGAATGGCCTGGCTTGGAAGGGACCTTAAATATCATCTTGTTGCAGCCCCATTGCCATGGGCAGGGACACCTTCCACCTTTCTCAGAACCCCATCCAACCTGGCCTTGGACACTTCCAGAGATGGGGCAGCCACAGCTTCTCTGGGTAACCTGTGCCAGGGCCTCCCCACCCTCATGGGAAAGAATTTCTCCTGAATTTTGGCATGGAATTCTGTTGCTGTGCTCCTGACCAGCCCCTGAGAAAGAAGTTACCTCCAGTCTCTAGGGGAAATTGTCAGGAGACATTTTTTCTGACACATATCCCATCCAGACTACTGCAGTCTTTAAAGGTAAGACACAGACTTGAAAAGACAGTCCCAGAATGATATAAATCTTGCATGTGATGGATAAGACTGCTGGAGACTGACTTTACCAAGACAGAGCTCTGCCATGGGTCTTAAGAGGAATAGTTTCATGTGCCCTTAAAAGAATTCTTGGATTAGTAGTAAAGAATTTTGTATTGCTCTAATTGGCAGATTAAGCACCTTTGTCAGCTTAACAATCCCCAAAATATGCAGATCAGAAGTAACAGGATAACCATCCTCATCACAGTCATCCTGGAAGAACTGAGACGCTGCCCAGCCAGGAATGTTACTAGAGGTCAGACAGGAATATGTTTCCTGCATCCACCCCAATACAAGGATTTGTGGTGAGACTGTCAGATCCAGCAGCAGCACTGCTGGTGCATTTGGTGTCACCTGGTTTGGACAAGGTAAGAAGATGCTTTGAGCCCTGCTTGATGTGACTTTTCGAGTAAAACAGTAGTGATTTTTTTGTTAGTTCCTTGAGAAGTTCAACTTCATTGGACTCTTCCCTGTCTTTGCTTTTTCTGGAGGTGTTAAACAATACAGGGATGACCCCATGAGGCCACCACTGCTATCAGACATCCCCAGTACACCTCAGAAGTGAATTCTTCAGGGAATTTTCTGGGCTTGTTCTGTTCCCTCTGACTCTACACCAATGTTAAACTGGAATCAAGACTTGCACCAGCTCCCATCTATCCAGCTAGAATAAAATCTAGAGATATCCTACCAGGCCCTTCTCTAAGCCTCTCTATACATCCTTCTCTCTCCCATACCACCTTAGCTTTTCCAGCCTCTCACAATAGGATGTGGCTGCTCCATCAGTGAGATATTGGTTCCATCTCACAGGAACCAGCCACTTTCTGACACAGAGAAAGCTGCAGCTTTCAGGTACAGGGAGTTTGCTGCTTCAGTTTGTGTGCTCGTGATTCTACTCCCTGAGCTGCCACTGTAACCTGGAAGAAAGACTGCAGATGTTCCTAAATATCTCTTTGCTTTATTCACCCCTAATACATTTCCTTCTCCTAGCAATTGATTTCCAAGGAAGCTGAGATTAAGGAGCTGCTTCTTACAAGCTGGCAACGGTTTGAGTATCCTCTAGTGGCACTAAATAGAATTTCAGTCACTAAAACCTGGATCTCTGTGATAGCACACACCCTTCCCTGAATCTGCTTTGCTGTGCTCCTCAGCATCCCCAGCCATGGGCCACAGTCTCAAATTTGGGATAACTTCAGCTGTGCTAGTCACAAGAAAAGAAAAGGCGTCTCTCTTGGCACCATATATGTTAAGACATGAAGATTTTGGTTATTCTGTGCTCTCTTGCTGAATATGAGCCTGGGCCACACCCATGTTTGTGGCTTTTAACAAGAAAAACAGCTGTGGTACCGAAGACTTGTCAAATACCACAACAAAGGCACCTGCTGCCACTGCACCGGGCAGGTCCACCTTGGTAGATAATGTCAGAGCAGGGCTTTGGTCCATGGAGTCATTCTCCATGGCTAAGAGGGGTAAAGATTTCCATATAAAGGAACCAGAAGAGCACCTGCTGCAAAACCTCCAGGCTATAGGTCTGTCTATAAGATGACATTGTATTTAGTGCTGAAAAAGAGTTGACAGTATTACAGCACCGTAGTTATTTCATGTTCATGCACTCCACCAAGATTAACAGTAATAATTAATAATAATAATAATTTAAAAAATTTACAGTGCAACATGATAGAATATTTCCAGTTTGAAAAAAAGGATTTTTTCATTTTCTTTCAGAGAAATTTTAAGTGTCACTGCTCTGCCATGAGAAGGACCTCGGTGACGAATCATGATGACACTTCTCAGACCTCTGCAGCTCTGTCCACTTAACACATGGGGAACACTCCTGCATTTCCTTGTCCATAGACAGATTCCTTTCAGTCATCCCGAAGCATATGCTCTTGTATTGGCAAAGTCAGCTCTATAATAACCCAGGTTTCAGAGGCTGAGTGGAAAAGGCTAACCTTTCTTTAGCTTTTTTTTGCATCATGCTGCAACCTTTAAATTGGAACAGCACCCCTGCCATCAAATTCAGTGGGAGATTTCATACAGTTTTTTATGAGACTCATCCTGGGCAGTACATCTGCCATCAATTTTAAAGCCAGGGAGGATTGCTATGGGTATGCAATGTAATGAGAAAAGGGAAGGGAGCAGTGGAATCTCAACCTCCTGGAAGAGCAGCCCTGTGATTCAACTAGCTCTACTCCCACTGTCATCTTTTCACCTTTCCTGTCCTCTAGATCCACAAGTTAAACTCTCTCTTTGCTGAGTTAAAAGCTGCCAGGATGGCCAGACCCAGAGAGTCGTGGTGGATGGGGTCACATCCAGCTGGTGGCCGGTCACCAGCGGTGTTGCCCAGGGGTCAGTATTGGGGCCAGTCCTGTTTAATGCTTTTGAGGTTCAACAAGACCCAGTGCTGGGTCCTGCCCTTGGGTCACAACAACCCCCTGCAGCTCCAGGCTGGGGCAGAGGGTCTGGAAAGTGCCCAGTGGGAAAGGCCCTTGGGGTGCTGGTGACAGCGGCTGGACATGAGCCCAGGTGTGCCCAGGGGGGCAAGAGGCCAATGGCACCTGGCTTGGATCAGCAATAGTGTGGCAGCAGGACCAGGGCAGGGATTGTCCCCCTGTGCTGGGCACTGGTGAGGCCACACCTCAAATCCTGTGTCCAGTTCTGGGCCCCTCATGTTAAGAAGGAAATTGAGGGGTTGGAAGTGTCCAGAGAGGGGAACAGAGCCGGGGAAGGGTCTGGAGAGTCAGTCTGATGAGGAACAGCTGAAGGAGCTGGAGGTATTTAGCCCGAAGAAAAGGAGGCTCAGGGGGACCTTATCACTCTCTACAACTCCCTGACAGGAGGTTGTAGCCAGGTGGGGGTCAGCCTCTGCTCCCAGGGAGCAAGGGACAGGACAAAACAGCCTCAAGCTGTGCCAGGGGAGGTTCAGGTTGGACATGAGGAAGAATTTCTTCACTAGTCAAGGATGGTCAAGGATTTGACTGGGCTGCCCAGGGAGGTGGTGGAGTCCTCATCCCTGGAGGTGTTCAAGAAATGAGTGGATCCTCAGTGCTCAGGTCTAGTTGATAAGGTGGGTATTGGTCAAAGGTTGCCTTGATGGTTTTGGAGGTCCTTTCTAACCATAATGATTCTGTTATTCAGTGATTCTATGATTCTAAGTTACCCTAAAGGAATAACCTCAGCAGGCAGACACTCCACACTTCCATCAGTGATGGCTTCACACCCCACACTAGACAGGCACCACTGAAATGGAGTTAGTACAGAAGTGAACACAGTCAAAGCTTAAAGCCACCCACACTGTCATGTCAACCAACTTGTCCCACTCGAGGAGTTCTAAAACAGCTGTGCCCCTTAAAGACAGATGCAGAGGCAGCTCCACAGACACTGCCTAACTCATGAGCAGGGAAAAAAAAAGGGGGAAAAAAGGGAAACAGCTACTTAGACTGTGCTAGAAAAGGGCGAGAGAAAAATCTAGAGACTGTCCTACAGGCAGAGTCTGTAGGGGCAAGTATTTACACACCTGAAATAGC
>NW_016690287.1:3655331-3658131 GCF_001604755.1 Lepidothrix coronata | reverse complement strand
AGTGGCAGTGAGGTCCCCAGGACGTAGGTTTGTTTAGAGTGACCTTCTCTTAGATGGATTGCCTCACAGGGCTGACGAGCTCCATCTGCCCGGGGGGCCGGGAATCGAACCCGGGTCGCAGCAGTGAGAGTCCTGCACCCTAACCACTAGACCACCAGAGGCCCCATATGGACATAGGAAGCAATTGGAAGGATTATATTGGCTGTACAGAGCAATGAGAAGACACAAAGTGAGCAGTTGGAGGAGTTAAACAGCACCCTGTTGATTTGGAAGAAGCTACAGCTACACATCCCTATATAATGAAGCAGTCTAGGGTAAGAGGTGACCTCCTGAAACACAGCACCTCCTCAGCACCTTCCCCAGATCATCACTAAACCACTCCCAAGCCAGGGATGACCCTGTTTGAAAAGGATGTGTACACAGACACTTTCAGCTCCCAAACAACACTCAGGAGCAAATGCAAAAGCATATTTGGCTCTACTAAGCACTTAGGCTTGGATTGTCATTATCCCCAAGCCGCTGGGAAACAAACCACTGGGGAAAAGATCTTGCTGTTCTGCACCCTCACAGTTCCATGCTGAGGAAGATCAAGTGTTCATAGCAAGAGAAGTCTTCTATGAGCATTTGCTTCTCCCACAGGACTGGCTGGACTTGCTGGACACCAAGGCTGGGCTCACAGTCGCTCCACTGCTTGTTGACTGGGAGTGCCACAGAGATCATGGTTACGTGATGTATCTTTGACTACTACAGACTGGCCTGAAATGGTCGTCTTCTGGTCAAAACATACTGTAAAGGGTGAATTTTTCTAACAATAAACAAGGAAATTATTCCCCTATGGGTATGCAAATTGCTACTCAGGAAACAGTCTGGGCTGTTAGGAGCTATTAATGTGCACAAAATCAATACCCAGGCAGTTTGTCTGCTCCATTCAGAGACAAATATACTTATGAACTCTACACAGTACAGCTGGTGTCCATCAAGCTATTGTTCAAGACTCTTTCAGGGTCTGTGGACAAGTTTTAAGGAGTCCATAAAGGTCATCAGTAAGCTAGTATTTACTGTACTGCTATTCTCATCTCCACCAACAATATTTAGAAGATCTGCAAATCAGAAAAGACTGGAAAACAGTTATCTAACTCCATCCAAGCTTGAGAAAGGTCAGATTTAGGTATCTTCGAAGGGTCAAATCTATATAACACCATTTAATGTCATTTACTCTTAAAGTTGAACTGACTTTGGTCTAGATATAGGTTTCCTGCTTCTGCCAATCTTCTGCATGAATATTAGGAAGTCTTAAGAACGATAACAAACAGACACCTAAAGGAGAGCAAGAACAGAACAACCATATACTCTGCCATCTTTTAACCATTTCTGGCTCTTGGGGTCTACTCAATCTGCTGTGTTTTGTTTATTTAGTAACCTGCAATCGATCTCTTTTCTACCTTACCAGGTCACCTCTTATTTTCATTCAAATTTCTTGCATCTCCACCCTCCTTTGTCAACGACCTCCCCAGTTATGCTTCTCCTTGCCTGAAGTGCCACCTCCTTCCTTGTATTTTGAACCTGTATCACAAGAGTCTCATTGGGTTACTCCAAGTTTAGGTACCCAAAAAGAAACAGGTAATGCTTAATCCCTACTCAAGCTCTCCATGCATTTCATAATTAGGCCTCGGTCATACTTTCTTTGAGGTCATTGATGATCCTCCTTGCCTTCTCCAAACATATTCCAGCTCTAGTCTGAAGATGAAGCACCAGGACTGCAGCGGTACCTGAGCTCTGAGCAGAGCCTAATATTTGATTTGCTATTTAAATTGCCACTGAACACTGAGCCGAATTTTTAACTGACTTCTTTCCATTCTATCAGCTGGCCAGAGACTCTGACCACTGTTTCCCCTTTTTAACCATGCCAGGACCTTCTCTTTTATCCCATGACTGTACAGTTTCCTCTAAAGCCTTCTGACCTAATCAAAGAGACTCACCATTATCATTGTGCTCGTTTATCCCTTCAAAGAAATCAGTTTCCTAAAGCAAAACCTTTCTTAACAGAAACCTTGTTGACTTAGATAGTAGAAAAAGGTTCTTCCCCCAGAGGGTGGTTGGGCACTGAACAGGCTCCCCAGGGCAGTGGGCACAGCACCAAGCCTGACAGAGCTCAAGGAGTGTTTGGACAACACTTTCAGGCCCATGGTGTGACTCTTGGGGATGGTCCTGTGCAAGGCCAGGAGTTGGACTTGATGATCCCTGTGGGTCCCTTCCAACTTGGCATATTCTGTGTTATTCTGTGAAATTTTTTGTATTTATCGGGCATTCACTGATTAAATTCCTTGTTATACTATTAATTGGCCTAATACAAATGTCAAATTTACCAGACTGCAGTACCTTAGATACACTTGTGGAACCTGTTTTAAAGAAAGGCACCACGCTCACTACTCCCTAGGCTTCAGGCACCAATGGAGGATGAAGTTTAAATTATACAGTGCCATAAGTAATCCCACTATTTCCCCTGAAGTCGTGAGTGAATACCACTCAGTTCTGGTGACTAGTCAGCATTCATTCCATATGTCTGCAACACAATTTCTGCCACACTTATTTAATAGGAGAGATGCTAGTCTGTCTTTGATTTCATTTCTTATAATTCAATAACTCTCCAAATTCTATTCTCTGCTGGGACCACTAATTTACTTCTAGGAAAATCATTACAACAGACCAATTACAAGAGCAAATACAAATGCTGTACTCAAAATTATTACGTTTATTATACTCCTCCCTGCTGCTCCCTCTTCCAGCTATTTCTTTTACA
>NW_016690287.1:3521313-3651661 GCF_001604755.1 Lepidothrix coronata | reverse complement strand
GAGATATCTTGTCAAGATTACTGCAGCTGGCTAAAATAGAAAGTGCTACATTTCTTTGATGCCTAGTGGGATTGGTTTTGGGGGCGATTTTTCCACACATCTCTTCTTGCAGGAGATGAAATACATTTTTCATACATCAGAAGGTTACAAAATTTGTTAGGATGCATTGCAGTGCTATGCTCTCCAAGCATGGAGACATAAGGTCTGACTTTTACTGTAACTGGGACTTTGGGAATTCCCACAGCCACTGGTGTCTAATTTTAAGTCCCTTTGAGACAGATCTATATTAACGATTTGGCTCATAAGCCCCTCTCCTCCATGTCAGGGGCAGGGAAGTCTCTCAGAGCAAGAGAGGGAATTTAAAATTGAAAATGTTTATTTTATTATTCTAAATCAGATCTGAAACAATTTATTAGGCAACAGATGGAAAACAGGTTGGGTCTGCAAGAACCTTTCGTTCTTCAGAGACTCCTCCATTGCCACGTTTTCATGCAATCCATTCTAGCTGCATCTAAGTCCATCTGTGCTGGTTACACACAGAACCTACAGGGCTGTTAATAAGTTATGAAAAATATCAGCAGTCCTCAACAACAAAAGAGGGAGAAAGATAAAAAATAACTGGTTTTATGCAGTATTTTCTACAAAGACAATTCCATTCCTCACTCAGTGCAGGAGTGTCAAAGCAGCTTATTCCACTATGAAAATCATGCACTTTCTAGTTCCCTGTGCTGCTGCAACTCCTGCTACTGCTTGACAAGGACTCAAGTAGCCAGAAAAAGAAAAATAACAGGCTATAAAAAGCATACCCCGGGCCAGAAGGTTGGTTGTAACATTGCCAAAGCCCAAAGGAGCAGAAAGAAGTGGGAGAAGCATTAGAGGCTGGAGAAGCCTTCTAAGTGAAGGAAATTTGTCAAAAGCTCTATCTAGATTCAGCAGGAGAAAATGTCAGAAGCACATAAAATATATAAATATGTATCCTTATATAAATATATATTGACATATTCACACTCACACAGAAGGTACATATTTAAGCAGTGATTACAGATACACAGAAGATGCGCAAGATATTACAAGTAAGAATTTGTAAAATGCATTTGCTCCTCACGAAGTTTTCTCAGGGGAAAAAAAAGCCAGGTCTACCAACAAAATGTATGGCCTGTTTGCTTTGAGTTCACCAAAGTTGTGAGAAATCTCTGTTTTACAGGCTAAATATAACGCTGATCTTCAAAGCAAAATTCCCTCAGTGAGTTCTCTTTCATGTTAGCTTTTTCCTGTGGATTTATATGCTGGAAAGTTTTCAATCCAGGGATTACAGAGAGTGAACAAATTGAGATGCTAAGGCTAGTTCACCTCAAAAGATTCAGAGCAGCAGTAACTCTGGATCCCAGTCATTGTTTGGAGTTTGGTAAGTCAGAGACCCCATCACATAACTCAGGGGCAGAGCGAGATGTCTGCAACAGCTACATTAATTGAACCTGTGACAAATCCCTGGATTTTCCTGCAGAGGGAACAATCCCAGCGGTCTTTGGTTTGATTCTAGTTTTAGTTTTACACTGATGTATCTGATGTGGATCTTCCCCAAAGTCAGTAGAGATGTTCCACTGGTAAAGTGGAGAGGACAAGAGTCTAAATATTCATTATGTGATATCGAGGATCCCCTTTTATGCATTGTGGATATTAACAATCCAACAAATGCTTAGAAGATGTAAAATCCTGATCTACAGGGAGAGGATTCCTGCTCCTTTACGGTTTGCAAATGCTCTCTGGCAGTAAACAAGACTCCTCCTGCACTGCAAGTATTGCGTATAATGTCATCTGTCCGTTCAAAGTAAGGGTTGTGCAAAACTTAAAATCAATAGCAAAAGAAATGGGGTCTCAGTAGATAAAAAGAGGAATGACATAAAAAGGTTTTCGGGTTTGGCATGGAAAAAAATTTCTTGAAGTATTTGTAAATCAAAAAGCCCAAATTTTTCTGTACCATCTTTCATCCTCAGTTCTGTAAAAAAAAGGAATTGCAGGGATCAAACACTACAGCATTAAGCAGACGTCTGCAAACTGCTTAGAAAGTATGAAAGAGCTGTTATACTCAGTTATAGTATAACACATAATCATTTAAAAATGCAAATACTGGGAAAAACCCAAACAGGGTAGCCACAGGACAGAAAAACTCACATTTTAAACCTGTCAAATAAGCAAGGGTTTAGCTTACACACCACAGCAGTGAAGGACTGACACGAAATCAGAGACTAGATCCAAGTTTATAATAGTGCTTGAAGGAAGGCACCGTTAAAATAATGATTAAAATAATGATTATTATCACTCACACAGAGAAGGCAACAGGAAAGGCTTTGACTGGGCCAGAGGAATGGCAGAAGGATCAAAGAAGATTTTTCTATGTCTATAATTCTATAAATGTAAAAGCAATCAAGTATTTAAAAGGAATGGACATGAAGAAAAACAGGAAGCATAAGATAAATGAAATACCAAAGTACTCCTTGCCAGCCTATGACTTACTCATCACTGTTATTGCTTACTTACTTTTAAATACTATTTTAATGTAAAGTGCAAATCTAAACCAAGAATTTCCAAAGCGGCCAGTGATGTTGGATGCTCAGCTTGAACTATAAAGGGACTGAATTTCAGAAAGCAGGTCCTGTACAGAAACAAAACCTACTACATTGCTGTCATTTTTTACAAGCTGGACCTCATATATACATAGAAGGATGCAAGGGATTTATTTGGGGGACACATTTCTCTATCCCTTATTGCCCTTAATTTTGAGAGTCTGATACTGATGCCTGAATTCACAGTAAATGGCTCCTCACTCCTCAGTGAGGCTTTCTGAGACCAGCAACATGAAAAAATGGATTATGTTCTGGAATGGGATGTAAACTCACCTGAGCAATTTTTCAACCCCATTTCAGACACCTTCTACATTTATGATTTGAAAAGATTCATCTTTAACACAGAACTGACTCCTGCTAACGTGGAAGATCCTTGAATCCTTCTCACTGATGACAGATCCAATCCCATTTAAATTCTACATGCAAGTAAGAGGGAGATCTACAAACAAGAACAACTCCTAGCAAGTTAATTGAGAATGATTTAAGGCTTTGAGTGTTTCTGGGGATAGCAAAGATGTGAGGAAAGTTATTTCAAGTGGATGTAACTCCACTGAAGCAAATCTTACTTGCTTTCATTTTGACAGACCCGTGTGGCAGTCAGGTTATTACACTGTGCAAAGATAAGGGAGAGATTGATTAAACAGATCAGATGCAGTGTATTTATAGTGCCCATCTTAAAACAGAAAAGCAGAAAAGACCAACAGAGTTGTGGATTGAGCAGTTTCTAATGAGAGGATGAACTCCTTCCATGTCCTGCTACAGTAAAGGACACTGATGCAATGGACACATAAAATCAGCTGGAAATAAAATAAGTGGAAAGATGCAGAACTGCCTCATGTGAGATTGGTAGTTTTAGCTTGATTGAGTGAATCAAAACATTCAGGGGAATCCCCAAAACTCCATCATCCCTCCCCAGATTAAATCTCCAGTTTAACCCCAACACAGGGCTGGCCATATGCAGCTCACACTTCTCTCCCTGGGAGCCATCTGGAACTCCCTTGAAGAATCTCGACTTTCAAGCACATGTTGTGTTTAATTCCGACATTGACAGCCAAAAAGGACATTGTTGCATTTAATGACATTGTGCAAAGACTATATTGACTTCCTCCAGAAAATGGGTGATGTGGCCAAGTCCCGCCTCCGTTCTGTTCTACGTGTCTAAATCCAGTCCAAGGCCAAATGCTTGTCCTCAGCTGCCACCAAAGCAGCTCTCGTCTCCAAACTTCTGGAGACAAAAGAACACTGGTAGAATGACAAAACAAGGCAGATCCACCACGTTGCCAGTGGCAAAACTCTCACCCAGGAAAGCAGGAAGAAGTGAAGAGCAGGAGGTGTCATTCCATTCTCCAAGGAGTACTCTGGAGCCAGACTTCCTCTTCTGCATCATTAACCCTATGTCCCATAGAGCTTCAGCAGCAAGGACAGCATCCTACTGTGCCCCTGCACCAGCCTCCTCTGATGCCTGGTGGCAAGGGGACTCTCCCAGCACTGTGGGTCCTGCTCACTGCACAAAAAGAAGCTGCTCTCCCTCTCTCATGTCTTGAAAGAGCCAGTCCACACTCATCTTAAAAAAAAAAAAAAAAAAGGTTTCTCTGTTATCAGGGGAGGTTTCTGCCCCTAAGTCCTGCTTCTGCACAGGCAGGGTGTAAAGCTGCATGAACATTGTGGAGGGTCCATGGCACACCCCAGCACTGACTATTTAGATAGATCTGCAGTAGCAAATGAAAGGGATTAAAAACTTTAAATGCTGAGGCAGAAGATGTTCCACATGTGAGTGGAGCCTTCATGGCTGGGCTGGTTTTGGCTGGAGCAGAGTTAATTTTCTTCCCACTGACTAGTATGGGGCCATGTTTTGGGTTTGTGCTGAACACACGGTTGATAATACAGAGACATTTTTTGTTGTGCTGGCACAGGGACAAGGCCTTTTCTGTTTTTCCTACCACCATGCTGGCAAGGAGGCTGGAGCTGCACGGAGGGTTGGGAGGAGACACATTTGGGACAGGTGACTCCAACTGACCAAAGGGATATTCCAGACCGTATGGCACCATGATCAGTATATACAGAGGGAGGAAGATGGAGGAAGGTGGGGATGTTTGGAGTGATGGTGTCTGTCATCCCAAGTCACTGTTAGGCGTGAGGGAGTCCTGCTCTTCCAGAGATGGCTGAACACCTGCCCGCCCATGGGAACCAGTGAATTCCTTGTTTTGCTTGCCTTGTGTGCATGGCTTTTCCTTTCCCTATTAAACTGTCAACGTCGACCCAGGAGCATTCTGGCTTTTGCCCTTCCAGTTCTCTCCCTGATCCCACTGGTGGTGGAGTGAGGGAGCGGCTGTGAGGGGCTTGGCTGCTGGCTGGGGTGAAACCACGACAATGGCCAAACCCACCACTGCCAACACCCTATCCCAGTGCAGGTCACACATCCAGGTGTTGGCTTGTCTCATACCTCCATGGCCCACAGGATGGCACTGTGACACCCCACAAACTCCTCACGGGTTCTCAGTGGCACTTCCTGACAGCAACAGTCAGTACAATGCAGACTTTTTCACGCTGCACGTTCTTCCTTTGAATGTTCAGGCTTTCCAGAATTCAGTGGAATTCTACAGATTCTCCCATGCTGGTGCTTGTCTTTGCCCAGAAATATCACCTCCCTTCCTGTGGGCATTTTGCTTGACTAACAACAGTAATCTCATCCCCAGAAAAGGCTCAGCCTGGAGAAAAGGAGGCTCAGGGGGGACCTTCTCATTCTCTACAACTCCCTGACAGGAGGTTGTAGCCAGGTGGGGGTCGGGCTCTGCTCCCAGGGAACAAGGGACGGGACAAGAGGAATTGGCCTCAAGTTGTGCCAAGGGAGGTTCAGGTTGGACATCGGAAGGAATTTCTTCACTGAAAGGGTGGTCAGGCATTGGAAGGGGCTGCCCAGGGAGGTGACAGAGTCCCCATGCCTGGAGGTGTTCAAGAAATGACTGGATGTGGCACTCAGTGCTCTGGTCTGGTTGTCAAGGTGACCTGTCAAAGGTTGGACTTTATGATCTTGGAGGTCTTTTCCAGCCTTAATTATTCTATGATTCTATGAACAGCTATTGCTCACAACACACTTGGTATGTTCAAAGTACTATACAAAACCAACTTCAGTTCATAACCTTGCTATTTACCACACCATTTGCATTTTACTTCAGATCACTGCAAAAACTTGTAGTTTTTGTAGCCTACAGCTTTCCAGCACCGACTGCCCACCAAGCCTTTACACACACATTCGTGGACACACTTGGCACATGCACTCTTGTTCAAGCATCCACACAGTTTCCCAATCCTTTCCCATTTGTGGAGCCAAACCACAGATGTTAAAATTTGGGCTGTGCGTCAGATTTCAAAGCCTTCTCATCAGAGTTTGATGGGCCTATGACACAGGGCTTAGATTTTTCCCTTTATTCACAAAGCATCCCTTCAAGAGAAATATTCTGGGAGAACTGCAGAGTCAATGATTTTAAATTAAAATTCAACAAGATATGCTTGTCCTTATTAAAATTTTTGAAAAAGATCACGAAGGTCAATTATTTCAGCTTAAAGTAGCTGAGAAGATGAAGCAACCTGAGTTTTACTCAACTTGAATCCAACTTTCCTTATCAGCTTTAACTTCAGTTGCTAGCCCTCGTTAAATCCTCATCTGTTTTATCTTCACTGCTGTTTTAAATGCTTTTTTTTCAGTGTACCCGGGAAACCAGCACACAAAAAACCACCAAAACATTACAGCTGGGTCTGCAGCAGAGGCAAAGAAAACAGTTGCTAAGGACAACGGCCTGCTGAGGGACAGGAAAACAGCCATGGTCCTGCCTTCTCTCCAAGTCTTGGGAAGCCAGGACTGGATGACAAGAAATGTGGAAAAGGGCCCTGAGGACAAGGAAACTTCTGCCATGGTTGTGGCAGTGGTAATAGTCCATTCCATCCTTTACTTCTCCCCTCCTCCCAAGGGTCTCTAGGGCTCCTCTGGCTCAGCTTGGCTTTCTCACTCTCTCTGTTCCTCCCCATGGCTTAACTCTGGTAACACATATCCAGCAATATTTAATTTTGCCCTTGCAGCTGAGGCACATCAGGCTGGCACCATAAAACATTAACAAACCCAAAGCAACTGCACGAATTTATAGGAAAGCTGCCATGCTTTGACGGAGTCATGGAGTTAAAAGAAATCACCACGAGCGGAAGGCATTGCTTTGGTGGACTCCACGCCTGGAGGCGTGTATGGAGGTGGCAGGGTGCAGGTCACACACTCCAGGATCAGGAGAGCAACAGCCACCTGGGCACAAGGACTGTGATCAAAAACAGCCACGCAAATACAAGTGATAAGTTCGGATCTCCACTACTGGTCCAACGGTTTCACCAGAAAAAAACTTCCCAAAGTCCATGGTGTGTTTAGGCTTTAACAGACATTATTTTAAGTGCTGTCTTCTACCAGATTTCTGGGAGTGTGAATTTATGGTATCTTCTGACTGCCTGGCTGCTTAGCTAAGTATTTATACTCCCACTGTAGTTGCCTGAATACCCAGTAGTGAGACTTCTGATTATTGACAGAAACCACGGAAGGGGGCATAGGGAAATATTCACAGAATCCCAGAATGGTTTGGGTTGGAAGGGACCTTCAAGATCATCTTCCAACCCTCTGCCATGGACAGGGACATCTTGTATTAGACCAGGTTGTTCAAAGTCCCATCCAACCTGGCCTTGAACACTTCCAGGGATAGGGAAGCCACAGCTTCTCTGGGCAATCTGTTTCTGTACCTCACAACACTCAAAGAATTTCTTCCTAAAAAGATACTATTAATAGAGGCAATGTAACTGAGGGTCAATTAAAGAGGGTCAACATCCCATTTATCCTGTTTCCAGCTGTGAAAATAATGATGCCCTTTATGGAAGTTACAACCATGTGAAATCAGAAACAGGTTTACAGAGAAGCTCCCTGGAGTTCCCACAGTAACCAGCTGCCCCAGCTGAACATCTAGGACACAGGGTGTCCAGAGAATGTGGATGTTCCATCCCCAGAAGTGCTCAAGGCCAGGTTGGATGGGGCTCTGAGCAACCTGGTGTAGTGGAAGGTGTCCCTGCCCATGGCAGGGCGATTGGAATGAGATGATCTTTAAGATCCCTTCCAATTCAGGCCATTCTATGATCCTAATTTCCCAAGCCTGCCTCACACCATCTGCTTGTGACTCCCTATAGGAAAAACATGGTCATTTGCATTACCTGAAGACAAGTAAGTTTACCAATGGATACACTAATTGTTCCCATAGAACCTTATCACTGATGAACACCCAACTGCATGCTGAGGAGAGAAAGGTTTTATTTCCCTTCTGCAGCTAGGGGAATTGAGGCACAGGAAAAATGAAATGTCAGATGCATACCAGATCCAGACCCAGAATGTGCCAGTGAGCATCAGCCTACCCACAGACTGGTGTGGTGCTGTGGCAGATCTGACAGTCAAAACTCAAAATACTCAAATAGAAACTTCTGTTATGCTTTAAAACACTGGATTTCCAGGATAAACAGGTCTTGTTTCCTAACCATAATGAAAATTGACCATCTGAAAAAATAAAGGCTTCTAAAGCACCCTGTACCACACTGCCTAGTTGGCATCAGAAGAAAAATGTGAGAATTTGCCTCCGTTTGCCTGAAACCAAGTCTCTGCATGAGTAGGACTGTTAAAATATTTCAGCCATCAAAAAAAACTCCTCATGCATCATGGTGGGCACAAAGACATGGCAACAGTCCCTCTCCAAAAACATAAGGTTTTTGTGAGACTCATGCCTTGCATGAAAGACTCAGGCACCTAAATGTGCTACAGGACAGAAAGCAATTTGCAAGAGGATTCATCTGGGCCTTTTTACATATGCTTGTCTCTGAATCACCAATATATGACTAAATATAAACCATGAAGAGCCATAATTGCTATTCTATGTATCTTCCTATTCCTCTGAAAGATCATAAAGGAAGAAGAACCAGCAAAGTATTTAGGAGGATTAGTTCCTAACAATGCCAATGAAAATCTGCAGGAAAAAAAACATCTTGCCAGATTCAAAGTGCAGATTTCACTGCTCAGTACCAGCCCTTCATGCTTGGAGAGTTGATACAAATCTCTGAAAGAGCTTGTGAACTCCTCCCATCTCCAGTGTATCTTCTTCTGCTGCTTTACCACCGTGGTCCCTGATACCAACTTATGAAGTCTAAGAGAAAAACTTGCTCGAATTTCCTTCTCTTGAACTAGCTATGAGAAGTTGATATCAGCCTCTTATCTCCACAGAGCATTCCATGAGCTCTCAATTTACCTCACAGTAAGTCAGCTCTGGGCTTTGTCACATAGAAATATTTTGCACACTTTTAATTCACGGGACGGCCCAGAAGGGAACGGAGAGTCACAAATAAAGGGGGTTGCACCAAGTATTTTGTATTTGAAAAACTTCATCATCACTGGTCTACTCTGGCCTCCAATCAGGAGGTCTGGAGACACACCATCTATAACGCTGTTGATGCCTTTGAGAACGCACGCAGGGTCACTCTTGAGGAGAAGAGACAATGAAGAAAGAATTGTGTCTTGTCAATACCGCCTAAGGAGTCTTTCTGCTGTGCCTTTTGCAATCAGATGTGTCTATCTTGCATTGGCCTTTTTAGCCACCAGTGTGCTTGTAGCAAATGTGGATAGAGCCCTCCCCAAATCTTCGTTTGCGAAGCCCAGCCATGATGATGATTTGAAAAACAGAAATCAGAGCCAATAGAGCAGGACTTATTAGCATTTGGCTATTACACAAGTCTCACACACAGGGCCAAATATCTTCCTGTGTTTCTTTGATCCTCATTGTCCATCTGCTCGTTACTCCTGTTATGGCAGTAACACAACACTGTGACCTGAGGAGGAGGGGCTCCTTACCGTGCCTGACATCATCGAGGTGTTAGGGAAGAGATGGGACATACTCAGAAAGATCTCCATGTCTAAATGGTTTAGGAAAAAGAAACTAAACGGCCTAATACTGCCCTGTTTTATTGCCAAGGCACTGAGATATGTGGGACATCCAAAGGCTCTGTGACAGTAGTGGGGACTGTCCCCTTGACACCAAATCTAGAATTTAATTACCAAGACCTTCCTCATTAAGAGGTCCCTTAACTAAAGAAAAGCTTCACACCTCTTTTTGCTGAAATTACTAATAAGCAGAAATGCCAGAGCAAGAAGTACCAGTGGGTGTTTTTTGCTGCTACGTAGGTTCTGTGACTGGGGATGGAAAGATGCACCAGCCTCCAAACTCCATCACAGCTTTGTCACAGCTGCAGCTGGCTTGATCAACATGTATTCAGGCATCTTCTATGGAAATGTTGATTAGTGGTTACCATGCAAAGAACTCCCAACTCATCTTCTCTGAAAACCCCTTAGTTAAGTGTTAATGGCACTTCAAAAATCTGCACAGGTTTGAGGTTTTTTTAAAGAGCCAAGAAGAAGGTAAGTAAGGAGGGGAGCTATAGCACATTCCAGATAGTGACTTCTCCCTCCATTATCAGTTCACTCAGAAATTTTTCAGTAATAATTTTTTGTGGATTTTTTCCCCTTTCCTTTTTTTTTCCCCCCTATTACTCTCCAAGTAAAAGTTCCTAAAAGATGACCAGCTGAATGGAATCATAAGAGTGGTTTGGGTTGGAAGGGACCTTCCTTTGGAAGGATCATCTCCTTTCAAACCCCTGCCATGGGCAGGGACACCTCCCACTAGACCAGGTTGCTCAAATCAGACAACCTGATGGAGCTGCAGCAGAGCTGACTCGAGGCTTTTCTCAACAAGAGATGCAATGCATTGTTCCAGTGATTCCAGGGAGCTCATGGTAGTTGAGGAATGACCAGAAACTCCAAGAAGAAGGAAGATCAGCATAGGGCTGGAGAGCTCTGGATAGGGAGAAAAGACTAGATGAGGTCAGCAGCAGTTCCAGGTTGAGGGGAAGCGCAATGAACATAGTTTGGTAGGACTTAAAGGGGTATGAACTTCCTCTCTGTCTCTAGAGTGGTTCCTAGAGTGATCTGGTATTCCTTGCCCCACCCTACCCCAGTCCTAGGACCTCCTTCTCTTCTCCCAGTCACATCAAGAAAAAACACCTCCCAAGACTCACAGCTCCTCCCCTAGTTCTGCCTCCTACCCACAAACCCCAAGTATTAAATAATAAAATCACCAGGACTTGGTGTTTTGTAGGTAAATGGGTCCACTACGTCAAACAAGCTGGAGGACACAAGATATGTGGGAAGATCTTAAAATTTCTCAGCTCTTTCTTCGCTTTTGTTTACTTTGCCCCCAGTATTTTCCTGACTAGAGGAGTCTTGTCCATCTTTTGCTAGCCTAGAAAAGTCAGCCTCCTCCAGCTTCCACTTGCACAGCAATTTCCATTCACCTGATTGTTCTTGCTCTTCTTCTGTGCATCCTTCCTGACCAAATTTAGGTCACCAACCATTCACACAGCATTCCAGATGAGGCCTTACGAAATTAATACTTCCCAGGTGATACTGAATATGCTTCTTCGGAGACTTTCAAAGACTTGCACCTGCAATTTTTATGGCTGCATTACTCTGGTGGCTCAGTAAGTGACACTGGCACTCTGGCTGATCTAAGCATCCCCAATCTTTCTTTCTGTCTGTCTTCCACCAAAATCTCTACGACATTAATTTCTGTGCTATTTAATATATTTCCATTTCTTTAAAGTCAATTATTCAGTCATCTAGTTCTGTGTCCTAATCCCCAGTCTCAAAGATGACACTTAGGTTACTTCACTGCTAAATTTTGTAGTCTCAGCTCTACTGCTAATATTCTGAACAATCCCAGGACTAATCCTTGAGGAACATCTTTACTCTGTTTTTTACTGACTCAGAGAATGAATCAAGGGAGGTGATTTGGCCCCTCTGCCCTGCTCTGGGGAGACCCCCCGGCAGTGCTGCCTCCAGCTCTGGGGGCCCAGCACAGCAAGGACATGGAGCTGTTGGAGCAAGTCCAGAGGAGGCACCAAGATGATCAGAGGGATGGAGCAGCTCTGCTGTGAGGAAAGGCTGAGAGAGCTGGGATTGTTCAGCCTGGAGAAGAGAAGCTTTGGGGTGACCTAATGGTGGCCTTCCAGGACCTGAAGGGAGACCACAAGCAAGATGGAAAGAGACTATTTCCAAGGGCCTGGAGTGACAGGACAAGGGGCAATGGCTTCAAACTGATAGAGAGTAGGCTTAGATTGGATAGTAGGGAGAAATTCTTCCCTGTGAGGGTGGTGAGGCCCTGGCACAGGTTGCCCAGAGAAGCTGGAAGTGTTCAAGGCCAGGTTGGATGGGGCTCTGAGCAATCTGATCTGGTGGAAGGTGTCCCTGCCCACGGAACTAGATGATCTTTAAAGTCCCTTCCATCCCTAATCATTCTGTGATTCTATGCCTCTATTTTTTTCTATTAACCCTGACCTCTCCCATCCCATGTAGCATTTTTCTGTACAGCATATGAAGCTTGCTGTCCAATTTCAGGGGAGGCACGACCAAGATCCAAAGAGTTAAGAGCAGGAAAGATATAGCCCAATTTGTTTAAACTTAGTATTCCCTCAAAACAGAGACTCTGAAACCAGCAGATGTACTGCCAACCTACCACGACTGCAGCAATTTTCACGTAGCTCTAGCAGCAAAAACCTGTAGGAGGGGTAGAGTTTGTCTCCACATCTACCTCTGCCACCCTTCTGTTGTTATATTATTTAAGACTTGCAATCACATTTCTGCGGCTTAAAACACTCTGTATCCACACAGAAAACCTCCAAGCAAGAGGAAGCCAACGCGAGCTGGAACGGGAGAACAGTCGAGAATTCAGGACCAGCACTCTGCATGAGGAACCTGATGACCACACAAGCCTCTCACTAGCCTGGATTCTGCTCCAGCCCCGGCACGTGAGTGTGATGTCAAGGATACAAAAGAGCTGAGCATGGCACAGCGCGCAGGCACTTGCCTCCACCTTATGGTGTGACAACGGCACACCCTCCTGAGGGCTCCATAGCAGACACGCAGACAAAAGGACTGTGGTCCAGTTCTGCTTTCAACAGGGATAAATTTGGAGTCACTTCACTGACGTCAGTGGAGTTATTCCAGAATTGCACCCGTGTAAAAGAGGGCAGCATCTGCTTTCTGAAAATGGATGCCATCAAGCTAATTGAAAACAACAGATGCATCAAGGAGCAGCAAGAAGAGAGGGTAATGCTCCAGTTTTCTTGTAAAATACCACTTAATTTCCCTCCAAAGAATGTAAGAGTATTCACCAACATATACTGGAGCATACACCAATATGTAGTCTAAAAACTAAACGTTTTGTTGGTGTAAAATTGTATACAACCTTTCAGGTGAATGGAATGTGTATCTGCAATACCTGAAGAGATTTACTCTCGTCATCTGCACTTACAGTCCTCTTCTTTGGGCCTGATTCTTCTCTCACACTTAAATTAGGAGTCATACCACTCATATTCTTAAGAAAGTATTTATCTAACCTTAAGTAGAGAGCAGAATTGAGACCTCTGTTTTCTTTAAACAAACAACAGCTGAATTTGGTAATTAAATGGATAAATTTGTGATTTACAACATTTTTTGACTAAAAGCCTTCCAAAACTTTGTACCACTGAATAAATATCTTAGTGAAAATAAAGCCAAAGAAGGACTTACTGAATCTTCAAGGATAAGACAAAAGTTTCCCATAGATCTTGTCTCTAATAAATAGTCAACACAGCTTCAGTATTTGGGGTGACCATGGAAGTTGATGAGCACTTTCTCTTCTGTAAATCCTGTCTTTCTTTTCACTAAGAAGTACTTGCACATTGCTTCAGCCTCTCTTATTAATTTGCACTACAGACAACATGGATATTCCCAATGGTGAGAGTTTATCAGTGAACGTTTATGCTTTGGCAATGTAAAACCCACACTGATCACAGGCATGTGTTTCCCACAGTGTAAAACCATGCTATGCTATGCAAGCTCTTGTATCAGCCAACAAGCCCCAGACAGACTTCCCTGGATCACAGGAAAACCCATGGAAAGCATGTGGAATTAACAGGTACTAACAGCATAAGCTACACTTGAAAACAACTAGTGCAGTCTCTGTCTGCTTTCCCAAAAAAACCATTTTTCTGGGTTTATCTCCCTGGCTAGGCTCGTGTGTTACTTAGGACCTGACCCTCCAAAAGAAGAGCTCCTTCTTGAAGCTAGCAGGCAATTTCCTCACCAACTGTCTTTGGTGGCAGCTAAGGACATTCAGCGTTCACAGGTTCCTTTCATCAGGGGATTAAGTCTTTTCATCCTGCAAACACCTGCTCCCCTCCTTCTGTGTAAAGGAGGTGACTGCAATTCAGGCATTAGACTGTGAACCTGCTGATAACATGGCTACAAATGTCTTCAGAATAGGATCTGTCTCTAGTGCAACTTCAAAGAGCAAGATGAAGAGCTCAAGGCTGTGCTTTCATTTACAGCAACGTAAATAGTGCTATCTTGTGCTTACAGGGCTGCCACTGAGGGCAGGATCTTCTTTAGTCTTAAACTTCCCTGTGGATTTCTCCACATACTACCACCATTAAGAAATAAATAGACAAAATGCTGCTGCTCTTATTTCTGTCAATATAAACTTTAAAGAGAAGCTTAACTTTGCTGAGCTCAGTAGACTTACTTGGACTCAAGTCAGATGAGCACTTTTGGGAAAGCTGTGGTTAGCTCCTGCTGGAATCTGCAGATCCTTCCCTGGTGTAAACAGGACCTCAAGAAAAGAACAAACAAAAATAAGCAGTTTAACAAACAGTACGTAAGCTTTGACTTGATGCAGAAGATTGAAGTTGGAGCCCGATATAATCCAAGGTAGTTGTACTAAAAGGAGTTTTGCCAGCTTGAATCAGCAGATGGTGAGGATCTGGCTCATACTATATTTTTGTAGTTTATAATTATCTTTCTTTCTTCACCTAGAACCAGATTCTCCCTTTAGGCCGCAAATCTTAATTATAAAATCCTTCCTCATTAGTTTCAAGAAATTCTTAGTCATTAATTTCATAGAACAAAAAGAAATCTTACCTATTTTAGCTACAGCTGCAGATGCTGGAGCTGTTTATTCCTCTGCTTTCCGGGTTGATGCTGTTCTTTCCATCACTGTACAGAAGACACTTCAGTCCTTACCCTCTCTCTTACTGCCCCGAATTTCCTTTATACTCACTCTTCTTTATCTCCATAGGGATCTCTGTACACTGAACGAGAGGGCCAAGGAGAGAACACCAAGTCCAGTCACCTTCACCCCCATGGCTGCTGTAGCAGTGAGTTTTTATCCATGAAAGAAAAGGGCCAAACAGAAAATTGCTCAGAAATCCTGAATTCCAACATTTTCCACACAGGAGCAGAATAGGAATTTCATCTTGGAAGGAAGTGCAGGAATCTACTGGTAATGCAGACCTTGAAATATCACAAAACAGGTCTTCATGCCTTTCACGCTTACGGTCCTTTAAGTGGATTAAAAAATGGTGTCCTCAGTAGAATTCTTTTTCTTCCTTCCCCACCTCCAAGGAGATGATTTCTGCCCTGTCCTGCTTTGGTGCAAAACATCCTGTGGGAAAAATCTCTGGGGAGCTGATTGTCACAAACCAGCCAAGGGATCAGGAAGGAACAATAGTCTTTTCCACTGCAAAACTATTTCCTAGTGCGACTGTTGAAAGAGGAATTTCTGGTCTTTTCACGTGATGCTTTAGCTTGTGTTCCCTGTCACTGGGCACCCAGATGACTCTACATCCACAGGCCAGTTGTCCCTCAGCTCCTTGACTGAGTGCTCAGATTGTCCCTTCACACACTCTCCACCCCCCCTGTGTACAAGTTAAATCTCTTCCCATCTCCAGGTTTGCACTCCCTTCTTTCAAAAGCTGGTAACTGTCCTTCTGAAGTTGGACAGGACAAGTTGTACATGATACAAGGTGATGGGATCATCTTCAGGAAGCAAGGAAAACGTCTGTGAAGATGAGGTGCTAATATCTGAAAACAAAATATCCAACGAGGGCTTTTGCTTGTAGCCACAGTCACAGCGTAGAGAGAAACAGTCCGGGAGGTTGTTATGGAAACAACTCCCTGGAGGTGCCTACTTGGCTTCACAAGGACGTGCTCTACCTTCAGAAGGAAATAGCTTCAGAAGGAACAAGACAGATTTGCATTTTGAACATTCAGGGGTGAGTGCTGTGGGCTGAGAACTTGAGGTAAAATTCTTGAAAGCATTTCTGTGATTTGGTGACAATGAGACCTCTGTAAAGTCGATGGCACAGGTGCCACTATGTCACTTCAGTCACAAGAAAACCCCCAAAAAACCTTAATAAAAATATCAAATTCCACAAGCTCTATAATATATGGGATTATTGATGACTCTGGGACTTCACTGCAGTTCAGGAGGTGTTTAGAGAAGGATTTACATGCCCAAATGACTCCCAAGGTTACAATTTCCACACTTCTGTTAGCTTTTTGCATTTCTCTTCGCTCTAACACAGAAAATCCAGGGAACAAACACCACTCCTGCTTTGCACATTTTTACATGCACTTTCTTTTGAAAAATTAAAAATGTGGATGACAAAATCTGCACAAAGCTGCCTGTTTACAACAGAATTCCTTCGCACCTTGGGTATGCATGCCCCTCGTCTGTATGAAGACTTTTAAAACCCACTAGAAAGTCACTGCTGAATTTCACCAGAGAACAGGAAATCTCTTTTTTTGCCGGAGTCTCCATGCCCAGAGGTCTGTCATGTTGGTCAGGAGAACAACCTGTTCTGAGCAGGGAGGGCTCTGGTAAGGGCAACGGGGCCAGGCTGAAGGGAAGAAACGAGCACAGGAATTTTTTGACACAGGCTCAGCGTGCGTCTCATGACTCCTCCCGAACTTATGTTTTAACCTGAGTTTTTTATATCTTACTTTGGGGAAACTTCTATCAGCTGATACACTCAGGCATAAAATATCCCCAAACATGGGCATTCTGCTAAGATAGGGCAGGAGCCTTGAAACATTCCTCTTAAACAGCAGGTTCCTTGGCTGGTTTCCAGCAACATGAAATTCGAAGGGAAGTCCCTCTCTTGCCCTCTCAGTAAAGATCTCATTATAGTGACCCTGAAACACAACTAACAACAACACCAGCTTTTTACTCAATAAACTCAATGACCTGGACTTGGGTCCTTTTAGACAAAATCAACAGAGATGCCACCATGCTGATCTCCTTCCTCAGTCCCACTTATTCACCAGGACAACTTACCCACCAGCTGATTACACTCTTCAAGGGATGCAGAATGGCTCCCAAGGCCCAGAGCTCCACAAACCTTTGCCTCAATCCCAAGGAAGCAAAGAGAAATTATACACTATTCAGGCACACTCCTCTGAGCTACGAGCCCTCACCACACCACGCCTGTATCTCCCAGACTGACACAAGTGGCATTTTCCTCCTGATTTCAGAGAGAGAGAACAGAGATTTTAATGCAATGGTTGTGTGCTGACCCCACGGGAGATCCCCGCATGCTAAAAACCTTGGAGAGGATAACAGGGCTCTGGAGAAATGGAGCAGAGTCAGGATTTGCACAAACAACTTCTACCATATGACCAGGGCCCAGATGAGGAGAGGCCACAGTAAAAGCACTCTAGGCATGGAGCCATATCTCAAGATGACTGCAAACAGGCAGGGTAATGAAGATGCAAACAGATCCCTTCTCACAGCCAGTTCTAACTATATTAAAGTATATGGATGGAGCTCTGAGCAACCTGATCTAGTGGAAGGTGTCCCTGTCCACAGCAGAAGGGTTGGAACCAGATGATCTTTTAGGTCCCTCCCAACCCAGGCCATTCTACGATTCCATGATATGCCTTTAGCATTCTCAGTCTTATGGCTGAAAAGCATTATATATACATAAAACGCATTCTATGTATTTTGCACCTGGATATTATGTCTGGTTTATGTATTCCATGCGTCACATGCAATATGGAGTACATTCTAATATGCATATCATACAAGATCATGCAAGGCATTAACGGCTGCCTTTGCTTTCATACACATGCAGACATGTGAATGCAAAATATACACTTAGATTTTAAACAAGAAAGGCTTTTCCTTGCAGAAAAATTTGCCAGTAGAATCTGAAAGCATCCATTCCCCCTTTTCACCTGCTGGCAGCAGCTGAAACATTTTAAACTTCGATGTAAGGCAGAGCTGACTGAAACTAATTCAATGATCTCAGAAGCAAAATGTGCATCTTAAGACACAAATCTTGGCAAACCCGGCACTGCAGGCCAAGCTATGCATATCTTGCATTGCTGGCATATACTGCTCTCATAAAACCCAGTGCAAAAAACACTGCTGTCCCTTCTATCCATGGAACACCAAACACTGGCTGGATCAGTCATACAGCAAAAGCATCCCTTCAAGGCTAGTTGCTTCTCCCCTCATTTGAAACCGTTGGGTTTGTGCAGGTAGCTTAGGGAAGTTTGTAACCACAGTCTCAAATGTTAACGCCCTTACCCTGAAGCAATTTATGCCTGTGAGTCGTTAAACCTTTGAGATCCTCCCACAGCACAGGTGCAGCTGCCTGTGGTCAGAATTTTTCAGCCTTGCCAACAAAATACTACCATGCAAACTTCCCTCAGCTATACGAATGCTCAATGAAAAAAAGCAGTGGAGTCAACTGCTCTCACATGCCCAAATACAGAGCTGGGTATCTGAGGCACAAAGCACATCTTACTAAACGCTATTGTGTGGAGATAACAAATGAATTTACTCAAATGCGCCTTGCATCAGAAGGCACTTACCACTATGAAGATTAAGTTGGTACTATAAAGGCCAATTAACATCAGGGCACTGGCATAAATAAGGCTGAGATAAGCTCAAAATACAGAGAATCATCACCAGTACTGTTGACTGCTACAAGCCTGTTTTTGATACATGGTATATACGGTGACGAGCAGCAAAAGAGCCTTCAGATCTATGTACCTTTTTTTTTCTCTTGAAACACAAACCAAAAAGAGGATCTTTAGCATGCCAAGGGTTGCAAAGAAGGCAGGCATCTGCTTGCTGACTCTCCCCTACAGCTGCAGAGCTCGCTGTGCTCCTGGCTGCAGCGTTTCCATTATTCAAAGGCAATGGCATGGCAGGCGTGACCGATCCCACAGCCAAGGGCACCGCGCCGGCACAGGAACCAAGGGCACAGCTTGAGCCAGATGTTTGCGGCCCCTTTAACTGTTCACTCTGCTGAATCCTTCAGCCGAAGTAGTGGCAAGGGCTTCTCTGCCAGTGGAGTAACAATGCTTGGTTTCAGAGCAAATGTTGGGTTAAAAGCAGTCTTCAAAAGCAGAGAAAGAAATTCACAGGGGAGTGGGGATGACAGCTAGCACTCCACGGAATAAAGCAAGAACATTTCTGGCCGCACACAGTAATGAGAAACAGCAAATCAGGACAGAAGAGCCCATTATCACAATCATTCTGTTTACGGTATCACAATTCACAGTCTGGCATGTAAATGCTGAATAGATCCAGCTGCTTGTAGGAAGGCTGCTGTACAGCAGCTCGCAGCTCCATGTCTGGACCCAGGAGAACGTAACTGATCACACCTCTGTCAGCATCTTCTTCTCTTTAAAACCCTGGTTACTGGGAGGAATGAAGTTGGAGTATTTCATGGACTCCAGGTCTTCTGCTTCCAGGAATTCAGATTTGCTGAGAGACTGGTTACTGTCCCCCTTCTTAGGCTCAAAGAAGGGTGACTGTTGCTGGCCACAGGTGACGTGGGTGTACTGGCACTGCTCCTCATGATCAGTCTCTCGGTGGTAGAAGTAGTTGAAGTTGGACACAATGACAGGAACGGGGAGGGCGATGGTGAGCACACCTGCAATGGCACACAAGGAGCCCACAATCTTGCCACCAATGGTCATGGGATACATGTCCCCGTAGCCCACGGTGGTCATGGACACCACTGCCCACCAAAAAGCATCAGGGATGCTGGTGAACAGGGAGTCAGGGTCATCAGTCTCTGCAAAGTAGACAGCGCTGGAGAAGAGGATCACCCCGATGAAGAGGAAGAAGATGAGGAGGCCCAGCTCCCTCATGCTGGCCTGGAGAGTCTTCCCTAAGATCTGAAGCCCCTTGGAGTGCCTGGAGAGCTTGAAGATCCTGAAGACTCTGACCAGACGGATGACCCTGAGGATGGCCAGGGACATGGCTTGCTGCTGGCCCCCGTTGTTGCTGCTGCCCCCAGATTGTTGTTTCTGCTGCTGCTGCTGGGCCAGCTCAGTGCCCAGGGTGATGAAGTAGGGGATGATGGCCACGATGTCGATGATGTTCATGATGTTGCGGGAGAACTCGGGCTTGCTGGGGCAGGCGAAGAAGCGCACGAGGAGCTCGAAGGAGAACCAGATGATGCACAGGGTCTCGATGAGGAAGAAGGGGTCCGTGAAGAAGGGGCCGGCGCCGGCGGCAGGGCGCAGGGGCGGCGGGGTCCCGCTCGGGGCCGGCGGCGGCGGCAGCAGCAGCGCCTCGTCGCCGAGCGGTGCTGCCTCCCCGAAGCCAGGCTGGGTGCCCTTGGGCTCCTGGCGGAACTCCGGCAGGGTCTCTAGGCAGAAGATGACGATGGAGATGAGGATGACCAGCACGGAGACGATGGCGATGGCGCGGGCCGGCCCAGAGCTCTCGGGGTACTCAAAGAGCAGCCAGACCTGACGCTGGAAGTGGTGCTGGGGCAGGGGCTTCTCCTCCTCTTGGATGAAACCCTCGTCCTCCCGGAAGGTTTCGATGGCCTCCTGGCCCAGCTGGTAGAAGCGGATCTCCTCCAGGAAGATGTCGAGAGGCACATGGACCGGCCGGCGGAGCCGCCCCCCGGACTGGTAATAGTAGAGGATGGCGTCGAAGCTGGGCCGGTTGCGGTCGAAGAAGTACTCGTTGCGGAGCGGGTCGAAGTAGCGCACCCGGCGGCTGGGGTCGCCCAGCAGCGTGTCGGGGAAGATGGAGAGGGTCCGCAGCTGCGTCTCGAACCGCAGCCCGGAGATGTTGATCACCAGCCGCTCGCTGCTGCAGCAGCTGCCGCCGCCGGCGCTCCGCTCCTCGCCCGGCGCCTCTGCCTCCGCCTCGCCCGCCCGCGGGGCCGCCAGCGCCAGCGGCTCCTCCGCCCGCATCCCGCCCGGTCCGCTCCCTCCGCCTCGCCCCGCTCGCCTTCAGCGCCCGCCGCCCGCCGCCATCCGCCTGTTGCGCCTCGGGGCGGCCGCAGCTCCCGGAGCGGCTCCTCCCGCGGAGCCGGGGGGGACGGCGGGGCTGCGCGGCTCTGCACACACACACACGCACCGGGGGGACGGGGAGGGGCACGAGCACACGGCGTGACACGGAGGGGCACACGCAGACACACACACGGGCACACGCAGGGACGCGGAGACACACGGACACGGAGACACACAGACACGCAGACACGCAGACACGGCGCCCGCGCGGGCGCGCTCAGGGACGGAGCGATGCGCGCACCCAGCACGGCGAGACACACGCGCGAACCCGCGGGCGGGGGATGCTCGGCCCCACCTCTCCCCGGCAGCAGCCGGATTTTGGGGGGAGACCCCCGCGGGGACCGCGCTGCCGGGCGCAGCTCTGCTGTCAGCCGCCTCTCAACAGCTCGTCCGAGGGGCGGCACCGCCCCCGCCCTTCTTCCCCCCACCTCTCCACCACGGAAACCTGCCCCTCCAGCCAAACCCCCGATGGGGGCTGTCCGACAGCGCTCAGGTCTCGGCCGTGGGACCCGGCGGACCTCGGTGCTGTTCCCGTCCCTGCCGCAGGCTGGAGTTGACCTTGAGCCAGGCGCTCCATGCCTGTGGCTCGCGGACCTCCATTTATAAATGTCATTGCCATGATGCAAGCGCGGCGGTGGCACCGGACCATCCGCAGATGGAGACAACCTGTCACGGCAAACAGTGCAACTGGGGGAAAGATACGGGTAAATGCAGTTTCCTTCCTCTTATTTGCAGGGGATAGAGTTTACCCCTTCTCCCAGGTACCAAACAGGTGAGCTTGCTCTTTTTTTTTTTTTTTTTTACCACCACCCAGTCAGCACTAAGTCTCCCCGAGAGCCAAATCTGCATTTCAGAGGCAGACTACCAGCTCTTTTGGCTTTAGAAACCTGTGGCTTGCTCCATCCATGTCACACTTAGCTTCTGAAAGCACAGGGAAACTCACGACCGTGTACTTTCTACTCAAATAACTCGAAAATGGGGCTAACAGGAGAGTCTGCTTCCATCCTTCCCAGGGCAAGTGTCTGTCTTTCACTTGAAAGCCCTTTGTCAGTGCTAAATATTATTAACCAGGCTTTTATAATCATAGTATCTGATGCCTTTGCTGGCTGCAAGCCATGTCCTTAGCCTACACTATCTCATAGCAGCACATATCTAGAGAAAAACATTCCCCTCTTTACCCCTCCTCCCAGTTGCTCCAAACTAGCTGGCACTACCCAGTTCAGGCTCTGGACATTTTGACCAGCTGACTGTGGCTGCCTTGTTTGGCTCTGTCCTCAGCAAGGAGGTGAATATGATTTAACGTCACTTAATCCTTTTTCATTTCTCACTCATTAGCATTGAAGATGGCTGTTGTAAAAGGAAGCATATTTTCTCCTTTATGTGAAGATGGCTGTCTCACAAGGAAGCATATTTTTGTTTCGTATTATACATAATTGAGGTAAGGAAAAACAATTGCCCAGAGAATACACCTTTTCTTTAAAAAAAAAAAAATCATGAATCGATGTTTACCTTTGTAATAGTAAAATGCTTCTTGCTGAAATTTCTTTTTCAATTATTAGAATGAATTATTCATCCCTGGGATTATTTGAATCATAATTATGATTTATTCATTTTCATGGTTAACTATTGAGAAATCCTTTAAAAAGAGCTTTTGAGAGGGATGGATGGAAAAGTTCCCAAGGTTTATAAGAGGATACAGGGCATGTCTACATTGCTGGGACTGACCTCACCCTGTGCTGGGTTTAAACGAGCGAGCTCCAAGCAGCATAGCAGGAACAACGTTCCACCGCGGTTTGCAGGATGATTTTGCAGCCCCTAGAGTCATTTTTGCTGCCACAGCTCTGGTCTTCACGTTACCTGAGCGAGCAGTGTTACAGAATTCTGTGATTTTATGAAAGACAGCTGAGGTGCAGTCCCATCCAGCAATCCCTTCCCACCACAGCTGACCTCTGAGCAGGCACTCAGGCTGCTCCATGCTGCCTGTGCTCACTCCTGAAAGCCCCTCAGAGGCCACTGGCTTTCCCTCTGTGCACTTACCCTGCACTTTAGTCTCAGTATTAAATCCAGAAGCAATGTGTAACTCAACTCTTTTTAGAACGCAGGCTGTTCCCAAAGTGCTCTGCACCACAGTGCCTGTGCAGCCCCACCCTCACTTCTATATTAAGAGGAGATGCCAGCTGCCACCATTCAGCCTCCGTGCGGATCCTGCTGGACCAGCAGCTCCCAATGGCACACAGTTTGCAAAGCTAGAGAGGAACAGCAATGGGAGATGTGGAGATGTGAGGGAGGGGCAAGAGGTGAGCCCCAGAGCAGCACTCCCAAAAGCCACAGTGCTGTACCATAACAGAGAGATTTGGCTGATGGGTCTCCAGCCAACTCCACAAGGCTGCTGCTACCTGAAAACATGCCACTGCCTCACAGGGAAGCTTAGTGACAGCGTTCACATCTCCAAGCTCAGGTATGGCATGTCACTGTGGTTCGAGAGTTCACAATGACCACATCCTGCCCCAGTCTATATCAGTCACTAATGCCCAGGTGCACAAAAATCCCTTCACAAATACATGGGAAAAAATTGTTGCTGACTGGCACAGCAGGACACCTGATTCTGGGTTCCTATCCTACTCCGGAAGCTGGAGGGACATTGTCCTCCCAAGCTTGGTCCTTACAGCCACCTGTGAATCTGCAGCACAACAGTTCATTTTCAACAAGCCAAACCATTCCTTGGATGTCTTACACACCCCTGAAGGTGGCTCAGCACTTTGGGTAACGCTGCCACCCTTTGGGTTCTCTTTAGCTCCCTTTTGCAGGGTTTGATGTGCTCAGCACTGCGGCTGCCACAAAATCACGTCTGCGTAGGATTTTCTCAGGAAAGCCAAATTCAGGGACTCTCAGGATAAGCACTCCAAAACCAAGATACCCCAAGCTGGAATCTAGATTTGAGTCTTGCACATGCAGAACTTCTTACCCACTTCCTGCCTTTCTGTGTTTCCCAGTCACCCCATCTTCTCCTGAACTTTCCAATTCTCTCCTCCATGGTTTCTGGGCTACCCCTATCTTCTGCTTTCCATATTCAGGCACTTTTCCCAGATATGGAGCTTCTCCTCCCCTCTGAGTTCTTCACTTCCTTGAAGGCCAGTATCAAAGTACTTTTTATATCCCTTTTCCAAAAATCCTATCAGGATTGAAGCCTGCCCAGTAAGCACTGAAGGTGTTGCCTGACCATCTGGCTCATGGGGAGAAGGCACTGGGCAACCAGGAGAACAATTAGAGATGCTTTGCCTGTGTGACATCTTGTAATACTCATCCACATCAAATGAAGAAACAAGAAGAAAACCAAACAGCCCTCCACACCTGCAGTATATTTTGGTGGTCAAAACGCCTCTGAAATCATCCATCAACACCTTAACATGCAGCCTGAGAGGCACAATGAAACCTCCTACAGCCTGGAGGCCCTGAGCAGAATTCATCTCCCAGGAGCCAAAATATTCCACATACACAAAATAAATCCCCATGGTCTAAAAAGAGCAATAGACAGGGAAATTAAAAAAAAAAAATAAAATGTAATAGCTGGCAGAGCATCCCCATTTGAAATGGTAATTTACACTTATGCACAGTACCAATTACAGCCAGCTTCATACTTCTTCACTTACTCAGAGCCATAAATACATAAATGAGAGTGCTGAACAGGGGAGGGAAGCAGAATTAGCTGAAGCCCTGAAGCTGCTAGGCATACCACTCGGAAACAGGAGCTCTCCTGCTTTGTTTGGTTACCAGAAAACAGGAGCAAACCTGAAGGATGTTTGTTAACATCCTTCCAGGCATCAGAGCGGTCAACTGCTTATGGCATCAGATGTTAGTGGCCAGATTCTTTGGTGCCTTCAGCCTCTTTATTCTGCTCCAAGTGAAGGCGTGGGTCTGAAATGTTTCTCTCTCCATTTCGCAGAATGCCAGACGCACTTATGATAGGAAAGAGGAGTGATTTCACTGAATGTGGCTTTCACATTCCCATTACACTGTAAGAGGGAAGAAACTAGGCAATTTGTGCAGCTGCAGATCTCAAAGCCTCAGATGGCAAAAGGATGAGTAGTGATCAGGCATCTAATGACACCCATGTGTCCATCACGCTGCCATTCCCACCACTGCCCCAATGGACAGGGATAAAAATTCCCAGTTTTCCCAAGATAGAAGCAACCCTGATTGTTATTTGATAGGAAACCATTAATCTCAGTCATAAAATCATAGGATGGTTTGTGTTGAAAGGGACCTTAAAGCTCATCCAGTTCCAACCCCCTGCCATGGGCAGGGACACCTTCTCCTATCCCAGGCTGCTCAGAGCCCCATCCAACCTGGCCTTGGACACTGTCCCTATACTACACTTTGAACAGGATGTTCGTGCCACTGTTGACTGATGGAAGACTTGCTCTTCCATGATAAGTTGAAGATGACTGCATCACCCTGGAGTATTACTGGAACTCTCTTTTCTGTGCATCGAATAAGGACAGGTTCTTGTACTGGGGAAAGCACACCACGGTGTAACTAAAGATTTTGCCACAATCCTGGAAATAAAGGGAGAAGGGGAAGGGAAAGCAGGTTGTACTGGAAACTTTCATGCAAGTATTTCCTAGCTTTCAAGGACTTACCTCTGTAAAGTGCCTTCAACACTGTGTTTGTCTTGGGTTTTCAAAAAACTAAAATCGAAAAGAAGTTCCCCAAACTTCTATCTACAGTTGAGTAACTTTTAAGCCTTTTTTAAGCTTCTATTTAAGTTTCTTAAGTATTTTCCATGTAAATATGTTGGGGTTTTTTAAGATGCCTTTCATAGAGACATCCTGTAGATGTATGTCAGGGACTTCAGGTTTCGATTTATTACAATACGAAAAACCTCCTGGCCTCTCAGACAGGCACAGTTTTTAGGTTCATAGCACACTCCTGTGCTGTATGAGCAAATGAATGAGTGTGAAAGAAAATAACAGCAGTATGCAGACCTATCACCAGAAAATGATGGAGGGTTTCACAACTACTTGTCAGGCACCTTAAAATTCCTGAGTTGTACAAACACTGTGTCAAGTCCTGCAGTATCAGATGCAACTGCTTTGAGATCCCTGTTCACCCTTCAGCTGGACTTTGTCCTTTTTTGGGTCTGTTCAACCCCTTTTGCTCCTGCAGTCTGTCATTCAATATCCATCCTTTGATTTATTTCCATCCTACAGTCCTTGAGCTGGTCCCAAGTGTTTATCCTGCCATCCTGTGCCTTGGCTCCTGCCCATGTCCCATCCTCCTGTTCGCATTTTCTATCTTCTCTCACCCCTTGCAGTTCACTGTTCCATCCTTCCTCATTTCCCATCCCCTCCTGCTCCTAATCCTTTTGTTTAACTTTGGCTCATCCTGAACCCAAAATATTTCTGCAGAGCCCCACCTGTACACAAGAGAAGGGCATTATTTCCAAAATGAAAAGCAATTATTGAAAACTCTGTTGTGGCATTTGATCCGTCTGCATTTGTGCACAAGTGACATTACAGCCCTCCCAGTACTTCCAAATGCACAGTGAGGAAAATCATTTCAGCCCAAGTTCAGAAAGCCCTTGCCAGGAGTCCTGGACTGAGATCAGGTTGCACATGCTGCTGGTGGCACCTCTAACATTTTTAACTGGTGGTGTTTGCAACAGGAAATTTTATAGTAGACTTGTGTTTGCGTGTATCTGATGCAACGGAGGTTTGAGAGAGCAGTGTCATACAAAACATCACCATTAGCAGCAAGTATGGAGCTAATATTAACAAAGTGAGGATATGGAGCTGGATGTTGTGAAATAGAAATAAGTGGCATTGCCTTGTAAGAGATCCTATAACGCTTTCCTAAGTGGTCCAGTTAATGATCCACCTCAGTGCCTTGTATCCTGTGTGAGGGTGTGTGGAAGAAGAAAGCATCTGTTTGACTAAAGTGACCCAATCAAGGACCCTTTCAATGCAAAGAGAGACTATTTAGAAGGACATGTAGTGACAGGACAAGGGAGAATAGCTTCAAGCTGATGTAGAGTAGGTTTAGGTTGGATATTAGGAAGAAATTCTATACTGGAGGCACTGGAACAGGTTAACCAGAGAAGCTGTGGCTGCCCCATCCTGAGAAGTGTTGAAGGCCAGGTTGGATGGGGCTCTGAGAAGCCTGGGCTAGTGGAAGGTGTCCCTGCCCATGGCAGGGGGTTGGAACAAGGTGATCTGTAAAGTCCCTTCCAACCCCGGCCGTTCTATGATTCTATGAAAGGTCACATGGACTTGGAGCCTGTTTAAAGGTTATTAAAAAAAAAAAAACCAAAACAAAAAGACCCCAGAAAACCAAACAAAAACCCAAACAACCAGCAGCAACAAAACAAACAAGGAACATCCCAACTGTGGAACTTGTTACAGTTCAATATTGCTTATTACAAATTGTAAGAGGTGAGATGTTGCCTGCATTGTAGCAGAACTCCTTTATTTTATGCCATCACTGTATGTCACTATTGAGAGAGAACAAAACAGAAAGATTTTAATGAGATTTGTGTTGCTCTGATGTGAAGGGACCTCTGTGTCCAAGGTAAGCCCCCACCCCCTGTGTGTGTCATGTGTCCATCCTCCCCCATAGACAGTGCCATAAGGAATATCCTATCTGCAAAGACCTTCTCCCCATTCCATGGTTCCACAGAACTCATCTGTCCCCCACACTGCACGTCTGTGTGTCTCTATAAAGGTCACATTTCCGTTTTTCTCAGTCATCAGTGTTAGTGTGAGTGTAGGCAGTAGACTGACCAGGTGCACTCAAGAGGGGAAGTAGAAGGGAATACCACTCCTTGGAGCAACACAGCTCTTCCTGCTTGCTCTCCCTTTCCCCCATCCCAACCATGAAGAGGAGGGAAAGAATTTGGCCTTTCTCTAACTTCTAATTGCCCTTTACAGGGATTTCTGTTCATTCCTGGAGTGGAAACCATGAAACTTCTAGAGGTCATGTGGCTAAAAAAGGGCCATGTCCCTACCTGTGAAAGCACAGCTGGCAGCATTGTGCTCCTTCTCTCAGGCTGCCCCTCCCTTCATCCCAGTCTGTGAACATCTTCAGCTGACACATTTGGCACCTTCCCACTTCCCCAGTGTCCTGCCTGTGGGCACAAAGAGCCCTGGAGACACAGCCCTCAGGTCTGCCACCTGTTATCCCACCCATCCTGCACAGACAGGAGCAGCAAGGGCTTGGCCAGCCAAGATCCCTCCCACTGATGTGGAAACATCTGGTCTAAGAAATCCTCAGGGATTTCAGTAGTAAATCTCTGATGAGTCTCTAAAGAAATAAATCTTGGAGGAATGCACTGAGCAAATTTCTTCAAGGATGCCAAAAAGCAGCACGTAATGACGTCAGAACAGCCTCCCTGTCAAATTCTCTGTCTCTGCTCAAGAAGTAGTAGAGCTTTGTAGCAAAATGAGTGTAATAATTTCTGACAGGCAAAGCAAAACATTTTCCACCCATTCTGTTTCAGAGACAGCCAAATCATTTTCCCCCCTTTGCTTGTTTTAGCAGCAGCTTTCCAAATAAAAACAAACAAGCAAATTAGCCCTGAGGTAGACAAGAAACACGAAAAAAATCTTATTTGAACAGTCTTAAGATCAACAAGAAACCTTCCAGCTAGGACAGAGAAGGCTTTACCAGACTCCTTGAGGATAACAGTAGTATGATCACTGAGCTTAGTGACAGTATTTTGGGACTGTCATTACTGAATACAGACCAAACAGATACTAAACTTAATTAAATCTCAACAGAGGAGCCTGACATAAAAAACCAGCACACAGACAAATTCCATTCACACAGTCCTCTCATCTTAATTGCTATAAGGGACAGAAATAACTTCCCCTCTTCTTGACCACTGGAGCAATAAGTCAATCTTGAAATATGAAGCAATAAGGAGAAGATGTAACACAAGCCACCACCTCCTCTGCATTAAAATTGCTGAAAATCAGTGGGGCTTTGCAGAGAAGCTGAATAAAAAGCATGAGGGTCACTGGTAAGGTGAGGATGAAAATGTCTGGCAGGAATTACCCGTGCAAAGTCATCTGTGTTCTCTCCTGGGCTTTTTGAAGACCACAAGTTCTGATTCTTGCAGTCTGAGTCAGATTTCAGGGTTCCATAAGTAAACAGGCAGAAAATAGAAAGCTAATACATAAATGACCCCATTGCTCAATGAGACAAGGGAGATGGGGAAAAAGGACAAGAGAAAGTCTGAGGCGTTCACTGTTGGGGTTTTTTTCGGTTGGTTTGGGGTTTTTTTGATAGTTGTTCCCAGCAAAATTGGGACCTCTTAGGACACAAATAGCAGAGTCTGTGAGAGCAAAGCAATATTCACAACAGAGGAGGATCAAGTTAAGGAACATGGAAGTCAACTGGACATACACAAGGCTATGGGATCAGCCAAGATGCTTTTTATGGTGCTGATGGAACTGCCAATGCCATTCAAAGGCCAGTTTCTATCATATTCACAGTTCATGGCGAGCAGGGAGACATTCCTGTTGCCTGAGAGGCAAATCCAGACCCCATTTTCAAGACTGGACATTGAGAAGGCTACAGAGCTAATCCTGCTCAAAGCTGTTTCCAGCCACGGAAGGGATAAGAAGGTGGTTGGGAGAAGCCAGCATGAATTTATCAAAGGCAAATCATGTCTGACCAACTTTATTCCCTTTTATGATGAAAAGGCTGGTTCACTGGAAGGGGAGAGAGCAGTGAATGTTGCCTACCTTGTTTTATCAGCAATACAGTGTCCCCTGGTGTTTAAAATATACATTATATAGGAAACAAAAGCCTTTACACTTCCCTTCCTATGTACACAATGTGCTACAACTTAGTGCATTCTGAAACGTATGTTAAACAGCAATGGAATAGAGCTATACTGCAGATCTGTCCTCCAATTTTAGGCTTTTTCAAGATCTGGAGCTTGGCAGAGCCACAATTTTAAGCGCTAGATGCAACCTAAAGCCTTCTGTGTTAATCTGGGAAGCAGATCTGGGAAAACTTTGCTGTAAAACAACTTTGAGAGTAAGGAGCTCCAATGAAAGCATATTTCCTCCAAGCTCCAGCTGCTGCTTGCAGAACACATCTACGGCACTGCTGTGTAATTACCTCGCTGGAACATGATCAACCCAAGACACCCAGGAAAGGCTCCTCAAAAGGGGAAGAAGAGTTTCAGCATCAGCAGGAGAAAAGGAAAAAAAGCCCTCTCTCCTAGTGTCAAACAATAGATATGCAGTTTGGCACCTAGCACCAAATTACGCCAAGTATTGGAGCTCTGTGCACAGTTCAAAGCAATGACTCACACTCTTTCCATGACATCTCTACTATAAGAGCTGTCTCGTCCACTTACATCCAACAGTTTCCCAATGGCTGCCAAACCATTTTGTGAGGAGGAACAACAGCAACACCACTCTTATTTTTTTTAAAAAACAAACCCTGAACAGCCACAAGCTGCCTGTAAAATAAACCAGGGACACTCCTGAACCACCCTTCAGAATTTAATGAGATATACATAAAATTAACCTTGTGTAGCCTTGCCAGGTCAAAGCTTGCTGTGAAGATGTCAACACTCAATGGGTTATGATTGTAAGGGACAAATATCACACAATCTTGAGCTCAGGAGAAGCCTTATATAGTAACTTAGGTACTGTTGGAGGGACAAGCATGTCCCTCCAGCCAAGGAGCAACTTTCCTTGGCTGGTGGAATCCCTCTAACCTCTTTTGGGATCACTCAGAGGGAGCCTGGCATGCCAGGCTCTAACTCTGCTGAGGGCTTTTCTGATGAACAGTCTTGTAAAATACTGTTCCAGCACAGGGGATGTGCCCATAAAGGTGTCAAACAAAATTTCCTTAATTACAATGTTGATGCTTAGTTCTTTAGGAAAAAAAAAAAAAAAAAAGGAGTGGGAACATCTCCTTCAGGCTCTGTTCTGTCTCCCAAGACTGAAGAAATTTTAACTTTTTACTCTAATAACCAGAACTATAGAAGCCTTTTTCCTCTCAGAATATCGAACATCTTTTTAATAACATGTAATGAAGAGGATGTGGTTGAATAATGCAATTCTTTTGCCCCAGTTCTAATACTTTTTTTTTTATAGTGCTCATCTAAGTCACTAAAAGGAATTAATATTTTATTGCTTTCTATGAAAAATGCATAATGCCTTTCCCATAGCAGGGTTTCAAACTAGTTGCTGCAGTTCAGAATGACATCTCTTTCTGATTTTGCTCTAACTGGAGTCAATAAACCTCTGTGGGAAAATACCTAAATTATTTGTTAAAAGATTAAGAGGAGCCTCAAAATTCTCATGGAGATTGGTTTTGAATTTTTACCATTAAGCTACTGTCCTGTTTCAGTTTCACAGCCCTGAAAAAACAGAAATTAAAGTTTCTGCCTGTACACATCATCATATATTAACCCTTTCTAGACCTCTGGTTTGAGTAGCCCTTAGGAAAGAGGCTTTCTTTGCAAAAACAATATAATCCTCTAACCTTTTCCTGTTATATCCTGTCTGTGCAGTAGGCAAGTCAAACCATGAGAACTAAGTATTTGCAAACAAGCCTTTTATCAGCCTAACACTGTCAATTAAACAAGCATAACCAAGCTGACAGGTCTGTGTAATCAGAACTATTGTTGGCATCTTGACGTTGGAGGAAAAATAAGGAACCTCACTTGGTTCTGTGAAGAGCTTAAGCATCCCTAAAGCAGCCAGATTCATTGCAAGACATCTAAAAATAAATGATGTATTCTGGGCTTTTAAAAGCAAACAGAACCCCTCTCATTTCCAGTAGGTTCTTGGGAACAGCTTCTCCAGGATTTTTCCCCAAGGGAATCGTTTCACCCCAGGATAGTGGTCCCAATCCTGCAGGTTTTTACCCTGTTGAGAAGTGCTCTTTAGCATAACTAGCACCTAACATGAGGAATGGCTTGGCTAATAATTGGAAAGTGTGGAATTCTGAACTTCATATCTTTTGTAGAGACATTGCTATTAATATTTAAGAATAATAATTAAAAAAAAAAGATAGATCAGCTCAGGACAGAAATAGCGTTAACTGTACTTCATTTTGTAAGGCATTTTGAGCTGTCATCAGAGCCAGCTATTGGAGTGGAGCCTTAAGGATCCCATCTATTTTCATGAGCCCAAACTGACCAATAATTCTGAGGTAATTCTGCAAATGCTGAGGTCTTTGCCGCACATGTAGAGACGATTGTAGCCCAGAAAAATGCTCTGTGTGTGCTCTCTAAACAAGAAAAACTTTTCCCAAGCCCTCTGAGGAGGGCTCTTGCACAGATTAGTTCTTCTGCAGTCAACCAGTGCTCTCTCCTGAGCAGGGATACACATATCCCGCAGGAGCACTGGAAGGATCAGGCTGCTTTCCACTCCAGTGGGCCCATTTGGCAGAGCTCCTGCAAGGTGATGCAAGTATATGTTCTGAAAAAGGTCTGCTGCTCCTGCAGCCTCCTGGGCATCTTCTGTGGGGCAGCATTGAGTTGAGGGTCGTTCCTCTGCCTGTGTTATTAGAAGAGCATTAGTGCTACCAAAAACCCATTTAGTGGATTTGCTTCCAGCATTCCTTCAGTTACATGTAAGCCTATCCAGCTTGTACTGATAGATTCTGAGATATTTTTGGCCATGCATATCCTTCTATGAGGAGATGTCTTATCTGCTGTTTGTCTCTGAGTTCCATGGAAAGTTGCAGCTGGATCCAGCTGAGGCAGAACAGATAGCAATGAAGCACTATCGAACCGCGTGGCCTTCCAGTACCTGAAGGAAGCCTATAAAAAAGATGGAGAAAGACTATATTTCCAGGGCCTGGGGTGACAGGACAAGAGGGAATGGCTTCACACTGACAGAGAGGAGGTTTAGATTGGATATTAGAAAGAAATTCTTCCCTGTGAGGCTGGTGAGGCCCTGGCCCAGGTTGCCCAGAGAAGCTGTGGCTGCTCCATCCCTGGAAGTGTCGAAGGCCAGGTTGGATGGGGCTTTGAGCAACCTGGGCTAGTGGAAGGTGTCCCTGCCCATGGCAGGGGGTTGGAATGAGATGATCTTTTTGAGATCTCTTGTAACACAAACCCTTTTATGATTCTATGCCACCTCTTACCTCATGTCAGATGAATTCACTTGACCTATGACATCCAAGCAAATGATAACCTGAAGGAACACCATGTGTCTGTCTCCCATTTTTATTACTTTACTGCACCATAAATATTCTAGTGAAAATTCTGGATGCTTGTCATTAAGGGGTTTGGTGCCTTATCTGTGCATTTATTTCTGCATTTTCCCTGTCTGCTTCTAAGGAGAAAGGGAATTCAACAGTAGTTCTGTGTAGGAACCAAAAGTCTGAGCAGCAGATTCCTGTGGTTTTCTGCTTCTCCCCTTTCCCAGTGCTTGGCTTCCAAGGATGCTGCTGAGTGGGACAGGCAGGAGGGTGGTTGCTTTTCATCCCCACTTGAGAATTGCTTCTGAGTTTTACTGTTTCTCTGAAGCTGGAACCTTGTGAACAGGTAACCAAGGATTCCTCCTCTAGTCATCCAGGGGGAGAAAGGGAGAAGTAAAAAGCTGTTTTCCTGTAAAATCTTGGTGTCTGATTACATGCATTTCCATCAGAAAACTGTCCCCACAGAGGATTCCCAGTCAGCCCTGGTTACAACGTAATTCCCAAATCCTTGCAAATAAAGAAGGACTGTTGTCTTCAGTGTTTGAAAGAAGGTTTGTCTGATCCCCGATTTTTAATTCACAGAAAAAAAAGTGAAGGAAACTCTAGGAAAGAATCACTGTTTCTGAACCCAAAGTGTTATTGATTCTCCCTGGACATACATGCAGAAATTTGCTGGCAATCATCGGGATTACATCAGGATAACTGAGGTCCAAGGGACCCACAGGACACTGGGGTTGACTCCTCAGTTCCCAAATGGCAACTGTATGCAGGATTTGATCCTAGATCAGAAGGGAAAATGAATGAACTAGGACCTTTTAACAGCCATAGATTTAAATTGAAAATATAAACTTGATAGTTATTTAAAACCTGGCAGGGGGCTTTCTCCAGAGCCCAGCCACAGCAGCTGCTCTTTTGAAGGTAGTACAACAGGTAAAATTCATGGCAAGGTTACCAAAAACCTAAACACTTCTGAGGGCCAGCATTTGTGTGCCCCAAAATCATTGCAGAGGACGTACTGCCCATAAAATCAGAGGCACAGACCAATATCACAGTTATGACAATTGGGTGAGGAACAAAAATCAGAGATAATAAAATGCATTTCTTTCTCTGCTGTTTCCAAGTGATTACCATTATCTGCAAAAGCAGAACCACACTAGGGAATTCCATAATGAGTTCCAAGCACTACACGTTACTGAAACATCTCATTGATTTGAATCTGGGCCACTAAGAGGATCAGAGGGATGGAGCAGCTCTGCTGCGAGGAAAGGCTGAGAGAGTTGGGATTGTTCAGCCTGGAGAAGAGAAGGCTTTGGAGGGATCTAACTGTGGCCTTCCAGGACCTGAAGGGAGCCCACAAGATGGAGAGAGACTATTTCCAAGGGCCTGGAGTGACAGGGCAAGAGGAATGGCTTCAGACTGACAGAGAGTAGGGTTAGATGGATATTAGGGAGAAATTCTTCCCTGTGAGGCTGGTGAGGCCCTGGCACAGGTTGCCCAGAGAAGCTGTGGCTGCCCCATTCCTGGAAGTGTTGAAGGCCAGATTGGATGGGGCTCTGAGCAACCTGGGCTAGCGGAAGGTGTCCCTGCCCATGGCAGGGGGCTTGAGATGAGATAATCTAAGATCCCTTCCAACCAAACCATTCTTTGATTCTATGATTTCTTAGGAAATATACCACTTTTTCCACAGGGGGAAAAAAAAAACAGAACAAAACAAAAAAATCCCCAAACAACAACAACAAAATCCAAACAAAAACCTAAAACAGACTTACTTTTTTTTCCTTCTATTCTTATTACAAAGGCACTACACTTGTTCCCAAGTTCAAATTCTTATCCCAGACACAAAGAATGATGTTTCCAGAGAGGCTTGGACTTAATAATGATGAGCATGAACTCATTATTCCATTTCCACAAGGAACTGCTGTGTTTGTGTATTTTTGGTATGTGTTGAAAAAAGGAAGCCTGACTTTCCAAATAGCTTCTTACCACTAGTCAGGACCACTGTCAGGTGTCTGATTTTGGACATTCAAAGTTAATGCTCTTCTGAATAATTAATCCTTTTTTTTAAGAAAAATGGTGCATAAATGTTCCCAAACTGACTTTAAAGGAAACGTTGTGCTGAGTACAAAGATCATCTGATCAAGTTATAAAGGAGGTAAAACACTTCACCAGTAAAGTGACAGGAGGTGAATACCTCAGGCTTCATATAAAACAAAAGGTGTATTAAGCTCGAGTGGTTCAGATGAAAGAATCCTTTTATTCCAGGGTAGTTTGGGTACAAATTAAGTGAGTAGGCTCTAAGAACAGAACTATCTTTTCTTTATTATATCCAGTCATGTCAGACTCAGTGCTGAAAGTTTTCTGGAACTGTGTGTAAGTCCCTATTTTTAAGGGTCACCTTAGACATAATAATTCCATATTTCAGTAATGCCTTCCACCCAAACTTTTTGACTCATCTTTAGAATTGCTGTCAGAGTCCCCTTTACTCTGCCCAGACATGTGTGTAGTTATTAAGCCAAATAAGTGCAGGCTTTGTACAAATCTTTAAGTGTATCTGGGCATGTTTACATGGCACACATTTGGTTGCAAGGCTCTTATTTATAGAAATACATGTCTTTGCAAATTTATGCATGAAAATGTTCTTGAATCATTTAGCAAGCTTTTGCACAATGCATCTGGAACTGCACCTTAGAAAGTATTGCAATCACTATTCTCTCTTCATGGGTTATTTTCTTGATTTAGTGATTGCAGACAGCAGAGAACAAATGACTGATGCACAGCAAGAACAGGGAAGGGGGCTTATTTTAAGGCAAACAGTTTAGAGACAGACTGTAGAATAACATGAATTTACATCACTGCAAAGTTTCAAATATTTATTTCAAGAGAAATCAGGATCAGATGGCTCCAGAGATTGAGGTAAATTTGTTCTATAATTTACTCACAGAAAACAGCTCAGTGAGCTTTAAATCAAGGCTTTAGAAGATGAGCACTCTTAGTTTTGGTGCAGGGATGCTCAGTATTCTCCATGAGTTATCCCTATTGGAATCTTCTCCAGACAAACTCCTAAACCCTAGATGTTTCCCTAAAAAGCACACAGCCTTGGAACAGGCCAACCTTAGAGACGGGCTCCATTTTGTAGATGGAGAAAAGGCACGAGGAAAGTGCCGAAGGACACCAAGCAGAGCTGAGGTTACCTTTGCTTCAGTCCGATGCTCTAAAACAAGCCCCCAAGATTGGCATCCCAGATGCCCTTTTCTCCTCCTGGAGATGCCCAACTTGCATCTGTCTTTCAGGAAGGGAGAATGGCAAAATTATGAAACTACAGAAATCTTTCCCACCCAGTCATTAGTGTGACCAGAGAAAGAAATTATATATTAGAAGCGAGGTCTTGCCTTCAGAGAAAGAAGCAGTGTTTTTCTAACATCACAGAGAACACCTGCTTGCTCAGCATCAGTCAGAAGTAATTCACCTGCAGGGAGCAGGGCAGAATAAGTGCTGAACCCACTGAAAACAGGATCAGGCTCTTTAAAGGACGTACACAATATATTCTAGCACTCGGCTCCCGTTTCACAACAGGCGGATGGGAAGAAAGCGAAGCCTCCAAGTCTGTCACACTTCTCAGAGCTTCAGAGACACTGAAGGGAGTGTGAGAGCACCAAGTATAGGTTTGTAATTTAATTTATGTTTATTTTGGTCCAAGGTTGAGGTCAATGCAGAATGAGGAGGTTATCAGATGACTCATATTAGCCTGAGCACTGTGCTGGGATAAAGTTAGTACTGTGCCTACTGGGAAGATGTAAGATTGTCAGATGGCCAGGGTACAGCCTTATATAATTCATTTCTATTCCTGAAGTAATTTTCTTGACCAAATCTGAGAAGGGAATGAACATTCTATTGTAGTGGTGTGGCAGGGTGGAAGTCTGGGCTTTACACATAATGTGCTCAGCTGCATTGACAGGAAAATCCATCATTAACATGAATTACTTGCCCTTTTTAACACTTACCATGATAAGACACATACAGCATTATCCAGTCCTTTTTTCTACCTGGAAATGCACATATATTCATTTCTAAGAAGCAGTTTCTTGCTGGTTTGCCTAGTTAATGACACAAGCAGTAGGAGTAAGACAAAAACTGAAAGAAACCGTTTTTTTTTTTTCTTCATTTAAGTCCAAGGCAAAAACTCTGTGTTTTCCCCATGGGAACAGAATAGGACTCCTGTGTGTCATGGGAGAAACACAAAATCACAGATATGGCCCAGAGAGGACGTCAAGGAAACATGAAACAGGTGCTCTGCTCATGTACTTGAACGCAGGCCTGAAAAAAAGCCAGTCAAAATGTTTTAGCCATGCTTACTCATCCTTTGGAATGAAGCATAAAAAAAATCCTCTTAAAGCATAAAGAGGGAGTTTTTAGAAGTAAATTAATGTAATCTTGAAAAAATTCTTGCACCTGAACTGAATTAAATTACCGGCTAAGGGTTGTTTGGCTTTGAAAATGAGCCAGAGGAACTAGTGTCCAGTCGACTAAGCAGAGATCAGCAGTGCCCCTTGACCATGGTGAAGGCTAACAGCTGGATTATAAAGAGGATGGTGAGTAGATAAATGAAAATCATTATTTACTTCAAAATTCTTCCATGTTTGGATCCTTCAGGGCAAGAAAGATGTTGATAAACTGGAAAGAGTTCAGTGGAGGGGCACCAAAATGGTCCAGGGGCAAGAGAACTTGTCCTGTGAGGAGAAGCTGAGGCAATGGAGCTTGATTATACTTAAGATAAAGCTTTGGAGATATGTTTAAATCCACCTTCCAGTTCCTGACAGGCTTTTATCAGGAGCAAAGAGCAAGGGTCTTACGTGCTCAGCTACAGAACAAGAGATAATTGTTCTAATTTGAAGCAAGAGATGTTCTTACTGGACCTAAGGGTGGGGAAAAAAGGCACAGCAATATAACAAAGCACAGGTACAGGTTACAAACATATGGAAACTAATTAAGAACAGTATGTGGCTCCCTGTTTTCCAAGGCTTCCCAGAACCATCACCTGGAAAGACAGAGAACAAAATGGGAGACCAAGGCCATGAAAATTTTTTCTTGAAACTGTTCATCCATGGTGGAAAAGAGACTGTTTCCAAGGGCCTGGAGTGACAGGACAAGGGGCAATGGCTTCAAACTGACAGAGAGGAGGTTTAGATTGGATATTAGGGAGAAATTCTTCCTTGTGAGGATGGGGAGGCCCTGGCACAGGTTGCCCAGAGAAGCTGTGGCTGCCCCATCCCTGGAAGTGTTCAAGGCCAGGTTGGATGGGGCTCTGAGCAACCTGGTCTAGTGGAAGGTGTCCCTGCCCATTGCAGAGGGTTGGAATGAGATGATCTTTCAGGTCCCTTCCAACCCAAGCCCCTCTATAACTCTATGATTCTATGCAAATCCACATTTTTTGGAAAAACAGTTGGGCTTTAAGGCTTTCAAAAGTCAGGAAAAATTCTGAGCCCCTCAGTTTCTAAATAATTAACTCCCCTAACCCATAGTGCGTGTCCTGATCTCCAGTTTGAGGCCTCATTATCCTAAGGATCAGTGGAACAAAAGCCTTTTAATCTTTTCTAGAAGTGTAGGTGCTAAATATAGATCTGGCTTAAACTATTAAAGTATAATACTCCAATTCATTTTAAAAGCAACAAAGCAATTAATCTTTATTTCTGCAGTTGTAGACCCAGTCTCTTCTTTAGCCATGGATTCCTGCAGAGCTGCTTCTCCCTACCTTTTGTGGGATGATTAGTTAACACAAATGGCAGGGTATCATTTTCAAGGGCTCCTGTGTCACAGAAACTTCATCTCCAGAAGTCTTGAAGATTTAGAGAGGCAAAGCCAGGACTGATGTGCCCTGGTGTTGGCTGGCAGTTTGCCCTTGCAGGAGGACAGGCTGGGGATTCCAGAGGTGCCCTCCAGACAACACTTCTGTGATTTTCCAAAAGCCCCTCAACATGACTCTGGTAACTCATTGGTCATAGAAGAGTCACAGAGAATGGACCTTCTCAAATCCTCCAACTGCTCCACTCACCATCCTAATGCTAAAAGTCCTTTTCTCTGACACGTGAATTTTCCAAAAGCAAGACAGGGAATGACATCTGCATGGACAAGAGTAAACTGGAGAGTCAAAGGACTGATACCTCCTCCTGTTAAAGAGCCAGACAGAAAAATTACTGTGCATGTCAGCTTAAAAAACAAAGGTCTTTTTTTGCTAACTTCCCTAACTAACCCTCAATGAAAAAAAAGAAATTTAAAGCGCTCTTTGAAAATTCTCTTGGCTACATCTGTATAAAACAGATTATGCTTCTTTTTCATTAACTTCAGATCAAAGCTCTTCACTTTTTAAGTATGGAACCAAAGGGATCAGGTAAAGTAAATATCATCTCTCCAATTTCATGTACAAACACTGAGTTCTCAGGATGAGAAGACATGATTTAGTAGCATTACTACAAAAGAAAAATCTGCATTTATATCCTGATTTTCACATGGATAGCTGGGCTCTCATTATTTTTTTAGTGTGATGATTATATTTAACTACAGAGGGCCTGGCTGACATTGTCCTGGAGATCTCTGCCAGGGACAGGCTGAATAGGAGTGAGGGGAATAAGCTTGTGCCTTGGAGCAGGTCTCATGTGAAGGGGACTAATGGAGGCATAAAGTCCCATCCTCACATGCAGTCACGTGAATAAGTTTCTAAAAGCAGGACCAGATGAAATGTCTTATCCACCACCATTAGACATGTTGGACTAGATGTACTATTCTATGACATCTGCAAAAATAAAGTGAGTAAATACTTCAAATCCATATTAAAACATAGCCCAAATGCAACATCCAAGCTATATTGCACTCCACTGCTGTACAAACACTGACAAAGATTTTTCCTGCCCAACCCAGTCATTCAGATTTAAATCCCACACAGCTGAGGACTGTCAGACTCTTGTTTTGAAACTTGTCTGCTGATGAGAAGTGCACAACCAGCTCTGCTCCCATCAACTGTATTAAAAATAAAAGTTTGATCCTGAGGTTAGACCAACATTTATGTGCCAGCTGCCAAACTTAAATGAACTTTCCTAACCAAGGCAGAAAGGCCAAAGATTTGTGCTAAGAAACCTATTATGAAATTTTATTCCACAGATGGATGGCGCTGTTCCTGCCTAAAAGAAGGGAACTGTACAAGTGCATGTTTACATCTCATACCCTCATTTGAACACTATCATATGGAGCTGAATTTATTGCTGGGGGTGGGGAAGAAATACATTTCAGACATGTTATCTATTATCCAAGTATCTATTCCTCAGATTTTACTGTTTTGATAATAATCTGCTAAGGAGAGAGACTGTTTACAAGGGCATGTAGTGATAGGACAAGTGGGAATGTCTTCAAACTGAAAGAGGTTTAGATTAGATATTAGGGAGAAATTCTTCCTTGTGAGGGTGAGGAGGCCCTGGCACAGGTTGCCCAGAGAAGCTGTGGCTGCCCCATCCATGGAAGTGTTCCAGGCCAGGTTGGATGGGGCTCTGAGCAACCTGGGCTAGTGGAAGGTGTCCCTGATCATAGTAGGGGGTTGGAATGAGATGATCTTTGTGTCCCTTCTAACCCATGTCATTCTGTGATTCTATGATTTTTTTTTCCCATATATTTGCTTCCAAAGTTTTCAAAAACTATCCACAGACAGGGTCATGGCCCTGTACACAGGGTAACATACTCCACTGAGAGGCCCTTTGAGTGATTTGGTAAGTGGAATGTGGCAATCCTGGAAGTTACACAGCAAGAGGAAAGCAAAGATGATCCAATAAGCCACAGATTCTTCAAATTCACTCTAAATAGTACAGCTCTGGGAGAAGGCAGGTCCAACCTTCAAATTGGCATGGTTTATGTTAGTATAAACTGGATTTTAAAATAATTGAGCCTATGTTGACATTTTTAGACCAATTTCCCAAAATTACTAGGAGTCAATGCAAAGTTACCATTTGTCTGAGAATCTTGAGGCACCAGCCACTTGCAGCCAAGCTCCAACAGCTTCTCATATCTGTGGGATGAAAACAATTCCCCAGGAGCACTGATGCTCCCACATAGGATACAAGGGGCTCCTGTAAGACACTGAGCAGCATCGGAACAAAAACAGCCTGAGAAATCCTCATCAGCTTTTTTCCTGGCAGCTCTCATGCCTGCACATCTCCAAACAGGTCATAAAACACGGCCTCAGAGCAAGACCTGTGCTAAAAATGTCCAAGATCTGTGATTTTCTCAAGTGCCACCTGATTTATCTCTGCCCAAACAGCTGCCCTTGTCTCTCTAGCAGTTCCACCACTGCCTATTTCAACAAAATGCAACAGGAAGACATAAATCTCTGATACAGCAAGATTCCACAGAGGAGAGAAAGCCTAAAAGCTTCCCTTCTGAAGAAAAAAAAAACAAACAATCTCAATAGTTATTAACAGGGAGAATTCTTCCACAATTCGTCCTTGAATGCACGTATAGGAGATAAGATGTGAAATATTCCAACCCTCAAGTGGCTCCTGATGTGTGCCATGGGGTGTTTGCCCATGTGTTCCATGGGAAAACATAAGGTTTGTAGTGGTTCCACAAGTGGCTGGTGAGCAAGAGAAGCAGCACACAGAGCCTGCATTTTGATCTGTGTTTAAGAAATTCAGCAAAGGGTTTTCCTGCTGGATGGCCACATTTTAAGCCTGCTGTGAGCTTGTGTAAGTGCCCTGTTAACACTTACGAAAGGTAAGGAGACACGTTTGGGGCTAAATCCCTGTCTGTCTGTCTCACTGCATGTTCCTAGCTTTAGTCAGTGGTGAATACAGACAGAAGTGAGAGGGGGGAGGAGATACAGTTCAACTATTTAGAAAACAGAACTCTTTTCTGATGAGTTATGCAGCTTCCCTCTATAATTTCAAAAAGTACTTCCAAGGAACAAGTGAGAGTTGCAACCTGAAAAGACCTAAGGCTTTGGGAAGATCTTGTCCCACAAAAAGGTGAAAGACAGGGTGAAATCCCCATAGACAGATTTGATTTCAAAGCTGTAGGAATAGCTCCTGAAGCACAGGGATATCACTTGGATGATTTACTTTTTATTAAATTAAATCAGTAGTAGGCTTAGATTTTCATTAAAAATGTTGTTTAAGGAGGGGAATGAGAGGTACCCCCACTTTAAAGTTGTCCAAGTGAGATTTGGAAAAGTTTTAACAAAGAAAAAAACCAGACAAACAAAACCCATAAAACTTTGTGGAAAACTGGGGGGAGGGGGGGGGATGGCACTTCTGCATGGAAAAAGAAAACAAGAAAAGCAACTCTACCATCAATAAATTCTGAATTTCTTGACCAAGCATATCTCTTCAGTATCTACAGTAAGGCATAGTGCTGAAACTAAGGAGATTTGTCAGCAAATCCAGCCAGGTACCTTAAACCTCATGGGTAAGGAAGCTATCCAACACAGAGCACTTCAGATCCACAGCTCACAAATCTGAAGACAAGCAGCAGCTGAGGCAGAGAGTCCCAGGATGTTTTATAGTGATTAAACAGGAACACAAACAGCCACAGGAAAAGAAAAATCTCTTCAATTAAAAGGATTAATTAATTAAAAGGATGACTCCTCCTCTGCAGCAGATCTGTTTTTCCTTGGAGGGTGCTGGAGAGCCCGGGCAGAGGGCAGTGGCTGTCCTGGCTTTGGGGTGGCACAGCAGGCACAGGAACTCCATTTCCTGGGTGAATTTCAGCTCCCTCCATCCCAAAGTCAGGTCCTAAAGCTGTCTAAATTGTGGTCTAGAACTATCTCCAGGCTCTGTTTAGGCTGCAAACAGCTCTGGGTGATTGCCATCCACATACAGATGGAGATGCAATTGTGTGGTACCCAACTCCCCAGTTTCCCAGCAATCACAGTGACCATACCACCACTCAACACATCACAGTGGTTTGATGCAAATTAAGCTTTTTCAAAGGAAGAAACTAAACAGGGTGGTGTACTTTTCCTTCCTGTAAGGCCATAGTGTGGGGCAGATCACCACAGTGCCCAGGGGGAGGCCTGAGCAAGAGGCAGTGGCTCTACAACAAAATCATGCAGTACCAACTGTGAGAATTAAGATGAGGAGAGACCTCTGGAGGTCATCTAGAATTCCCTAGGCCATAGACTCAAACTTGGAGAGTAGATTTAGATTAGATATTAGAGAGAAATTCTCTCCTGTGCAGGTGGGGAGGCCCTGGCACAGGTTGCCCAGAGAAGCTGTGGCTGCCCAATCCCTGGAAGCGTCCAAGGCCAGGTTGGATGGGGCTCTGAGCAACCTGGGCTAGTGGAAGGTGTCCCTGCTCATGGCAGGGGGTTGGAACAAGATGATCTTTCAGGTCCCTTCTATCCCAAACCATTCTATGATACAATTCTATGAAAAAACCCTGGTTTTGAAACTCCTCAAGGATGGAGATTTCACTGCCTCTTGAGGCTTTGCCAGCGCTGAACCACTCTCATGATGAAAACATTTTTCCCTTATATCACATCAGAGAAGATACAGGAGTCACCATTACAGACCTGACATTGCAGGCTCAGAGCTTTTTACTTCCCACACAAGTAGGAATTTAGACTGGAGCTATGCACAGCTGCATATCTATACAGAAATCTAAAATTAGTAATATCTTCTCTAATTTCTAGTCTACCTTATGACCCTCTCCTGCTGCAGATGTCTAAAATATACCAGTTTCTGCCTGAAGACAGCAAGCTAGGATTTGCAGATAAATGTTAAAAATCCCAGAATAATCAAAACTGCTTAATCTCAGTCTATAAAAGGAAGGTGAATATCCACATGTAGTTTCCTTTGCTTACTCCCTCTTAACATCCCTTTCAGACTGAATAGAATTCCATCAGCTGTTCTTGGCCCTTAAGATAAATATCCTGCATTACTGCTACAGGTTCCTGTAACTTTTGAGTGCCCAATGAGAAACATTGTGAATTGATACATTTTTTTAAAAAGCTCTGGTAATACTCTCAAGAGAAAAGGCTTTGCACATCTATGAGCAGCAAATGCAAGTATTTACATGTCAAAACCGGATTGCAAGAGTCCTGGGACAGCCCCAACAAGCAGGACCCATGACATGGAGAATTCCCTATCCTCCCTCTGCCTGACTCAACAGGGTGATTTAAGGGATAGGAGACAATGATGTGAGTCCCTCACAGGTGCATCTTCTGTGTGACTGCCCCACCTACCCAGGTGCCTTTGTACAATAAGACTGAGGCTCTGCAAGTGGAACTGAATGATGGTCCATGAAGGGTGGAGGTGTTGCTGAGATTGTCAGCCTATGCCCTGCATCAAAAGTGCTTCCATAAAGAAAAAGAGAGGGGTCATTGCCCTCTGAAGGGAACTAAAGGTCCCATACACAGACCAGACCCACTTCTTAGCGACATCTGTTGCCTCCCTGTTGCTCAGGTTAAAGATGTGAAGAGAAAGCTTCACACCCTGGTACAGCCTGCAGATTATTATCCATCATTGATATTTCAATATCAGTGGTCTGAGGGCAGCACCTTTTCAGAGTCCTGAGCCTCACCCAGCTCTGAAGTGTCTCACATGCTCAAGCACAGATTTTTCTCATCCAAAGCCTACTTTCTCCACAGCAGGAGCCCAAGGAATCAGGAAACCCTTTGCCTTTCCTCTTGAGATGAGCCACAGAGTTTGCCTTGGAGCCATGGGCTGCAGAAAACAGAGGACTTCAAGTCCTGGGACTGGATAGAAGTGAGGGCAACTTGTTCCCATGTTTTTGCAGGAGTTTTCTGAAAGCAATATGCCACTGGATACTGTATTTTCAAAGCAATTTTTCCATGAAAGCGTCATTCCTTGGAAAATACTAAGGCAGCTTTCTTCTTGCTGTTTCTTCTACAGAGAAAGGTCAGCCTTCCACCCCTCAAGAAACTCCACCCTGGCACAGGGCTGACACACAGTAATGCTGCAGGCACAACCATTTGCATGGATTAAAAAGTAATTTTGCAAAAATCAATAATTCCTTCTCAGGTTTCAGAGCCCTAGTGGCAATAAATTGGAATGTCCTTGCCTGGGAACTCAATAGGAATTTCATTCAGCCCAGCAGAAACAAATTCCAAAATACATTTTATACTCCAAAACTGGTTCAGGTAGATGTTAATTTCTATATTCCTCAGCCTCCCTGCCATCATAACCTTATTTTCAAAGCTGATGACCACCCAATATTCCCACTTCAGATGAAGATAAACTTTTTCTGCCCTTTTTATTCTTAAAGCATTTATGTACCTTTTCTTTTTTTTTTTTTTACTGACCGTGTCTTGATAAAGCATTGTTTTTTTCAAGTGGAGAGTACAAGGACATCTGTTTGCTTTGTGGTTTGCTTTGTTTTTTATCCTCACTGCCAAAAATACCTGGAGTTGAAACCAGAAACTATCACTTCTAGAACACTGCTTATCTGGCTCTGACAGTGAAGAGCCACATAATTAATTTGTTAAACAGGCTTCTCCAGAAAAACTGGAAAATCAATGAAAAAATTGGGTGAACTAAAGGACTAGAATCAGAGAAATTAGGTGAAATAAAGTGAGTAAAAGAGTGTATATTCAGAGATCAATAGGAATTTTTCCTCTCTATTATGTATTCAGAGACTAAAAAAAAAATGGAGTTGAGGACTCATACTGCTTGATTACAGGATGATTGCAAGAGATCAATAGGACAAGGCTATGAAGGCAGTTCAGAAAATTCTTTTAATGAAGGGAAGCTAAAGACAATTACTTACTTTATTTTGCCTTAAGAAAATGAAGTTGAAAAGGGGATACAATTGCTTCTTTAGTTTCCCAGGAGGGAAAAAACCACAAAGCAGAGAAACTTCTAAGCCAAAAGACAATGCTGGCAGAAGAACATATGGTCTTGTTTGTTTACACTCCCCAAGGAAGGATGTAGGCTGAAAATTTGGGAGAAGTTTCTAACTATCAGAACTATGAAGTTCTGGAACAGCCTTCCAGCAGCAGGGGGCAGAACTGTTTTTGACCAGTTCTTCAATTGCAGGATTTATGAGACAACTTGCAAGATTTGGAGCACAAACATGATGATTTAAGGAGTCGTAGGGTCTGGTATTTCTGCTCACACTCCTGCTCATAGACACTGCACTGGAATTTAAAAAAAGGTGGTGGATGTGGACAGGGGGGAAGAGAGGAGTGGAGAACGAATGCTTTAACTTCCCCAAAATTATGCTCAGCACATCATTACTGTTTCTTAGTGGCAAATCTTTTTGTAACTTCACTTATTAAAGGAGAATGAGTCAAAGTAAAGATCTAGCTTTTTCATTATTGTTAATAGGATGGGCCACGTGTACATTTTTCTATGGCTGTAGCTGAGAAAGGTTCAGGCTGCCAAAGAGCAAATAACCAACTAAAACAGCTGAAAACAGAAAAAGAAACAAAAGACAACCCGCAACAACAAATCTCAAGCATAATCTGATGTGCTTTTTCCATACACTTCTAAGACTGCAAACAGCACTCTGCAATCTAGACGTGGACAGAGATTAGCAGGAGAGGTGAACAACCTTCAATCGGACCCTGGTAAAACTACTGCCATCTTTCTCTTTCCACCTGGTCTCAGTTTTTCCCATGTACTTCTTTTTACCTCTTTCTTCACCTTTATGGGCTTGCCCTTTTGGAGTTTCCCTCTTTTGGTCTTCTCCTGCTGCAAAGCTTTTTGGAACAGGGAAAGATGTCAAAAGTCATAGGGAGAAAAGGAGGACCATGAGACTGGAGGAGGTGACCACAGGCCTACAGGCTGCATGGCCTGTGCATGTGTGAGAAATCACCCTAAACAGTATTGTTGGAAACTACTACAGCCCAGAGGCAGGAAGCACTTCCACAGGCTTTTCTGAATTATATTTACCAAAGTTCACTGAATCTTTCGTGTTTCTGCTGATCTTCTTGAGGTGATGAACTCACCAGAGTTAAAAAAGCTAAGCCAGGCCCTTTGCCAGAACTGCTTCCTTTTGATTGAAAACATAGTAGGAAGCAGGTAAAGTCTTTATTTAATCTGCCGTGCAGATTAACATGGTTCTCCTTAATGTGCAAATATTTAACATGTGTGTGACACTTAATCAGCATTCCATGTAGCACAGCATTTCGAACAGGAAAAGCAGGAAGTATTTTACACTACCCCCAGTCCCCACTGACACATCGTGTGCACACATAGTCCCTACAGAGAGACACTCCCCAGGGCAGCACAGCACTGATATTATATTACATTACCTGTTGTGGCAGTTTGAGCCACATTAGAAATCCAAAATTCAATTTCCAGGCTCCCCCACCCCTTCCCACATTTTATCCTAACACTGGAGAGAAACTTTCAGGCCAGAGGCTTCTATAGGGGAAGGGGGAAGTATATACATTTATATACACAAATAAATACTATACAAACTAAAGGTAACTATATATATATATATATATATTACATTTCTATCGGTCCTTTAAGCCTCTCCCTTTAACTTTAGTCCAGGAGAAGCCTTTTCAGGCTGCTGGGTAACACAGTCTCTCTCGTGGGAGTGTTCTGGGCTCCTGAACACTCCCTAGCCAACCTTCAGCTGTTTGCTGCAGTTTTTCTCCTCATGAAGTCCAAGAAAGTAGCTTTGAGTCCTTTCTCCTCGGTCTGCTGTGTGATCTCTCTTTCTCAGTCTCATACCTTGGTTCCACTCATACCTGTACAAGTGTGGAACATCAGAGAGGCAGCACAAATTGAATAGGACATTTTTTTCCAGAAGCAGGTTTCCTGTGAACTTGAATAATTCTTTCTTGGACTAGACAACCCAAAGACTCTTCACATGAACTTAACCCGAGGGACTGAGAAGGAACAATGCTCAGGAAGCAGTATGAGTTTCCTAGGAGAAATTAAAACCCTGCTGGTCGTAGAAAAGCTGGCAAGGCTTGTCCAGTCCTCAGCAATTATTAACCCCCTTGCTCTTCCACATGACACTGCTGAGGGAGATCTGAAGCACATCAAGCACGGGCACATGGCTCGGAGGGCAATGATCAAGGGCATGGGACCCAGGTGGGGCTCCCCTTGTTCCTGTCAGTGGGATGGAGGGGCTTGAGGAGGAGTAGATGGATCCTGCAGGTCAGAACTGTTTGTACAGTTGGTTTTGGCTCCTATGGCAATGGGACTCTCCCTGAAGATCAATGACAGCTTGGAAGGGGACAAGATTCATGTGATCAAGTGGGAAAAAAGTATCTTTTCCAACAGGTTGTCCAACGTCATGAGAAGAGGTTTAATGAAAGAGTGATAAAAGAGGGAGAGAGAGATGATCAGCAGTCTAGTGAAGAAATGGTGGATTTTTGAGAACACTTGAATAGAAGGAACCTTTCTTGCAGTGAGGGCAAGAACTGGACACAGGACTTGAGGTGTGGCCTCACCAGTGCCCCTTACAGATGGACTATCTGTATTTAGACTCCTAAAAGCTGATGTTCCTCAGTGAAATGCACAATAATCAACTTCACAGTATCATAGCAGGGTCTGTACAAACGCACTCTGCCATATTTGCACCAGCAAGATGTTGTGAAGGATTCTTCCCTTAGGAGGGGAAACATTGGTTTATGTTTCTGGTGTGTTTAGAACTCTGGACAGTTTGATACAGTCCTTGAAATACTGCTTATTGCGGTGTCAGGCTTTGGGAAACAGCCCATCTGTGGAGCCTTCAAGCAGTCAGACACATCAAAGGTTTCTCTCTAGAAAGGAAGCCGAAGAACAGCATGAGGAAGAAAAATTTTAATGACCAGTCTTCGCAAGCGAAGATTTGGGAAAGGTCATTAACCCTTCGAGCCTGCGCAGTGGATTTTTTTTTTAGGTGAGACCCAGTGTGCGCTGAACTGAGCCCACCCTTTAATCCTGAGGTTCATCTGCCGGGGCCAAGCAAGCTTGGACAGTGGCAGTGAGGTCCCCAGGACGTTAGAGGAAGAAAAATTTTATGCCCAGTTATTCGTCTCATTTCACAGGGAAGGATGGAAGGATTTCTCTATGAAGGGTCAAATGACAAAATCATAGAATTGTTTGGGTTGGAAGGGACCTTAAAGATCATCTTGTTCCAACCCCCTGCCATGGACAGGGACACCTTCCGCTAGCCCAGGTTGCTCAGAGCCCCATCCAACCTGGCCTTGAACACTTTCAGGGATGGGGCAGCCACAGCTTCTCTGGGCAACCTGTGCCAGGGCCTCACCACCCTCACAGGGAAGAATTTCTTTTTAATATCCCATCTAAACCTACCCTCTGTCAATTTGAACCCACTTCTCCTTGTCCTGTCACTCCAGGCCCTTGGAAATAGTCTCTCTCCATCTTGCTTGTGGTCTCCCTTCAGGTCCTGGAAGGCCACAATTAGATCCCCCCAAAGCCTTCTCTTCTCCAGGCTGAAGGCTGAACAATCTCAATTCTCTCAAGCTTTCCTCACAGCAGAGCTGCTCCATCCCTCTGATCACCTTGGCATTCCTCCTCTGCACTCACTCACAGGTCCCTGTCCTTGCTGTGCCGTGCCCCCAGAGCTGGAGGCAGCACTGTAGGAAAGGTCTCCCCAGAGCGGGGCAGAGGGGCAGTATAAAGAATAAAAAAAGAATAGAAGGTGGAGGTTGTTTTATGAATCTTGGAGCAGAATCAACTGCCCTGGTTGGAGTATTAAGTAGAAGAACAGTGGAACTGGTAGGACATTGTCTGCTGCTGCCTGAAGGACAGGATGCTGGACACAGTGGAAGGCAAAGGCAAGCTATGAATGTTGGATTGGTATCTTTTCCTTTGTGGCACTTCTACCTGTAGCTGCCACAAAGGCACATCTCATTCATTGTTCTAGAGAGCCTTGCCTTCTATTTCACTTAAAGACCATCCAACGAGCACCAGTGAAAATAATTCTAGTTTCAAGAGTCAATACCTCAATTCCAAAACATACCATTATTTTAAATGAATACTGTTAAATTAAGTCTATTACATGTTTTTTTTACACACACAAGCAGTACCCATCACAGAGAGCTGTAAGGCAAATTTAAGGTGCATAAATAAGATACTTTGAAGTGAGGTATGTTGTAAAACAGCAAGTAACAGCACGTTTAGCTTGTGTGAGGCAATTCATCCCACAAGATAGGAGTTATCAGCCTAATTGTGGCCTTCCAGGACCTGAAGGGAGTCTACAAGAAAAATAGAGAGAGACTATTTCCAAGGGCCTGGAGTGACAGGAGAAGGGGCAATGGCTTCAAACTGACAGCGAGTAGGTTTAGATTGGATATTGGGAAGACATTCTTCCCTGTGAGGGTGGTGAGGCCCTGGCACAGGTTGCCCAGAGAAACTGTGGCTGCCCCATCCCTGGAAGTGTTCAAGGCCAGGTTGGATGGGGCTCTGAGCAACCTGGGCTAGTGGAAGGTGTCCCTGCCCATGGCAGGGGCGTTGAACTAGATGGCCGTAAAGATCCCCTCCAACCCTGGCCATTCTATGACAACCTCACAGCGTGGTACAAGCTCTCACAATCCAACAGCTACCCCAGAACTCACACACTGGAATTTCCTCTCTGTTTATCTCACAGCAATAAGTGTGTTTGCCATCATCATCTTGTTTCCAGGGCTTTTTTCCCTGCAAGCCCAAAGGCCTCTTTTAATAGGAGGGTGTTCACCACTGACATTTAATAAACAGCAATTACTTGAGCTTTAATCTGTTCTGCAGGTTCTTCTACAAGGAATTCAAACCTTCAGGGAGAAAATCAACTGTTATGATGCTTTTCTGAGTTTTAACCAGAAGCATTTTTTTCCTCTCCCTAAAGAGCAACAAGCCCTGTCACAGTGTGGCATAGGTAACACACTGTGAATCTAATTAAGTGTATAATAAGGCAGCAGATTGCAGCACAGTGTGCTGTTACTTCAGTCTCAGAAACATGGAACTGATGCAGACTGAGCTGAACACATCAGGGACCATTTCCAGTAGGGGTGAAGAAGAATCCAGGCTCGGTTCATCCACACTAATGGCACCTGCACACAGACACAGAGAAACTCAAAGTATAAACAAGGCGCACAAGCAAATCTGGGCAGTGCTGTGGTTTTGCTCACGTGGAGTTCCCTTGCATCACAGGTTTGTAAATATTTGTCTCAGTCTTTTTTGGATGTGGCTGTCAGTGGAGAGCTTTAACACGGCATCTCTTTTCCTTAAAATATGGCAAATTGTCTGTGTAATACAAGTATTTCCCCCTTCATAGAACTCCTCTTCCCACAGAAGTAGTAGTTTCAGGATATGTGCCCTTACACCATGTAGTTCCCAGGTTTGAATCCTGACACTTGCACAAATACCAATTCCAGTGAGAATTCCTGTTAAATAATCCACACAGAACTGACCTACATTTGCAAATCTCCTTTGAACCACTGTGACAAGAATACACATGGCATTAGAAGTGAAGACATATCCTGTCACTGAATCCAGAGCTCTGTGGGTCCACCATAGCAGGGCTCAAGTAAGTGTGGTTTTTCTTCAAAGCTGATGCCATTTTCATTGCTGCTTCAGGCCCTTTAAAACAGATGGCACATTTCTGGGGAATTTTGCAGGCGAGCACACACTGTTAGGTACAATTTTGCCTTGTCTGGGAGAGGATTCTGGGAGAACCAGGGACTCCAAGAAAATTCACAGTGAACAGATGGAAAAAACACACCCTGAAGTAACAGCAACTCTCCCCCCCAAAAAAAAAAAAATATCAGAGAAAACCCAGCTTGAAATCTAATCTGGGATTACAAACATAACTGGTAATCACCATATCTGAGAAGGCAGAATTTACTGGTGTTGGGGAAGTACAAAACAAATGCTGAAATCACATTTGCTGCAGGGAGTGGAGCTGAACACTGATGTGCTGTTAGTACTTGGTCTCAAGCACAAACCTCCATGAAAAGCCCCAGTGCCCAAAATTCCAGGCACGAAGAGTGGGATATGATCCTGACCTACCCTGTGGGGTTGATGGACTCTCCATCTCTTTGGTCTTGCACAGTCTACTGAGGGTTTCGGACTGTGAGCAGCTCTGCCCTTTAGCCCTCTCAGTGCTGGCAATTAGCTGTCAAGCTGGTGGGTGTTCTCACCTCACCTGGACCTCAGCACAACAGAAAAAAGGCTCCCGGGCTGCTGAATATTTAAAAAAACCCATCAATCATAGGTTATATACCAGAAAAATAAATGTGAAACACTGGAAAACATGTGCAGGAAAAGAGGAATACAGCAGCTTAAATAGGGTGAACAAAGCCCAGGAATACCAAATCAAACCAGAGAAAAAAGGCAGATGCTTTTATCTTGTGCAAGAATGGAAAAATTGAGGCATGATATGGACAGGAATAGTGACAAACAGGTGAAAGCAATAGTAAATCATCTAACTTTCTGAAAACTACAGTTTTTCTGCTCTTGCTTTTGACACAAGATAGGTAAAATTCAAATAGTAATTTGGTTAAAGGTTGCCTACTGATCCTGACTGGACTGCACCTGATGCAAGCAGGGCACTGAACGCTGTTGATAACAAGTACACCTGATGTTTCAACAGGGCTGTAGTTTCACAAAGAGGGAGGAAAACGGAAAGGTAAATATAAATATTATCTCCTGATTTTAGAAAAGTCAGGGAAAAAAAGTGAATTAAAGTAGTTGGATTTTTTTATAATCTTATTATTGATTATCACAATTCCACCACAAGGTTTGGTCAGGACTAAAAAAAAATCCCTCAGTGACAGTTTAAATGATTCTGTCTCTTCCCTGATTTAGTTGTCCTGAAAGAGACTGATAATATTCCCTTAAATACCTCCTGTCTCCAGACTGGCTCTTCTCCCCATTCCACCAGACATTAAAGAATAAAAACCTTTTTTCTCCTCTTCTAATTCTTCCTCCCAGTGTGGGTTCCTGTTGCTCATGCAGTAAAGCCAAGCTTGATGAAATGCAAAACCAAGGAGGAAAGCAAGGTGTTCTTCTGCATTTCTTAATTTTCCTCTTTTCAGGTTGGAAGAATTTCTTCACTGAAGGGGTTGTCAGGCATTGGAAGAGGCTGCCCACAGAGGTGGTGGAGTCTCCACCCCTGGAGGTGTTCAAAAAGAGACTGGATGTGGCACTCAAAGCTGTGGTTTAGTTGACAAGGTGGAGATTGGTCAAAGGTTGGATCCAATCTTGGAGGTGTTTTCCAATGAGTCTGTGATTCTAAAAGGGTAAGTTAAGTGAGGAATTTCAAATAGACATAAACCAGTTTTTTGATGACTATAGCATTTTTTAGATGAAAAATTCCAAGTATTTAAAGTAAAGATTAATGGGGAAGTGAAGTGGATTGTTGTTTAACTTGTGCTGTGTCATTATATTTTATTTTGTTTCTTTAACATCTATTCAAGAAAACACAAGGATGTGAGAGGTTATTCTTCCTTTGTTAAAGATTTATAAATCCACTGAAGTGCAGGCTGGGAAAATTCTAAAGGCAGGCAAAAGAAGGGAATAAGGTGGTCTGGGTAGTAACAGAGTAATGAGTGGTTGGTCAGTGTACTTGTCTTCCCATGCCCCACACCTGATCCCTCCTGTGTTCTTTTAAAATTCCATTTCTAGGAGTATTCCTGAGTGAGGGACTCTCTATTCCATGTGCATTTGTGTGCTTGGAGGTCTAAGTGCCAGCAACTGGAGATCACAGGTCCAAGGGACCCTGTGTGGGAAAACTGGAGTGGCTAGTGAGGGAAATCAAGCTTGGCAAAGGAACTGGTGACCTGCAGTTTATCACAAACTGAGAGCTAAACACTTCTTTCCTATCCAAACCCAAATCACAACTATAAAGAACATGTGAGAAACTGGTAAGGATCATCATGGTAAAACTGGAAAGAGGCAAACACCTTTCGTTTTCATTTTCACTCTGTCACTATGCCAAGTTACTGCTGTATTTAACACTTCCTTGGAACACAAACCTCTGCTTTGCCAAGGATGCCCTCAGCCTTCAGAACCTCACCAAATGCAGTGGCAGCACCAGCTTCATTTTAATTGGCAGCAATATTAGTTAGAGGTGAACTTCCAAAGAAAATGATATCTGAAGAATGTGTATGTGCTCCTATTTTTCTCCCTTCCCCTAGTAAGTCCCCATCCTGTTGGCCAAAGGCAGTGGGCAACTTCACAGAGAACAAAACCTCCCATTTATCCACTTGTAGAAAGGCTAGAGTGTAAGTTTTAATCTCACATACCAGTTGACTCATCTCCTCCAAGCAGAGGAGGTTGGCAATACTCAGGTTCAGGGATCATCTTAAGACATGTGAACTCAATAGTTTTAAAGCAAGGAACATGCACCTTCTGTTGCCAAAATCATAGATAGAATCACGGAATGCTTTGGGTTGGAAGGGACCTTAAAGATCATCCAATTCCAAGCCCCCTGCCATGGGCAGGGACACCTTCCACTAGCCCAGGTTGCTCAGACCCCCATCCAACCTGGCCTGGAACCCTTCCAGGGATGGGGCAGCCACAGCTTCTCTGGGCAACCTGTGCCAGGGCCTCACCAGCCTCACAGGGAAGAATTTCTCCCTAATATCCAATCTAACCCTACTCTCTGTCAGTTTTAAGCCATTCCCACTTGTCCTGTCACTCCAGGCCCTTGTAAAAAGTCTCTCTCAGTTTTCTTGTAAGCCTTCTTCAGGTACTGGAAGGGGCTCCAAGGTCTCCATAGAGCCTTCTCCAGAAGAACCCCAGTTCTTTCAGCCTTTCCTCACAGCAGGGCTGCTCCATCCCTCTGATCACCTTGGTGTCCCTCCTCTGGACTCACTCCAACAGGTCCATGTCCTTCCTGTGCTTGGTCCCAGTATGGATCCCCAAGGAACACCACTTGTCACTAATGTCTATCAGGACATTGAGCCTTGACCACTTCTCTCTGGATGTGTATATGTGTGTGTGTGTGTGTGTGTGTGTGTGTCTGTGTCTGTGTCTGTGTCTGTGTATACATAGATATATATATATAGATATAGATAGATATAGATATATATATATAGTCCCACACAAAGCAGAAAAGGTTGAAGGAAAATATTTAATGCCTTTTTAACCAGCTGTATCGGCCCAGAGGATGAATGTTGGCCAAGGAAGTTGCAGAAGAGGTGGAAAAGCTGGAGAAGTATTTGCTGAGCAGCAGCTCCGACTACTGGCCAATTTGATGCAAGTCAAGTCTATGGCGATGAGGGGCAAACCAATGTTCACATGTTCCTGCTATACGTGCTCCTCAAACTGGGAACTCCATATCCTGCTCCGAATTAGAATCCCAACAACAAAATCCCTGAGGTTCCCTAGTGACAGAGAGAAAGGCAATTTGCATTTTCTATTTTTTGACATGCCCAGATGATGTTGCATTTGCAAGCTTTTCCAGGAAGGAATGGTGTTCAGGCTGAGTAAACCCCAGGCTATAACTCCTTGCTAGAAGGAGAGAAAGAAGCCATGGAGCAGCACACCATCACTCTGTTCTCAGCTCTGCCACCAGCTTTCCTCTGCTGTTTTGCCAGTGTCCTTCACCTTCTGCTTCCATAACTCTGCAATAACACCATCATGAATTACCCATAATTTGGGTTACCTTAAATGTAACACTCCTCTGAGCTTCTCATTTCACATAATCCTATCCATGTGTCTCTCTTAGGGCAGAGGGAAAGAAAGAAGAAATAACAGCAGAGAGAGGTAACTACAGTGTAATTATTGCCAGTGTGAAGGCTCTTCTCAGTCATTAAAAATAAAAAACTGAAGAAACCCTTAAGGCTTGCGAAGTGATCCAAGAAAAAAAAAATGAGATCTAAGAATAAGGCAGCAGATAGGAAGGTTTAATTCCACCCAAGTCACCTGTTCCCATCGCAGTGATACACTACCAACAGTGGAAATTAAGTGCTATCACATTTTCAGCTGAAATATGCACGTAATTAGCAGTAAGTCCAAACCACAGTCCGAACTGCTTAGTATACATAACCAGTCTTTGAGGAAACATAAGGTCCAAACCCTTCTCTCCACCCTTAGATGAAGACACTGTTCCCACCCTATTTCCTAAAATGCAAGTATCCTTCAGTTCTACTTGCAGGGGGATCTCAAAAGGCAAACTGGGTTTTCTGCATTTGCCTTCTCCTTCTCGTTCCTCCATACCTTCCTCCTTCCACACTGAAAAATTATAGTAGCAGTTACCTTCCCAGGAAAGGATAAAGGCCGTCAATATTTCCCACGTGAACCAGTGAGGTCACACCTTGAGTCTTGTGTCCAGTTCTGGGCCACTCCCTGCAAGAAGGACATTGAGGGGCTTGAGCATGTCCAGAGAAGGGCAACAGAGCTGGGGAAGGGTCTGGAGCACCAGGAGTGGTGCTGGGGGGGCTCAGCCTGGAGAAAAGGAGGCTCAGGGGGGACCTTCTCAGTCTCTTCAACTCTCTCACAGGAGGGTGGAGCCGGGGGGGTCAGGTTCTTCTCCCAGGAAACAAGGGACAGGACAAAAAGAAATGGCCTCAAGCTGCACAAGGGAAGGTTCAGGTTGGACATCAGTGAAGAATTTCTTCACTGAAGGAGTGATTATACATTGGAAGGGTCTGCCCAGGGAAGTAGTGGAGTCCTTATCCCTGGAGGTGTTCAAGGAACAACTGGACATGGCACTCAGTGCTCTGGTCAGGTTGACAAGGTCACCGGTTGGACTCGATGATCTGGGAGGTGTTTTCCAACCCTGGTGATTCTATGAATTACAGTGATTTTGTACTCTGGGCTGTATTACAAAATAAATTACTTTTAAAAAAAAATTTTAAAAAATCAAGACCTCTAGAGAAAGTGCTTTGGAAGGGTAACTAAGGAGAAATCACAGTGTGGTTCCCACAAGGTAGGAAGCAAAAGCGATACGTAAGACAAAGTATTGTGATGTGATACTCCCCTTTACCCATATTGCTGTCTGATGTGGAGCAGGCTGCTTAAAGCAAACTTCTTCTGGATACTTATCACTTGCCCATTCACTAATAGTTGTCTGAATTAAGATCCTGTAGGAGAACTATGTAGTGCAGTTGAAGGTACTGGAAAAGCTGTGCTTTGATTGAGGGGGGGGGAAAAATAAACAAATTCCTGCACGATGGTGCATTCCCAGAACTGGCACCTCACATCACAGCATTGCCTTTGGCAGCTCTTAGTGCAGCACTCTGCCATCTGAAAATGGAAACTGCTTGTCAGCCATGCAGGGCTACGTGATAATTGCATCTCTTTGTACTCCACGAGCACTTGTGAAGGAGTTCAGGAACACGTTTTCACAGCAGGATGGGAACAACATGCAATGAATCAAGACTAGGGCCACACTTATTAGACGAGTGCTAATGAGATTACTCATTTACAGTTAGGGCCTGAAGACCTTGCAGTCAGAAAAATAATAGAAGTTAAGGATTAAATTATTAACAACATGCACTTCACTTCCAGTTTGTCCTAGCTTTTGAACTCCCAGATTTATTTTAAAGCCACTAAATTTATGTTATCAAAAGAAAAATAAACACTCCACAAGAGCCAAATTGAATACTTCCGTAGAAGGCAGGATCAAAAACCTCTCACTATCACAAGAGCCCATCTCTTTCTAACAGAGTAAACATTAGCAGCAGCAGGTTTGATGTGGAAGAACAAAATGCAGAAGCTGTTGAAATTTAAGAAACACTTTTCGCTCAGGAGTTTCACAGTAGTTTGGCAACAATACAGGGAGTGAGAGATTCTGATCTTCAGCAATCAGCTGAGGGAGGTGGGGGCATTTAATCTGGAGAAAAGGAGGCTCAGGGGAGACCTTATCGCTCTCTACAACTGTCTCAAAGGAGGCTGGCATTTTCTTTAAGAGCTGTGCTCAGGGTGCAGAAGAGCCAAGAACTTAAAACCAGGGCTCTATCTGAGACCTTATAATCTGAATAGGTGACAGTGCCAGCAACCCCTATTGGCAAGGATGTGTTTTAGGCAACCCAGTCCTGAACTGTAACATTCTTCACATCACTTGAGCGCTGCTAAAGCTCAGTGATACGTTTGAGAGCCAAGGGAGAAATCGACTAATGTTAAGACACATTCCTTCTAATCCCAACCTTCAAAACGCTGCAATGCTCAGCAGCTAAGCTACAATTTGCTTAGATGACCTTTTAAAGAGAAAATCTGCACTGCGATAACAGTCCCCCACAACCGAGAAGGCAACACTCATGGAATACAGTTTACATGATTAATATATTTTACTCAGTATGTACACAGTTCTCCAAATAAATTGGGTCATACAAAGGCAGTTTAAGAAGTGTGAAGTATCCTTCTTGCCAGGTGTCACATGGGATATGTCTTTGGCTTTGTTTCCTCCAGCTCAGCATCCAACCAGCGGAATCCGCGGTGACGGCGCAGGACTTCGATGGCTTTTTGCTCCAGAGGTGTTGGTTGAATACCCAGGTCTTCAAAACCAGGAAGGTCAGGATGTTTCATGTCTGTTGTGTGAAACTTTAACAAGAATGGGGAGGGTAGGGAGAAAAAGAAAAAAAAGATAATTCACTTGATGAAATCAACAGCATCGCACCCAATGCAATCATTCACATACTGGTTTTTTCTCACTACTTTTCCTCGAGAAGAGGAGAACATTCAGTGTGGCCCTACAGAACTATGGCTTAATTACACAAGGTATTGAGTACCAGTGACCTCAACATGAGATACAGGTGTTCTGCAACCAGCAAAAAGCCCTTCAGGCTTCAGGTTTGGATTCAGGACTGAGCAGCAGTGAGACATGCAGAAAGCTTCTTCCTTTTCTCCCCATATATTATCAGGGAGGTTACTGCCTTGCAAGCACAAAATTAAGCCAAACTTGCAAGGGAAGTTCACTCTTGAACTCAAATTATGTACATTCTTCTTTGTCAAGAATATGTGTGTTGAATTGTCACCTCTGGTAGGTTGTTTTGCTCTGCTCGTGGTTTAGAACAGAGTCCCCTGTTCATGGTTTAGAAGAGGGACATATTTAATTTCATTACCACATTTGCAACACCTAAATCTTAGCACATGTAGATTCCTCTTATGCTGTTGTTCCTTGAAAGGTCTTTAGGTCAACCATGTGTAATACTGTATAAACTATTTAAGGATGAAAAGTTGGGAAAGAGGAACAATCAGAAGTGACATGGAAAAACTCCCCTCTTAACATCTATACCCTGGGCCAATAAAGCCAACAGCATTACAACACCAATTCTCTTCAGCATGGGACAAATCTTCCCTTCCTTTATTCTACAGTTTTTCACAATGATTTTCAACCAGAACAGGAAACCAGTTTATTTTACAGATGGAGAAATGTGAACACACAAATTAATTGCTTAGAGCTACTCAGTGAGCATCTCTAAGTAGAGGACTCAGTTCTCCCAGATTCATAGTAGTATCCTGTCTCAAATTAATTTGGGGATAATCTGTTCAAAATAGGCCATTGATACTGTGTTGCAACAAAAGGTCTTGAAACTCCAACTCTGAAAAATAGTTGGGAGAGTCCCTCCCCCCTCAGAGAGCAGCAAGCTTAGGGACTGTACATGATTATCTTTGCTAGCCTACACATACGCCAAGTTTTGACATTAACACTTGCTAAATCCTACTTTTTCCTTGCTTGCAGTTGTTTTTCTCCAAGTTACTTCTCCACCCCCAGTGAAACAAACTGAGAAGACAGGAATAAACATGAAGCTGCAACATTTTCATGAGAAATACACTCTAATGTTAAGTGAGAATTTGGGCTGCATCCAGAGTTGTCAGTTCAACTTCAGTTGTTAAAAACACCGTTATCTGGATGATATAAGTGACTTTAATACATCTAGAGGTACATAAATGGACCTAAGAGAGTGGGGAGTATCTCTCCTTTGGCTTTGCTATTTTCAGTAGCATGTGTTTTTGGGGAAGGGGGCAGGGACACAGTGAAACAGGTAGCCTTGACCACTTGACATTTTTTAAAATATTCATTTTTGTACCATCCACACGGTCTGAGAGCAATTCTTTATACCCAAATTCTGGCCACTGAACTGACTGAAACGCTACACCACCTGACGTACAAACATTTCAGCACTCCTTGAACTCGAACCTACAAGTGCAAGTCACAAATACACAATGACACGTTTCCCAAGAAGGATTTGGGGGTTGTCCCACACACTTACCCTGTCCACTTTGTCCCGTGTTGTCCATGGTTCAAATGGATTCATCTCAAAGAATCTTGCAACAAAACTGTAAACAGAAAGAGTATTGCAAAAGTACAGTCATTACTCATGTGCACAGAAGAAAATGAACTGGTAAAAATATTTCACACGTAACAGTGAGCAAGAGCTTGTTCTGTAGCTGTTCTTGCAAGCTATGAATTCATTAAAGCACCAGCCACCAAGTTCTTAGTTGTGTTTCTGGTAACTTTAACTGTTTGCTACTGAATTAGAGGGTATTCTATTATTTTACTGTGAAAGGGAATGGAGAAGCAAATATCTAGAAGTAAAAACGAGTGTCAGTGGGTGGGGAAAGTAAACCCCCACATCCAATTCCCCACACATCAGAGGCATTCAAGTCCTGCCCCTGGCCTTTCATCCAAACTCTGCTCCCCAGTGGTGTGGGCAGTAATCCAATTAGTCACCAAGTTTCCTTCAGTGCCTCCATGAAAAAACACACTTGCTGACAACTAAATGAGTTATCAGCCCTAGAAACAAGATGATGGAATCTGCAGCAATCTATAAAAGGGATGAGGATTAGTACATTTGCACTTTTCAGATATGAAGTTTCCCTTGAAACAAAGAAAATCTGGCAAAGAAAATAAGGCTACAGCTCTTGCTCAGTGTCTCAAGACCAACTTCTTACTGAAGTGCCCACCTGGCAGACTAGGATTTACTAAGTTATTGCACATAAACAGAACTAGGCTTATCTGCCTTTTAGACTCAGTCTTTTCTCAAAAATATGAAATACCACTTAGTTTAGCCCATAAATAAAGAAGTGCAATATGGACTGCAGCAGATGTGAATAAACTAATAAGCACCTTTTTAACAAGCTGCTCTGTGTCAGCTGAGCCATGTTAACCTGATGCCTCTTACATGCAACACAGAAACAGTCACCACAGTTTAAGATGTTCTACTATCCATCAGCAGTTCCATGGACCCAGTGGTGAGTCCTACTGGCAGATTGGCAGGAGGGCTCCAACACTGGTGACTGCTTTAGCTTATTAATTGGCATTGTACTAAGAGTAAGGAGGACAACCACCCCAAACATGAACACATCTCAACCATGCTGAGCACTGCTTCTGAAATGGCATTTATTATTGAGGTGCTCTTCGAAAGGATGTGATTATTCCTTAAGGATCAGGCCCAGGCTCAGATTTACACTGCAGTTTTCCATGCACTAGTAATATACTCAGTGCACATACAGCTGCAAAAACAGCTCAGGGCATGCAAACAGCCCACTGTAGTCAGCTGAAGTGATGCTACACCTTTCCCTTTTTATCTCCCATTTATTACCATCTTTTAAAGATGTTACTGTCCTCATATCATAGACAAAGAAATGCTTGCTCACAACCACACTGCTCAAATTGCCAGGCCAAGGTCTCAGTATGACCTTACCTCTAACACTGGCCCAAATCAATACAAAAGCCAGTTTCTGTCATCCATGTTAAATAACAACTGGCCAGAGCAAATAACCAATGCAACAGGTATTTATGCTTCTGTGTTGCCTCCCAGAGCCCCAGTTTCTTACTGAATCATAGAATGACAGGATGTGTAAGGTTGGAAGGGACCACAGCGGGTCACCAGCTCAAGCAGGGTCATCCCAGAGCACACGGCACAGGATTGTGTCCAGACAGCTCTGGAATATCCCCAGGGAGGGAGACTCCACACCCTCTCTGGGCAATCTGTTCAGTGCTCAGTCACTGCACAGCAAAGAAGTTCTTCCTCATGTCCAGCTGGAACTTCCTGGGCATCAGTTCCTGCCCGTGGCCTCTTGTGCCATTGCTGGGCCACCCCTGAGCAGAGCCTGGTCCATCCTCTGTCCCCTCCCTGCAGACACTGACACACATGGATGAGGTCCCCACTCAGTGTCTCCTCTAGAAGCTGAACAGCCCCAGCTCCCTCAGCCTTATTAGGGTCCCACTTACTGGTAGAGGGGACGTGGGAGCGGGTAGGGAATGAAGGCTCGATAGGAAGTTGCGTAGATGTACTCGACCATGTCGTACAGGAGGTACCGGTGAGGGCTGAGGGAAGAAGCAACAAACATTACAGGTAAGTCAGGTGTGCTTCAATATACTTAAATACTGGCACCAGGAGACAAAAAATTTTAAAGCCTTCCAGCCCCAAGGGCCTGTTTTTTTCAAGCCAAATGATTTGTCCACCCTGCGGCTCATGGGGAGCCCACGGTGGAGCAGGTTTCTCCTGGAGGCCTCCAGCCTGTGGAAGGAGCTGGGGAAAAGCATAGAGATGAGGAAGCAGCAGAAAGGCACTGTGGGGAATCTGGCTGCTAGCCAAGGCCAGTCCACCACAATCATACTGGATAAAGCGGATTCTGGGTGCTTTTAAAGCACACCTTTAACGTGTTCCCTCTGTGCTGACTCAAATTCTGAACACAGGACTTACAGTGCTGGGATAATTTTGCAGCCTGTAATAGAAGGAAGCCAGAAGGCAAACGGAAAATTAAGGAGGGTTTATTAACAACACATCCCATCTTTGGTAGCAAATGGCTGCAGGGAAATTGATTCGCTTGCCTTTGCACGACTAAGAATATACTGTTCTCTCCGAAAGCACGAGGACGAAGCCAAGATAAATTTTCCCAAAAAAATGCATTCTCTCTCTCTCAGTATGGAGAGAAGGAAGCAGCCAGTCTCCTGCACACCTCCAGTAGTTTGAGAGAAACATATACCACTGGGAATTCCCATCCCTTTCTTGTTCAGACTTTGACTTGGCATTTTATACTCGATTTTTATAGATGCCTCCGAACTGAGCCATCAGGTATCTCCCTTGGCTTTCAAGGCAATTTGCTGGCATTCCACTCTGATAGGCCCAAGATCACACAAGATATCAAGGCCTGAGGTTGCATGAAAACTCAGCCTTCAATTGACACGTTCTTCAGAAAAATAAACACAATCAAAATCTGTTGATAAATGCTGGGAAAAAGAAAAAGAATCCCAAATTACCACTACTTTAGCTTGCAAAAGGAAATGAAATATTCTAATGGATATACTTCAAGGTAGGGCAGCATATCTGGGAGAATTCAAAGAATTCTACACTCAGATTTCCTTACGAACTTCATCCAGATTGCTGGATTATAGAACCTGAGAGATATCTGCACTTATGAAGTTACACTAAAGGATTTTTTCTTGACAAATTATCAAACATTAACAACACAACTTCCCCAGGAATAGTCTCCCATTGAGTTGTCAGTACATGAACCCCTATTTTAGCAGACAGCAAAGCTCTAGAGAGCATCAGTATTCAAGACACCTTTAAAAAGTGGATGAAGTAAAATTAATTCCATGGAGGAAAGAGAGGAACAGGTAAACCATAAAAACCTTCAGTCGTTCAGAAACAGCAAAGACACCATGAGCTGTCATAGTTAAAACTCCATTCCACCATAGCAAAAAAATCCCACACACCCACAGAAATACTCTGCTCTTTTCCAAAATTAGTATTTGAAACACAAACTGGTAATTCCTCTCCAAAAAATGTAAGGAGGTGTATCATGCACCTTTAGTCAAGGGTTATGCTGCACAGTTCCTTTGGTTTTCCAACACTGATTTGGAATGTCAGTTTAGACCAGCACTCATTCAAAGTCTTTTCAGGCATTGTTATGTTCCTGAAACCACAGCCTGGCATCCTTCCTTGGATTCCTGCCTCTGAAACCTGGGCACTGAACTCCTGGTCTTCTGTAAACTGCCAAAAAGTTAGACCATGAAACTGCAGGAACACATTTAAAGTTCAGCCCTTCCATCTGGATGCAAATAGTGTTTTATTTAGTGCACAATTCTCAGTTTCTCCCACAGCTGGAACAGTTGCTTCTGCTGAGGCAGAGCTGAACCTAAAACCAGACGCCTGTCCTTCCTTTTGGGGCAGGTGGCTTTGGATTTTTATAGACATATGTTCAAGTTTGCCCCTGGGGGGTAAAACAGTCCCTCAAAGGGTTAATTTCATCACATGTTGTGGGTTTGCATTAGTTGTGTCCATCTGACACCTACATAGCTATAAAAAGGGGGTTTGAATGGCTGTCCAGCATTTGTTTGCCCTGGTTTTTCAGTGTGACACCTCCTATCGCCCCAGTGCTTCTAAAGCAACCTCAGGTTACTTGATTATTGTTGCTGTTGTTAGTTCTTTCATACTGCTGTTAGCTTCTTTCTCTCACTTTACTAGTTTTTGAGCGGAAGTCCCTCAGCATATTCCAAAGGGAGTTGAAGACCCACTTGCTGCCTGTTCCAGGGCACCTGCCAGGGTAACAACTTCCTCAGCAGCTCAGTTTAAAGCACAGAACAAACTGGCATGACATGAGTAAGAGCCAAACAGACAATAATCTCTGGATCGTGGGAATAAAGATTCATCACTGCAAGTCTCACAAAATGAGCAAGGAAAAACCAATTTAACCTCAGATAAAATCCTAGTATCTTTGCAAAATCCAGATATGATGCACATTTTTGGTAGGTAGGAGGGGGAGACAGAGATGTGCATGCAATACAAAAAAAAGAAAGTTGTTCAGCATCATTTATATCTTAATTAGCAACTGTTTGCTTTCCCGATGAATCTGATGTTCCTTTTACCACATGTTGGAATGAGACCAGTTCCAGTGCTGTGTTATAGGATCAAACATGGACCCATTACCTTCCATTTGCCACAGTTTATTCCCAATGACCCATTGTGACTTGGAGCTTCTGTACACAAAATATTCCCAGAGATCATAGACTCATAGAATGGTTTGGGTTGGAAGGGACCTTAAAGATCATCTCATTCCAACCCCCTGCCATGGGCAGGGACACCTTCCACTAGCCCAGGTTGCTCAGAGCCCTATCCAACCTGGCCCTGGACACTTCCAAGGAAGGGGCATCCACAGCTTCTCTGGGCAACCTGTAAACCCCCTGCCTTTAACAGGAGAACCACTGCCTCTAACTATTCTAATTCCAGGTGTTTTCCACACAGCTTTACCAGAATTTTCTCCAAATCTATGTTGTCCAGCATGCTTCCCAAGATGCCTATTCCTCTGTGTGCACACACAGAACATGAAATGCAATGGGGCCCAAACTGGGATTTTCAGAGTACTCACAGGAACAGCTCGAGTCATTTTTCCTCCCAAAAAGGAGGTGGAATTTATTGCAGCTCAAACTGTGTGCATGGATGGAGAAATTAAATGTACTGTGCAGCATGCCAAAAAATGACACCAAAAAGAAGTACTTCAGTTAATTAGAATCAGAAAAGTGACCTACCCAGCCAAGGCATATGTTTTTCCTTTTGCATCAGGATTCTTAATTGCATTAATAATTGCCTTTGCTACATCAACCACCTGTGAGGAACAAATTCACACCGTTACCAACAGGAAACAGGAATATATGCACATACTAATGTTTCAAAAATTATTTACATGTACCCAATCCACCCAGAGAGGATTTGGGATTGTTTGTTTTATTGAAAACTTACATATACTGGTTGTTTCACTGTTTTTTTGCCCAGAGCAATGAGAGGCACGCCACCAAACCAGCGCATGTCTGCCAGAAAGAGGGAGAAAATCTGTGAATCCTTTCAGGAAGCAAACAACCAAGACACTTTACAACATACTGAGTGTGGAACTCTTCTGAAAACTGACTTAACTTTAAAAAAAAAAAAAAAACAGAATTGGAAAGAATTCCCATCCAATTCCAGTAGCATCGTTTTCCACACACAGTTTTCTTATAAACAAGGAGGGGAAGGCTGTATTTACTGTTTAGAGTGGTTCAGAGATATCTCAACTTCGAAAGACAGAAAAACAGGTTCCACTCTATCCTGTGCAGCAATTTGTTGCTCATACATCAGATATTATTGTTGCTTCTGACCCCAGAACGACTCAGGTTGATTTTCATATTTGAGCATTACCAACTTGACAAACTCCTTTCAGGGTATAAACTACTTTGAGGGTTCAGATGAGCTGAGAATAATCTAAATTTAAAAAACAAACAAACAAACAAACAAACCCAACAATACACACCTTCCCTCAAAATAAAATAATTAAAAAAAAATAAAATCAAAGAGCAAAGTCTAACTAGACTCAGAAAGAATTCAGTCAAGAGATAACTCACGATGGTTCCGTGTTTCCCACTATTCACATTCAGTAACAAAGTACATTTCTGATAAAAACACACCTGCTTTTCAGAAGCAATTCCCCTTTTCCTCTGTTCTCTACAGACAGTTATACAGCTCACACATGGGTTTATTACTTCAAGAGCACATACTTGCATAATGATTGAGAAATCGGTCTTCTCTCCCAAACATCTCTGAGGGCTTCAAAATGATGGCATCTGGAAATTCTTCCCTCACTACCTTCTCTCCAACAGCCTAGCATTCAATTAAAGTGAACACATTCATTAGATCCACTCTGAACAAACCAGAAGTGGATGTCTGACTACAGAACTGAAAGAAGTGACACCATCAGAAGGACAAAAACTATCTGTATCTAAGCCATTTGATCTTTGAGATGTTACACTCCAAAAGCCCCAAAAAATCCCACGGATCATTTCTTCTGCTTGAGATAAAATGCAGTCTCACTAGTGAAGTGACACCAATTTAAAGGGACAAGTTCAAAAAGAAGCCTAAATAAATAGATTCATACTAAAGATAATGTAAAGTACAGTGAGACCAAACAAAACAAAAACAGCTGAAAAATTGACAATAGCTGTATTAAAAAAGAAAAATAAATCAGTAATAGAAAATTATAGCTCCTAATAAGGAAAAAAATTATAGGATACCAAACCCAGATTTTTTTTTTGTACAAGAGCAGGTAACAATCCCACTCCAAGGGCTCATACCAGATACTCATCTGTTTTTGCAACATTCATTTTGGCATCAACTACTTACTGGGTCATTCCAGCCTTAGATGTTAGGGCTGATATCAGATCCCAAACTGTCGACTCAGTTCTTCTTTCTTAATGACAGTGATTTTAGATGCAAAGATATTCAAGGGTAAAAGAAAGGAAAGAGTTTTCAGGAATACAACATCTATTTCCCTTCAGAGCACATGGAGTACTAAGGAAGATTTCAAGCTCCAGTAAGTAAAGCACCTCAAAAATGTCTCAGCTGCAGAAAACATTCCACAGTAAATTCACACACTGATTTCCTTCAAACAGACCCAGTTGGGGAAACAAACGAAATAAAATAAATAATTTTTTAAAAAGTAGGCTCTCAGAAAATATATGCAAAAGGATTCCAGACTTACTTTGCTCCTGAGGTACTTGGAAGGACTCTTCAGGTTGGCATTCAGGTGAGAAATGTGAACGAGCGTTTCCACACCAGCTTCCCTACTTATCTGTGCGATAGTTTGAGGAATATTTACAAATTCATCTTCAAATTTGAAGTTTCTAAAACAAGGCAAAACCCAAATTTTACTTTAAGAGCAACCAACCCTGGCTGCCTGCCAACCAGAGAGAAAAGCAATCACTAAGTATTACTTGAATGTATTTCAAAAACCTATCTTGATGTTCTTTCTTACAGATTAAGTTTTCTTTCATGAGGGACTCTTCATATAATAAAAATCAGAAGCAAGTGAATTACAGATTCTCTGTTTTTCACATGTTAAATCAGCAAGAAAAATCCTCTTGCCTACTTGTCAGCAACAAATAGAAAACTCTGCCTAAGTGAAAACAGGTTATTTTTATTAAGAGAAGCCCTGCTGCATCTTGAGCTCTGAGCAAAGCTGTGTATTTACAAAACCTGTTCAAAATTTGACTTGATTTGATGAACTTATTTACATTACAAAGGAGCTCAAGAATTCTGAGCAGTGCAAGTCAGGGCAGATGCCTGGCATTGGGGAAGTGGACAGAAACAAACCAAAAATCACAGAGGTGCTCGTGCAAATGGAAAAAAAAAAATCAAATTGTCAGAGCATTTAGAGCCATTTCAGAGGAGCCCTAACAAGGGGCCTATATTAGGGGGTTAAACTGTAAACTAGTTTGGCATCTGATCAAGAACAACACAGAAGCTCTGTCTCCAAGCAGAACTGACACTATAGGCTGGCAATTCTTTGCAACCATCCCAAGACTTCTAGAAAGAGAACTGGTCTCTCACGTCTTTATATTATCCTTGTAAGCACCCCTCAATCTTGTCCATCTGCTTTGGGTAACGAACATCTTATCCAAACTCTCTCTCTCTGTCCTTATCTACTCCCACAGCTCTTCAGATCCCACTGGACTCCAAAGAAACTCTTCAAAATAAGAAGTTATTTTTGACCCTTCAATAACTAATCTGATCCTGGGAACCATCACTTCTGTTCTACTCACAAAAACAGATTTAGAAACACACAAGAACAAACAACATCCCTCCTGTAACTATGGAGTTTCAAACAACATGGCACACACAGATGAGTCTGTACATGAATACGAGGCAGGGAAGAAAGTATTTCATGGCAGGCTTTCCTTATTTTGACTGATCTCTAAATCTAATCTTTTTTTTTTAACTTCCTGCCCAAGTTTTTCAGAGACTTTGGGATGACTACAGTGGTTAGTCTGACCTTGTGTTTAACAGACCACAGAATTTTATCTCACGGTTTCAGCACCACCACTGACACCAACAGGTATAAAATATGTGATAAAAATACTTGTGCAATGCAGTGGTAAGATGTGTAATGTCCAAAAGTCTTTAACTTGTACCAAGACTTGTCTGTTTGAATCTGTTGAAACTGTCCAGAGGACAGCTTGAGGTTTGAGGGGTTTTCAACTAGAATAAAACTTTGTGGTGTTGTCCTCACACTTCCCTTCACTAAAAAAGAAACCCTCCTTTACTCAAATCATACTTTTTACACAAATCCCAAAATTTTGAGTGGGGAAGTAGCCATGAAATACATATCAGAGACAAACAGAGATTACACTGTCCTTGTACAAACTGTACAGACTTTGGTTTTTTCCCCTCACTCCCACATTAAAGAAATTTCTTCTGTTTTGACAGGAATAAGTATTTGATCTCTATTCCAGGAAAAATAATTATACCATTTGAGACTACTACTTCTGATCTATTAATACAATTTACCTACTGATTTTACATTTTGAACATCAAATGGCTGTTGATAAAAAAAAAGAGCAACAGAAGCATTAGGTTTGTAAAAACAGATGAAACTGGTATCTGCATTTATTTACCAGGAAAGCAAAATTATGTACCCCATAAAGGCAAATCACACAATTAGATTTTTGTCTGGCAGTTCTGCACAAGGCTTTAAATAAAGTGGACATAATTGCATGCATAAAAAAAAAAATGAGGCTATTACAAGTATTCTTAACTTTAAAAAAATATGGGAATTTTTTAATAGATTTCAAAAAGGAACTATTCTTAGAAATTATCATTAAAAAATGCTTCTGTAGCTAATATTGTCTGTGCCAAAATTCCATCAAGGAATGATGTCAATAATCATAATCCTAGGGAGTCTCCATTAGCTATTCCTGTATATTAACATTTCCAGAGAGTAGGAAAAGCTTGATCAGAGCTTAGTCTAGTAGGCTACAACTCATCACTATGCCCAAGTGAAAGGACAAAATCTCACTTCTGTAATAATGTAAATATAAATATAATGTAGATATAAATATAAATGTCATGTAAATATACTGTAAATATAAGAAACTGGTGAGCCTGTGTCATTTGTAGGAAGGCACTCAGGGAATATCTGTGAGGTGTGGGAAAGCAGCACACTGATCTTCCTGAAAGAAGCTGGAAAATGATAGAAAGAAGGCCCTTTTCCAGAGTGCATCATAACCAGGGTTCTAGGTAATCATTTAAAGAAACAGAAGAGATTTTATATGCACAGTTTTGGCTTTGTCTTTTTGTAGAAGCCAAGAACAGTGAAAGCATCACTGCACACACATGCTAGCCACGTAAAAACGTGGCTACAACATCCAACCCCTGGTGCAAACCTATCAATATAGGAAAAAAAAAAGGCAAATTACCTTGTTTCCCACTCCTTTCCAACAAGATTAATGACCACATTGCTGTGTTCCACAGCCCTTCGGATGGAGTCTTTGTCCCTACAGTCCCACTCCTGTAACCAGAGCATCAAACGGGAGAAAGACGAGATCATGTGTAAACAGGCACCATCAGAGAAAGCTCTTTCACACCATTCCCATTTGGAGTTGTGTCCCTGAGAATGATTAACAGCTCGCTTTGCATAGCAATGAGTTTGTGTCTGATCTAAAGACAGACCTAAAGCCAGAGCAAGGGACTTACAAAGAAGAGGAGCTGCCCCAGGTCCCCCATGGGCCGCAGGTACATGAGGTCATACTGATCACAGCGATAGGGGATGATCACCTGAGAGCCAATGCGACCTAAGAGCCCAAAAAAAAACCCCAAAAGTTTCATTTATCTCAAGCAAACACATCACTCTAAGTAGATGAACTTCTAAATAAAGAAAGCTTCTTTTTTTTTCCCCCCAGCATTAAAGAACAACATTAGATAAAGGTATCTTGGATACTTGTCTGCAAAGCTAAAAGTAGAACAGAAGCGAGTCTTTGAACCTAGATATTTGGAATTCTTAAACAAGATTTTTTTGGTTTTTTGAGTATTTAGGCTTGTAAGACAAAATACAGAAGCTTGCTAAAAAACAACAACAAAAAACAACGGTGTGTCCCATAAACATAGTAAAATACCTAAAAGTGTATCACACACATGGATATTTACATTTTTTTAAGTTGCATGAAAGGGAGAAGGGAGGGGGGAAAAAAAAAAAAAGCAAAGGCTGTTTTCTGAAACTTAAAATACAAAAGGGCAATTTTAAAGAATTCTAACCAAATTCCTGCAAATGTTTTAGTGAAATGTCCTAATAAGGCTAAAATCAGAAGAATCAAATATGTGCTGTATCCTCAGATTTTCAGTCTACAGGCTGAAAAGCAATACTTGAAGGAGTATGACTTATTTTAATGACCCTAATCTTTAAAAGCTCTGAAATATCCTAGATTAAAACTGTTTAATTAATTAAAACCATAAAACAAATTTTACTAATTGACACATCCTGGCTTTTCAGGAGACCAAACACTACAAAAGCATCGTGCAGAACACCTGTAAGACCCCAAATGCCAGAGGTTTCTAGATCCCCCTGCAACCTGAAGGAAAATCAGTTTCCTTAAACAGCTTTTATGTTTGTTTTTTTTTTAATTAGCACTCCCAGTACATCACCTAAACGGTTGACAACATATCTTCCCAGGAAACCTGTGGCCCCAAAGACAGTGGCCACGATGCCACTGACAGAGGATCGTCCGCTCCTTCCATGCGGGATCACGGCGTGATGGACTTGGCGGTGCTGCTGCAGCACGGAGGGTGCTCCAGCCAGGACAGAAATTCCAGGCCCTGCAACACAGAACGGGAGTGTGGGACATTAACTGGCAGTTGACACTGCTAACTTACAGCTCATGCTGTTTTTCTCATTACAGATCCATTAAGGGGTTGGAATTAGATGATCTTTAAGGTCCCTGCCAACCCAAACCAGTCTATGGTTTGATGATAAATTGACAAGTAGAGAGTTTGGAAGGAAGGAACATGTTCCCTCCAACCAAATTAGCCAAAACAAAGAAGATTTTTGAAATTTGAAGTGTTTAGTGCTACTGCATGTCCACGCTCATAAAAAGAAAGGGACAGACGAAACACAAGCTGCATAAACACAAGGCAGACATCTGACTGTAAGAGCTGCCACTGGAAAACCACCTTGGGGATACAACAGAAACCCAGGAAATCACTTCCCAACCTTTATTAAGTCATGGACGTAAGTGTTTTCTGGACAAGAATAAGCAAGTTTAATGTTCTCTGTGTAAGCCTAAGTAGCAAAAATCACAATGAAAATGAGTATTTGATATCATAACAACAGATGCATTAGGGAAAAACAACACAAATGCTACTTGTACACTGAATTAGGTTATGTGTGACCAGGTATTACCAGTTACACAGTGGCACTGACATTGCAGCCCTGATGTTAAGAAGATCAAAAGAATAGGGAATGTTTAGATATAAATTATATTGTTACATCAGCTGACAGAATTCAAATCAGAAAATCCAGCAAGATGTCAGTGCCTGAAGGAGGTTTTTCTCTACCCAAAAGTTTGTCTATCCCTATTCTCTTCATACCCCACAAGCTGGAAGAAGATACCACATCTCCAATTTTGTCCTGAAAGACAGTTTGACAGTAAATAAACCAATAACACACACACTTGTACTTTTCAAATTGGTAAACTACGCCTAGAAACTATGCTTCATAACTGGTTGACAGAAACAGGACAAAATAAGATATTTTGTCTTACACCTACTTAAAGTAGATATATGACTTCCTAAAAAGCACCTTTACTACAAAATAGGCCCAAGTGTAAACTGGGCACGGATTCTGTCTTTAAGGAGCAGATATACAGGGCCTTTCCACTACTGAAACAGAGACCTTGAGACTTTGAAAAAAAAAAGGAAGACACTCCCAGTGTCCTTACCCAAGCTTGGTACAAGTATAAAGGATCCCACTGAGGGATCTTGTTACCTTGTGGTGTTCTAGTAACGAGTGGCTTGCAATTTAATTTATTTTTTAGGAAATGCAGATTCACAGAAAAATGTCTGCGTTCTCTATAATCAGCAGGATTCCTTCAAGTATTTAAAAAAAAAAAAAGAAAAAGCTAGGTGATATGTTGAAGTGAAGAGAAAGCTTGACAAGTCACACTCCCCAATGCTCTGTTCATATGCACTTTTCTTTCTAAAGATTTACTAAAAAAAATACACAATACTGATACTCCTAATATTAAAACTACTTCTGTTACTTTTAGATAGGAAAACATTTCAGGCCTTACAACACAAAACCTAAATGTAACAAGATTTCAGTCCACTGTGAGCACCTGCTGAAAAAACAGTATTATTAAACAGATCAACCCATAAGAACCATGTGAAAGGGTAAAAATAAAAACAAATGCGTATCTTTCAACTATTTTGTTGGCTTTTTTTGCTGCTATTTCTGCAAAAATTATTGGTGACAGGCTCTTCATAACGCTATCACTGGTATATTAACAAATAATTACTGTTTTGTGTTCTCCCACCTTTGCGTATACACCTATTGTTGCTTGCCTTGCACTATAAGGAATTTAGTAATGAACATCTTTTCTTGTTCCATAAATCTGCCTGCAAGATGTGCCATAAATTATCACCATCTATGGTCACATGCCCAACCACTACTATATTCACTACAAATTCTGTCGCCGAGAGAAGCTGTGGCTGCCCCATCCCTGGAAGTGTTCAAGGCCAGGTTGGACAGGGCTTGGAGCAACCTGGGATAGTGAAAGGTGTCCTGCCCATGGCAGGAGGTTGGAACGAGATGATCTTTAAGGTCCCTTCCAACCCAAACCATGCTGTGATTCTGTGAATTAAACCTCAAATATCCACAGTAAACTCGAATCATCTTTTCCTCCACCCAAAAGTCTGTCTATCCCTATCCTCTCCATACCTTACAAACCAGAAGAAGATCCTACATCTCCGATTTTGTCCCGAAAGGCAGTTTAACAGCCACTTAAGTATAAACACACAGTAAAAACCCACAGCTCCCATTAAAAGTTTCTTAAATTCCTTCCTTACTTTTACCAACCAAGCAAAACCTGTCTGTCACCTCCCACCTCACCCAACACAGGAGCGTGCGCGGAATCAACCTAAACAAAAACCGACTCTCTCTTCTGGCCGTAAAGGCCCAAACACAAGCTTTAAATATAATATTGGTAGTCGAACGTTACTATAAAGCACGGCAAAAAGGTCAAAGTCACCTAAGAAACGGCAAAAGGAATGCAAAAAAAAAAAAGAGCAGTGACAGTCCCAGCGCGACAACCACGGCTGCAGCCTGAGCCCACCCCTGGCAGCCCTTCGGGCTCCAAATCCCACATCCCTGAGCAGAAGGGAGGCAGAAACCCGATCACTTCTGCCCTAGAAAATGTCATTTTCGCCAGCTGCTCTCCAGCCGCTGCCCTGCGAGCTCGCTCACCCAGCGCTTCTCCGCAGGCTGAGCACTCCCTGACGCCCAGAAGGACATCCTGGGCACCCCCCTGGCTCGGCCGGAGGCCCCAGGACAGCCTGTTTCCCGGCGGGAGCGGTGCCCCACGCTGACACTCACCTGCCCTTGGCAGCCACAGCCCGCGGGCGCAGCGAGTCGCGGCCGCCATCTTGTGCCTTCCCCGGGCCTGGCGGCGCATGCGCGGGGCCGCGGCCTCACCGCGGCTGCGCTGGGCGGGGACAGCGGGGACCCGGGACAGGGGGATCCTGAATTACGGAATTAATTGGGCTGGGAGAAAGCTGTGAGGTCACCGGGAGCAACCTGCGAGCGAACACCGCCGTGACAACCGGACCATGGCACTGAGTGCCGCGCCCAGTTGTTCCTTGAACACCTCCAGGGACGGTGACTCCACCGCCTCCGTGGGCAGCCCCCTCCAATGCCTAATGACCCTTTCTGGGAAGAAATTGTCCCTGATGTCCAACCTGAACCTCCCCTGGCACAGCTTAAGGGGCTATGTGCCCTTGTCACTTGTTGCCTAGGAGCAGAGCTCGACCCCCACCTGGCTACACCCTTCTTTCAGGTAGTTTTAGAGAGCAATAAGGTCCCTCCTGAGCCTCCTTTTCTCCAGGATGAGCCCCCCCCCTTCCCCCAGCTCCCTCAGCTGCTCCTCTTAGGATTGACTCTCCAGACTCTTCCTCAGCTCTGTTTCCCTTCTCTGGACATGCTCCAGTTCCTCACAAAATCACAGAATGGCTCAAGTTGGAAGGGACCACAGTGGGGCACCTGGTCCCACCTCCCTGCTCCAGCAGGGTCATCCCAGAGCACGTGGCACAGGATTGCATCCAGATGCTTCTGGAATATCCCCAGGGAGGGAGACTCCACACCCTCTCTGGGCAATCTCTCCCAGTACTCGGTCACTGCACAGGAAAAAAGTTCTTCCTCATGTCCAGCTGGAACTTCCTGGGCATCAGTTCCTGCCCGTGGCCTCTTGTGCCATTGCTGGGCACCCCCGAGCAGAGCCTGGTCCATCCTCTGTCCCCTCCCTGCAAATATTTATACACGTTAATGAGGTCTCTTTGTGATAAACAAAGTCTCGAGTTTCTATAAGTTTTTGAATAATAGTTTATTATATGGTAAAAGCAAGCAGCTGGCTGGGTGACAGAAATAGGAGCAGTTTCCCAAATCTGCACACCCCTACTACAGGGTACATTTAGTATTTATCTTAGCTACTTCATGCATATTAATCATATCATATACATATACATTCTACAGGTTTTTGCTAAATATTTAATATATGGGTTTTCTTACAGCTAAAGCTAAAAGGGTTATCTCTACAACCAGTCATAATTCATGCATTCTTGGATGAACAAGGCGCCTAAAAAACCATATTTTATTTTTGGGATAGTAGGAGGTTTAGGGCCTCTTGACCTTGTAAGGGTCTGTTTTATTTCTTTATGGGGTATAATTAAGTTTTACAATCGGTTTGTTTTATTTTGATGCAATCACCCATTTGTTTCACGAATCACAATTATTTATATATCACATCCTCAATGACCTTCCTTAACTGAGGGGCCCAGAACTGGACACTATTCAAGGTGTGGCCTCACCAGTGCCAAGTACAGAGGGATAATCACTTCCCTGATCCTGCTACCACACTATTGCTGATCTAAGCCAGGATGGCACTGGCCTTCTTGCCCACCTGGGCACACCTGGGCTCAGGTTGAGGTGTCATATTGTCACTGTCCACCCACAGGAACATCCCTTCGCCTATATTAAGCTGAAATATTGATTAATCTCTCTTATGAGATGTGCTGTTTTGCAGGTCCTTGCACCTCATACCTGTCTTGTGGGAAATGAGACAAGTCCAACAATTGAAACTTTGGCCACTGCTGAACTGGACCAATTAAAAACACTTTTACTAACTCATTACTTATGCCTTGAATTACCTGGCCTCATCAAATTACCCTTAAATGACCCTTAAAAATCTTCTGATTACAGACATGCAACCACTAAAATTCCTGTTTCCCTCTATCACCTTCAGTCTTCGACATTTCACTGAGGCTCTTTGCCCTAAGCAAATGCTGCTGTGAATGTCACACCATGATCATATTGGGCACTCTGAATCTGCCACTGGCACTATTGTAGCCTTGTTTTTCCCTGACTTCCCATTGCTTTTTGGTCTGCATGGAATAAAAATGGCCATTCTTTTGCAACCTGGCTTACACCACTGTAGTTGGTGCTCATATTCACGAAAAGGTTTTTAAAACATCACAGGAAAATGCAGAAGAGACAGGGAATATTTCTGACAATTTAGACAGATTCCAAAATACTCAGTTTTACTTCAACTACTGTTCTGATGCAAATCCAAATAGCAGCCCTGCCAGAACTGTGGCACAGAGAGGTGATTTGTGGTCTGGGGCAAAAATTTGGATGCTCTGTGAACTCTGTCTGTAGAATCATAGAATGGTTTGGGTTGGGTAGGACCTTAATGATCATCTCATTCTAAGCCCCTGCCATGGGCAGGGACACCTTCCACTAGTCCAGGTTGCTCAGAGCCCCATCCAATCTGGCCTTGGACACTTCCAGGGATGGGGCAGCTACAGCTTCTCTGCACAACCTGTGCCAGGGCCTCACCACCCTCCCAGGGAAGAATTTCTTCCTAATATCCAATCTAAACCTGCTCTCTGTCAGTTTGAAGCCATTGCCCCTTGTCCTGTCACTCTAGGCCCTTGGAAATAGTCTCTTCTCATCTTTCTTGTGGGCTCCCTTCGGGTCCTGGAAGGCCACAATTAGGTCCCCCCAAAGCCTTCTCTTTTCCAGGCTGAACAATCCCAATTTCCTTCACACTTTTTTCTTTGACTGGTAGTCCAGGTGCACAAAGAATTAACCATGTTCATCTCTTTTTACTGGTAGCCGGGAACCACAGTAGCAAGCACCCTCCACCTCCTGCCCCCAAACTTCCTACCCACCACTGCTCTGTCAACCTTCATTGTGCCTGACAGTCTCACTACAGCTTTTCTGAGCAGCCTGGCCTGCCTCAACACCTTCAGGAAAGCCAGATATCCTTAGATATGGTACAAAAAATTGTACTGCCTCCTCATGGGAAGCAGTGGGAATTTGCCAATCAGAACTTGGTCCCTGGGCTCATGTCAGGTGTGTAACACAGCTACATGGAAATGTCTGTCCACTTTCTTCATCTCACACAAATATTTTGTTCTTGATCAAAGTCAGAGCCTTTTGCTGTGGAGACTTAACCCCTAGTTGTTCTATGCCGTAACATAAATGTCCATGGGAAGTGACTTAATAACAAATTTTAAGCTTGGACTAAAGGAAAAAAGATGAATTAATGCTAAGGCAAAGGACTATAAATCAGAAGATGTGTCTTCTGTTCCTGCCTTGCCACTCCTGATTTTAGGAGAGATAAAGCAGAGCTTTGTGGTATCCACTTTCCATTTGTAAAAGAATATTTTCCTGTTTCAACAGTGCTGGTTGACCAGATGTACTTATGTCTCATGGTGATGTAATCATTAAAAAAGCGGTAAGATAATGGAAATATCCAACTTGTTACAGCTCCAATTACAAGTTAACTAGGTTAAATGTGCAATTTAGAGGGAGCTGAATTTGATTTTTAAAACAATTTGGAACATCATAATGCTGATTAAGGATTATCTCACTGTGTTTGAATCCCAGGAACTTAGAGCCCAACATCTAAAAGCAGCCTCAGGGCTACTGATCACCTGAAATGTGTGAGGATTTATTAGAGTCCCATGCTGGGTGTTTCTGGCATCTCTCAGCTCTCCCACACTGGGAACAGCAAATGCTGACTTTAAGGTCTAGCAGCTATGAATGGCATCCCTTAGTTTCCACACAACTCTGCACCCTTGGGCTCCCTGTGGAAATACTGATGTCACTCTGCTTTCTAGATGGAGCAAGATAATCAGGAGACCAAAGGGCCTGCCTACTTAGTTAGAAAACCATCCTTTGAAAGCTCCCTGGGCCCAGCAGTGCTGACGATGTAGCACAGTCCAGTTATCTAGTGCATGTCAGGGATAAATAAGGACGAGTGAATGCCTGGAGACCCCATTTGCTTTCTGATTTCACCATTTTTTTAGTACTTCGGTAGTCTCAGTGGTTTCAGAAACCTCCATCTCACTTCTGAGACTTCTCCCTTGTCCCAGGTGTGTCTTTTTTGGGAGGTGTCTGAAGAACAGACAGCAGATACTCTCTTTGCCCTGAAAACCCCTTCTTTCCTTTTCTGCTGAGCTTCTCTGCCCACGTGTTTGGGTGGCTTAGCCCAGCAGTCAGGAGGGGCTCAGGGAGGCAGGTAGGAAGAACCTCTGCTCTGTACATGCTGTGCTGCATCTGCTTCGTGTTATCTCACATCTGTTTCATGCAAAGTCTGTGAGCAGGGTTGGATTTGTCAGACGTTACGGAACTTCCCCGAGGTGTTCCCTCCTCGTGCCACCATCAAAGCACACTTTGAATCAGAGTAAAAGCCATTTCTGAGTACAAGGACAGGCACATGCTGCAGAGACCTTTGTGTAGTGGGTTGTTTCCTGGGGATTCTACTTGTGAATTTGGCTTAGATGAGAGCTCTATGCTGTAGATGGCAGAAGGGGATCACAGCATTGCAACTGGACCAAGCTCAGGATTAGCACTCAGGAAACCAATTTTGCTGCTGCTCTGCTCCATGACATGTAGAAGTTATGTCACATTTTAAGTGGAATAATGATGCCTACTTTGTGAAACACTTAGAGAGATGCTAATGAAAAGCACTATATTAAAGTATTGATATTATTTTTATTGGTTAACTGTATTTCTTACAGGTAGCCTATTTTTAGGTTAATATCTCAATCATTCAGCTTCATCTGATTACAAAATATTATAACTTCTGTAATACCTGAGCTTATTAACTGTTTCTTAGTAGTGCAATACGGTTATTGTTTTCTTTACCCTTGTAAGAGTGGCATCCTAAGTTATCCCAGCCTTCCCACAAATTGTCTTACTCGTAGTATACCAAAATAACTTTGAGAAATACAGAGTTGACTATCTCACATTAGGACCTGCATAAACAAAATATTTTAGTGCTGACAATTAAAGGCTTTTCTTTGATAAACTAAAAGCTATAGTGGGTTAAATTCATCCTCAGCCGAAATTGATGTTACACCCACCTGTGGGACCTCTGGGGCAGAAGTGTCACAGGAAGAGGAAGGTGAGGGCTCAAAACGACCACATCTGTTGGACCTCAGAGCAAGGAGCAGAGGGAACAGGGGGTGCCCACAGCGCTGTTACAACACCAGTGGGAATTTGTGGGTAATTTTTGAGCCCAGGGAAAAGAGTGAACACCTACATCATTTGTCCTTCCAGTAATCTTGGGCCAGTTGATACTTGCACTGCCCTGGATCCCACTTAGCTCATCTGACCCAGTGTCAGCATCCAGTACTCTCTAATTAGGTGCTCTTAGGTATTTCGCACTTGGAGAGGTTAATGTTTAATACCAGGTTTATGTACTTCTTTTCATATCCATGTCTGCCTTGGATTTTTGATTTTTTTTTTACTCATTGATATATGATACTATTGACTGGCTACAGAGCCAGAGAGCTCTGTGAAGCAGATCCTTACCTTCTTGGAGGTAAGACAGAACAGAATAGGGCAGTTGGAAATGTGTTTCTCTTAACTGTGTGTGTATCATCATCATCATGGCTGGGCTTGGCGAACGAAGATTTGGGAAGGGCTCTACCCACGTTTGTTACAAGTGTGCTGGTGGCTAAAGAGGCCAGTGCAAGATAGACAGGTCCTGTTGCAAAAGGCACAGCAGGAAGACTCCTTGGATGGTATCGGCAAGACACGATTCTTTCTGTGTTGTCTTTTCTCCTCAAGAGTGACCCTGCGTGCGTTCTCTAAGGAAGCAGCAGCGTTATGGATTGTGTGTCTCCAGACCTCCTGGTTGGAGGCCCGAGTAGACCAGTGATGAAGATCAATGTGGCCAAGGCTGAGATGTTGTTTCAGGGAGTCCTTGTATCTCCTCTTTGGGGCTCCTCTCTTGCGACAGCCGGTGGCAAGTTCACCATAGAGCAGGATCTTAGGGAGGCAGTGGTTGGTCCTTCATCCTAGAGATGTGCCCTGCAGCTGTGTTCTCAGCAACATGGCTTCAATACTCGTAACTGCTGCTTGTTCTAGAACAGATATATTGGTCACATAATCTGGTCAGTGGATGTTTAGGATTGTACGGAGGCAGCGTTGATGGAAGCGTTCTGGGAGACGCGGGTGGTGGAGGTAAATGACCCATGATTCGGAACCATATAAAAGAGTAGACAGCACAATGGCTCTGTAAACACTGATCTTGGTACTTTTCTTCAGATGTTTATTTTGCCAGACTCTTTCATGAAGTTTTCCAAAAGCACTAAATGCCTTTGCTAACCTGTTGTCTATCTCTCCATCAATCTTACCATCCGAGGGGACGAGGCTACCTAGGTAATTAAACTGCTGGACTGATTTGAGCTCTGATTGGCCAATGGTGATATGGGGATGATGAAAGACTTCCTGAGGCGCAGGTTGATAGAAGACTTCTGTGTTCTTTAAGCTGGCTTCCAGCCCAAAAAGCTCAGCAGCCTCAGCAAAGCAGGATGTTAAACGCTGCAGAGCTGCTTCTGTGTGGGCGGCGAGGGCGTCATCGTTAGTGTAAAGCAGCTCCTGGACTAGATGGTTTAAGGTGTTAGTGTGGGCCTTCAGTCACCTTAGGTTGAATAGGCTTCCATCAGTACGATATCGAATGTAGATACCATCCTGATCTTCGAGGTCTGCTGTGGCCCTTTGGAGCATCCTGCTGAAAAAGATTGTGAATAAGGTTGGTGCAAGAACGCAGCCTTGTTTCACACCATTGGTTATTAGAAAGGGCTCAGAAAGTGCATCACCATATCTGACTTGGCCGCGCTGACCCTCATGAAGTGAGATGATCATTTTAAGGAACTTGGAGGGACATCCTAAACACTCCAAAATCTGCCACAGACCTTTTCTGCTCACAGTGTCGAAAGCCTTGGTGAGATCAACAAAGGTTACATAGAGACCTTTATTCTGTTCCCTACACTTCTCTTGCAGTTGTCTGAGGACAAATACCATGTCTGTGGTGCTCCTGTTGGCTCTGAAACCACATTGGCTTTCAGGTAGAATTCCTTCTGCTATAGCGGGTATTAGTCTGTTCAAAAGTACTCTTGCCAGGATTTTGCCAGCAATGAAGAGCAGAGGAATACCTCAGTAATTTGAACAGTCTGATTTATCTCCTTTCTTCTTACACAAGGTGATGATGACTGCATCTCGAAAGTCTGATGGTAGTTCGCCCAGTTCCCAACAGCACACCACAAACTTGTGAAATATAGCAAGGAGTGCTTTGCCCCCGTGCTTCCAGACTTCAAGTGGAATTCCATCAACCCCAGCTGCCTTGCCAGTTTTCACCTACTGTATGGCCTTAAGAGTTTCTCCCAAAGTGGGAGCAATATCCAATTCGTTCTTCACCGGTTGCTGTGTAATGTACTGAATTGCTGAGTCTTGAACTACACAGCTAGTACTGAGAAAAAACACCCAAGAAAGAGAATTGAGCGGTTACACATTTTTAAGCAAGTTACACTTTTATCTCATTGTTTGCTAATAAACAAAACACCCTCTGCTACCAAATACCAAATGTTTGTACATGTGCAACACAACTTTTGTTTCCTCTCCCTGCTTAATTTTAGAACTGCCACCTCTTCAATGCAGGATTGTGGCTTTTATTTTACAGTGGTTCCTGCAGCTTTGCAGTAAGGACTTTGTTGTCTAAATAAGGGAAAGCAAAATTCCTTAGTTTCTCGTGCTGTAAATTAGGCAAGCATAGGCAGAGAACCGAGACTTAGAATTCCTCCCCTGATAGATACATGTTTTCTTATCAGCTGAAGTAAACCATCGCATCATTTCTCAGCCCATGTTCCTTGGTGCTTAGTAACGTTACCCTTGGCACAAGCCAGGAGCATTTGAGCTAAGATTTAGTGTGTAAATCCAAACCAAGTACTTCTGAGTTAAAGCTAGACCTGAGTAAATCTAGACTAGCACTTTCAGGATGCTCAGGTTTCTTAGAGGACCTAAAAAGGTGCATTTCCTGTATATGAGAATAAAGATGTCAAGGGGGAGTATTTCTAGAAGCTTGTATAGTTCAGGCTGCATTCTCTGTGTAGCAGTCACATGTTCAAAATGTTGACTGATTATTCTTTGACAGTCTACTAATTTTCTCTCTCTTCAAATTCATGCAGCCACATACTCTGAGTTTAACCAAAGGTTTGGGTTTTGTTTAATTTCCAAATACTGATACAAAGATTGATCAGGAGAAATTGGCAAAACTCTCTGTTGGGGATTGCTTGTAATGGCTTTAGAGAGAAACTATATACAGGATAACTGGAAAACCCCATTGCTAAGTAGCAATTGAAGAAGAAAGTACAGGTGCGAGGAAGAAGAGGTAGAAGAATAAGAGGCCATGAATAAATAATGTTTTTTTCCGCTGCACCTTTATGATGATCCCTGGTATTCTGATTTTAAACATATATGTATATATATATATATATATATATATATATATATAGCTTTCACAAATGACAGAAAAGGTGATGGAGTTAGTCTGAGGGAGGTAAAGAGGTCACTCTATTCAGGGGATGAGCGTGCCACTGGTAAAATGGCTTATTCCCAATCCTAGGAGGCTAAACCCAGTCCCTGCTGTTCTGCTGTTAGCTGACTGAGCTGCAAAGACATCAATAAGCTCGTGCCTGTCTCCAGGAGCACACCTGCAGCTATGTCTGCAGTTTTGAAGTCTACCACAAACCTATGCTTATGTCAGTACTAAGGGTAAAAGATATTCTCCAGATCCAAACCCTTCTTATGCTAATGCCATTTTTAGATATTCAGAGGAGATGAGCCCCAGGAGTTCTGACACCAGGATTAGTGCTGTCTGCTGAAGTGGAAGAAGGAGCAGACAGATGACATGCTGTGTCCTCACATTTTTCCTGGTACTCTCTGTGCTGTTTATGGTGCCATGTACATAATTTTTTCATTCCATCTTGCTGCAGATGCTGACTCAGGGAGCAGTTCTAGGCAAAAGGACTAGATGTTTCAAATCTCCATACAGGTTCAGAAGCTGAAAAATATTCCAAGATGCCTGTTCATAAATCCCCTAGCTGTTCTAGGCTTCTCCTGCACTCTTTCCTTTGGAAATGTGTGTCTCCTCCATTGTGTGGAAAGGTGGAGCTGGCTGTAGAGCATTGTGTGCTGCTGGAGTAGATGGCTGACTGTACACTGACTGTAAGAAACACAAACCCTGGGGAGGAGTGATTTATGGTTTTAACTATGCTGAAATTGGAACTGTTCACAGAAATGAGGCTGAAATAGAGGCTGTCAGGTACCACTAACCATTACTTATGAGGCAACAGTAGCCCTAAACAGAAAAAAAATAAGACAAGCTTTGGTGGCATGATGGCAAAACAACCTAATTTTTATCCATATTAGTATTCCCATAATTTATGCCACTGCTGGGGCTGGTTGCTATCACTGACAGCAAACTGCTGAGATCAGTGTCACACTGATCACCAGGACCAAGCAGAATTTCACCTGGTACTCACATAGAATTTCTGGACGTGGAAAGAGACTTTGTGCCAAGGGACAAAACTGTGTGTAAAGAATAATGATGCATTTCCATTTTGTTTTATTCCTGAGACTGATTTGGGAATATGATCCATTTCAAAGCTTGAGCTGGTTTCAAAAACACCCTGAGAGGTGTTCATTCAGCACTGAAAAGCATATGGGTGATGGAAATTCAAGACAACCATCTGCCAAGGGGCAGAGTTTCCAACAGTGCCGTGTATCATCAGGAGGATTCAGTGTCTGTGGTGAACATACTAGTGTGGATGCCACCAGATTTTCACTTGAAGCCAAAAAAACACTCCAGATCCAAAGGATCCAAAGGGCACAAACAATGAGGCCACTATGTGAAGGCAAGTGAGAGTTAGAAGTTTCCTTTTATGCTGACAGACTCTCTAAGCTTGTCATTGCAATGGCACCTGAAGAGATTAATGAAAGGTCAGATGGCCTTGATCCATGTTTTGCTGTTCTTGGAAAGCCTGGTTATAAATCTGTAGGAATTGGTAAAAATAAAGATAAAAATAATCCATCAGCAAATGTTACTCATGTCAATATGAAAGAAACTAAATTTTATATCAAAATAAACAAGTCTTCCAATAGAAATGAGCTTTTCTAGAAGAGAAGGGTAGGACAACGGGAGAAGGAAAAATGCCATCACAAAGGTATTTTGGCTGAGATGAATTTTGTAAATAATTTAAGCAAGGAGATACTAATTTATGCAAACAATGTGGTTTCAGTCACAGTGGTCTCATGGAAGACCATGAGGTCAAGCAAGTGACTCAAATACAGCTTGTAATTGTGCTGAAACTAAGGCCATGGTTTCGGACTTAGTAGACTCGTGTATGTCTCTGAGCAGTTTCTCCGTTCCTGCCTTGTTGGGGGCATAAAATTGGCATCAAATTGGCAAGCCAGGCAACCACCAGAGCCCAACAGCGTCCCCCCTGCCAACTGTGATTAGAATCGCGCCCGAGGACAGAGAAGTATCAGACTGTTTCCTTTTTGAAGGGGACTTTTGGGTACAGGATTATTGCTTAGTTGTTTTTGTGCTCTGTTACTGTTTTTGCCAATATACATGTATCCTTTAATAAAGGGTTGTTATTTCTTCCTTTTTCCATACTTCCTTGATTGGAGCCTCTTAATTTCGGATTTACGGTTGCTGGGAGAGAGGAGTTTGGTCTACCTCATAACTCATCCTCCTTAGCAAAACACTTCAGTCTCTTTAAACTGCAACAGACATATAACATGATGGCTGCTTGGGCAAGAGATCTTTAAATATTAAAGCAAGAATAGAAGTTATTTAGAAATGTATTAGAAGGCATAGCTAAAATAATAGAGATAAAGTGAATGCCATTGAGTGATCACTACCTTCATCAGGATTTATATCTGTGTACTTTGTAGCTGTTGCTGGCCAGTCATTTTTGTTGCTTTATGAACATTTACATAGTCAGTAGATGTATATTAAGGTTACAAAGAACGTCAGTGAATGGAGAGCTCACACCTTTCTTTTCCTTACAGCCTATGGGATGTGTATTTGCCCAGTTTGGTCATGTTTATGCTAGTGTTCAACCCAGAATCACTCACCACCCTCATATGGAAGAATTTCTTCCTAATATCCAATCTAACTCTACTCTCTGTCAGTTTGAAGCCATTCCTTTTTGTCCTGTTACTCCAGGCCCTTTGAAATAGTCTCTCTCCATCTTCCTTGTGGGCTCCCTTCAGGCACTGGAGGGCCATCATTAGGTCACCCCAAAGCTTCTCTTCTCCAGGCTGAACAATCCCAAAATCCCAATTCTCTCAGTCCTTCCTCAGAGCAGACCTGCTCCATCCCTCTGATCATCTTGATGAGGCCCTGGCACAGGTTGGCCAGAGAAGCTGTGGCTGCCCCATCCCTGGAAGTGTTCCAGACCAGGTTGGATGGGGCTCTGAGCAACCTGGGATAGTGGAAGGTGTCCCTGCCCAAGGTAGGGAGTTGGAACTGGATAGTCTTTAAGGTTCCTTCCAAACTAAACTGTTCCATGATTCTGTGACCCTACTGAGTTCGGTAAACAACTGACCATCTGTACCCTAAAGGGCTCCTGAGACAGACCTGAGACCACAGTGGGGATGCTGCAGGAGTCTTGAGTGGCCTGGGCTGTATCTTCCTGGATGGCTGAGCTCCCTGCACGGGCAGATTTTGCCAATCCAGTGTTCTTCAGCAGGAGCAGGAGGCTGGCATGGCTTTTGCCAGAGGTCAGGCTGTATTTTCCACCACCGAAGGCCCTCAGAGAGGGTCGTGCACAATGAATTCAGCAAATGGTTTTGTCCAACACAGCTTCTCTGTTCTTCATCTGGTGAAGCCCAACATCAAACTCTTTCAATGTTTTCTTAAGATACAGGAATAGAAAGAAAAAAATATCAGATAACAAAATTCCTCTCACAGTGAACAGGAGAAGTTTCATGGAGAAAAGCACTGCACAGCTGGAGGACCACACAGATCACCCTCATTTGCCAGAGTATAGCAATGATCTCATTTCTGTGCATGATGTAGTTAGAACAGGGAGGTCTAATTAAAGCTTGCTTTGGATGGAGGAACAGTATCAAGAGCAGGGAGAAGGGGAAGGATTGTTTTACTCCATGGCTGTCATGTTAACAGAGCTAGGAGGCAGACTTCTCAGATTGTAGGTTAGTTCCTTTGGAAGCATTATTTTCTGTTTCCTCCCAAATGGACAGGTAAGAGCTGGGAACATCCATTTGAAGTGGTTAGAAAAGGGCACAACAAGCACAAAGTGAGTGTTGGAGGCAGAGGGAACCAAGCTTATTTTTATATCTGGTGACAGGACATCTGACTCTTGCATGCAAGCACAAACAGGTTCCCTGTGGGAGTCCATGGATCCCACATGGAGCAAACATAGACTTTCCCATCGCTGCCACCAGCTGACGTAAGGTCTTTCATGAGGGTTGGACTTGTGCTTATGGCAGGAGCTGCTGAGTGTGCCACTGACGGAATGGAAAACTGTGTGTTAAAGAAAACATCTGAAACAAAATTACTGCTCCTGGACTCTGTGGTAATAGGTCCCTGAAATGAGTGTGTTGTTTTTCTCTGTAACAAGGTAAAAAGGGGCTGCCACCCATATACCAGGTGGGGTGTAGTATTTCTGTCATCTCTGTCTAGCCACATTTTAAGGCTCCTTGCAAGGGTCTGGAGTTGGAATTGATTGCTCTTGTCGAGTGAAGATGGAAATTTCCTCAATGGCTTTGGATTTCCTTGTGAACAGAAAGGTAGGGAGCACAGTTAGTAGCCAAGGCAGGTAAAAGAGACTATGTCTAATAACTTGTGAGAACTGAAAAACTAAGAGATTGTCATAATCTGTGTTTGTGGGTTTTTTAGCAGTTCTTGGTGCTGCTTTCCATGACTTATCTGATCACCTGAATTCTTCCCCACCTACTTGCCTAGTTTTTTTCTTCCAACAAATCTCAAAAATTTTTAGTATCCAGTATGGGTACAATTCTGTGTCCACAGAAGCCAGCAAGAGGAATTTTAATGTTTACTAATGTCAGTGATTCAAGACTGACTTACTACACCTAAACTGGGGAGGGGTGGAAGGGTGGCTGTTCCCCGTGTTCAGCCAGACTTTCTTCAGGACATATCTCCAGAGACAGATGATGGTCTCCAGGTGAAGCTTCAGGGACTCAAATTTTCAATCAAGGTATAAATCAGCTGGTAGACTGTTACCATGAGTGCTGGGAGATTTATCTGTGTGCCTCAGATTGCAGCAGCAAATGTGAATTTGGAGGTCCCAGGTGAGTTCCAGCCCTCACAGTGGTGCTTTAAACACATCTATCTGATCCACTGTCCTCAATCAGTCAGAATACTCCTTTGTAAAATAAATGATTTCCAGGTTTCACTTTCCCACTGAGGATATTATTTCAGATTATATTTCCCCAAGTATGTTAGCATGTATTTTCCAGGCTGAATCCTGTTTTATTTTCGACCCACATTTCAGATGCCTGTGTGTTATTTCTCTGTCATCTTTCATTTGCAGTTCTTCGTCTCTTATGTATATTTTCTTAAACTTTAGTTTGTATATAAATGAATTTAAAACATTACTGCACACCTTTCCAAGTTTAGCATGTTCTTGGCTAACGCTCCTGTTTGTAGGCACAAAATCAAAGATAAATTTACAGGAGACCCAAAGAGGTCTCCTGGTCTATTCCCCTGTTATAGCATCAGCACTAACTAAATTGTTCCTACCAAACATGTGACTAGTCTTTGCTTAAAAGTCTCCAAAATTAAAAATTCCATTATTTCTCTAGACAATGTATTCTGAAAAAGTGGTGCAGTGTTTAGTTTAGCTTTCTCCTGATAGAGTTGCAATGGCTGAATAATCACTCTGATCCTTCCTCTTAACCAGTTTTCATTCCAGTATCTTCCTTGAGGTTGCCCTGAAATCTCTGTTCCCTTAAAGACATGTCTAGTTATCAGTTAGGGTCAAAGCAAGGAATATTACCCATTCCTTAACAGTTTCATTGCTACTTTTTTGTTGTTTCGTTTTCCAGGTTTACCTTGAGAGTTGTCCATAACAGAAGAGTTCCCAAGGGCACACTTTGACTTGCCATTTAAAATGTTTAACAGCGCAGCCACTGCAATAGCCCCACAAAGACATCTTGGGAAACATTTTACACAAGACTCCCAGTGAGAGCAGATTCTAAGAAATCTCAGTTATATTTGGCAGTGTAGTGATTGTAGGTCAATTCTTGGATTTTTTTATTTTAAAGCAGCAGTTCAGTGCTGGTAAAGGGAGTCATCCTGACCAGCACAGTGACTCCAGCCTGCAGCTCCCTGGACTTTTTGGGAAACAGAGTGGGATTTACATCCATCTCACTGTTCCTCCAGATCCCTCAGGGATGTGGACTGATAAATTCATTATTATTGCCTTCATGCCCTTTCCTTCCCAGTCTTCTGACTCCAGACCACTATGAAGAATGAAAAATATTTTGTATCTACAGCCACTGGTCACCGAGCACGTTACTGCAACCATCTTTTTGCTTAATGTGACCCTCTGAATAGTCATTGGTTGGTAGCAACTTCTGGTAACTATGGGCCTCAATTGGATCTCATCCAGTCCCTCACAGACCAATTCAACACTCAGAGAGACACAGAAATCTTTCCATAGACTTGAAAACGCATTACCTTGGGCCATCTCCCCAGACTTCACCTTCTATCACAATTATTCTGAGACACTCAGCTGTTACTTGTAACCTTTTGGAGTCTCACTTAGCCACAAGTAAAGCTAAAGGCTTCCTCCCCCAAATGCCTGAAAATTGTATTTTGATTCTATTTTAATCCATGAACATTTCATACTGGTGTGTTGCTGAGGACAGCCAGGCCCCAGACACGCCAGAAGGTTTTAGCAGGATCACGTTGGCACAGGTCAAAGATGACCCCTGGAGGACTAATAACTGCTGGCAGAAGGGTGTGCTGGGGATACGGTTGTGCTGGGTCTTTAAGGAGAGATTCCACTGCCTTTAACCAATTGTCTGACAGGTTCAGATCACTGAGTGCTTTTTAGGAGTTCACCAGCTGGGAACCAGAATTGGCAGAGAGCCGGTGAAGGGCGGGATGATGTTAGCAAGGGTTCTCTTGCTGGGATCAAGGGAAAGCTTTGCTCAGCCTGTTCACCTCTTTCTCTGACCCACTTCCAAATCTCTCTCTGGACAGTGGAAAACTGCAGGCATCAGCTCATCTTGGAATGACCATGATCTGCCTGTGCTCCATACCTCTTCTGTCATTTTTTTTTCCTCCCTTTTCCTCACTTTTTTTTTCATTTCAGGCCATTCTTTCCCCATCTTTTCTGCTCCTTCACATTCTTTCACTCATATCTCTCCTCACACCCATCTGTGCTTGATTTGGTTGGTTTTGGTGCAGTTTAAATGTATAGCAAGAGACAGTCATCACCCTGAAGAGTTTATACTATGAGCGGCAAGAAAATAGAAGCAAAATGAGTTCCCCAATGTCCTACAGCAGGTCAGTGGCAGAGCAGGAATTAGTGCTGAAGTATCTCAGCTTGGTCTCAGCCTAGTCTCTGTCTATGTGTTACCTTTCTTCCTCTTTCTGTGTGTTAAAGTTCCTATTTTGCTCCTGGCAGATCATCTGTCCCTGCAGGACCAACCTGAAGAGTGTTAGACAGTTTTTGTGCCATTATTTTCTGGTGGTGTCTTCCCACACCTTTTCCCAGAGCTTTGCCCCCAAAGTTGAGGCACCTCCTGGGATCTGCAAATAAAAATTCTATGCTGTGTCTGCTCCAAAGCTTTATAAACTTTTAACACTCTTTCTGCTCCTCAAAGTGTGTCATAGCTCCTTGGTACAAGGCATGGGACACAGGGATAAGTGGAAACAACATAACCAATGCTATTTACACTCCCTGAGTTTAGCTTGCTTAACCACAGAGTGGACACAGCTCTTGTTACAACTAGTTTTGTGGATAGAAACCCACTGAGCCTGCCCTTCTGAATCCCACTTCTCACCTACGATACAGCTTTAACACCAGCCACTGCTGTACTTTTTACAGCAACTGGGAAAACTTGGGAATTAACACATTTCTAGAATAAATTTTCTAGATGAAATTATCTTGTTAACCTCTTTCACCTTACCTTTGCCACATTTGCCACCTCTGCCACCTCAGCTTTTGGTGGAAACTCTGCAGACGTACTTCTAAGAGCTCATATGTGGAATAGCCAGGGAAGTCCATGCAAAAAAGTACCTCTAGAAGGCTAATCCTGAGAGATTTTCCCCTCTCCCCCTTCTTTCTTCCTTAATATCCTCCCCACTTGCTCCAAACATGGGGTATTATCACTTCAACAGTCACCAGGTAAAAAAAAGGCTGTACTTTCAGTCACTTGAACAAGTGCTTGTTTAAGTGTTTTGGGTTTTTTTTCCCCAGTCCTGTGGAAAGAAAGCTGAATTTCTAATCACTAACTTTGTCAAAGTCAGTCTGGGCCATATTAGCATCTAAGAAAGCAAAACAAAGACAAACTTGAACCCAGTACACAGGCTTAGTTGAGAGGCAAACAGGAGGCATAAAATTAAGAATCTCTGTGGATGGTTTCCTCTCCACAGAAAATCCTGAGCCTGGAGACATTTTGACAAGCCAAATGCTGGAGCTGTATGATTAGAGGTGCTGCTGTCAGTAGATTTATTCTGTGGGTCTCTCCCGAGATTATCCCCAGTTCTGTGGTTTTGCATCCCGGTGCAGGGCGTTTTGTGCTTTGATTGGGTATGTGTTGGAGATATTCATTAGGCTTCCAGGAGGATATTCCGTAGCTGTAAGCCTTTTAAATGGCATACAATGTGTTTCTTATTTCCCTATGGCATTCTGCTTGCATCTGCTTGGTATGTGGGACGGCCAGGCCAGCCGCGTTTCAGTGGAGCATTTGTCTCCCAGTGATGGAGCACGTGGCTGATAATGCAGGGACATGTAAGCATTCATGGTGCTTTTCTTTTGAAAGCACGTGCCTGGTGTTTAATACAGTCAATACTTTTGGGGACAAAAACAAGACAGGATTGTTCCCTGCACCCAAGAATGGCGGCAAAAAATAGCAGAGCATTTGCACTCGTGGAAACTTTGCATTTAAGGTTCGTAGAAAATAGTCTTGAAATTCCTCCTCCTCCTAAGGCAACGATGAGGATTCATACAGAATGTTGATTATGTTTGCTGGTTTATTTGCTAGCAAAAGCCCTGGATCTGTCTAAGAGGCTACAGAATCAGTGCATTCCTGCTTCACAATGAAATAGTTTACTGAGGGCTGCAGCAGACAAGTAGGGTGAAGCCTGAGGAATGCTGCAAGAATATCTTAGAGACAAATCCTCCTGTTCCTCCTTTTTTTTTCTTTCTTTTCTGCACTCATCAAAGAGGAGAAAGGAGAAAAGCCTAAGACAGGGGCTGGGATTCCTTAAATTCCTCAAACACCATGCAGCTGCCTAAGTGCCCTTGCCTCTCCCAAGTGTTTTCCCACAGGTCACTAAGCATCTGAACATCTGCTGCTGGATAGATGTACTTCACTCCTCTCCCTGACCAGGGGGAGTGCACTGAACCCTGGTTAAGCTCCTCCACAGGAGCTCTCCGTGTAGTTCAGCTGCAGAGTTGAGTCTAATCAATGTTTTCAGAGCACACTTCCTAGGTGAGGCTCCACACACAGGAGGAGTTTCTTTCCTTGCCTCATGCTGGGCACTTGGATAAAGTAGTAAACATCCAGAGTCAAATCTCTCCTCAGCCCAAGCGCGTGTGTATTTGTATCTCCAAAGTAGATGGTGAATACTTAGAACAACAACTTCAGAAGAAAAGACTTCCGGGGTGCCTTCCTCAATAAAGGACTCTGAAATCCATTGAATGATTTGGGTGCCTAAAAGCTAAGAAGCCTTTCATGGATCCAGCAAGGAAAGCTTCCTCACAGGGACTGGGTAGATGTGCTAGAAGAAATCCATAATTATTGGGACAGCTGTTTTCCCTGCCTTCCCTTTTCAGCCGTTCCAAGTTTTATGTAAAAGGGACACTGGGTGTATATTCTGCTGTTTCCAACATGAAGACATTTAGGGCGGCAGAGACTTAGCTCCATTAGACCATAATACTTCATAAAAAATTGCGAATATCATTTCATATTCACTAAGGAACTGCCATGGGTTTTAGTCCTTTAACTCACTCAAAGGTCTGAAAATCTCCATATCACGCTTTTTAAGGGGGAGAACTGCAGCATTTCAGTAACTCAGAATCTTAACAAGACATAACTGTACACATTTTGTTTCCCCACTTAAAATTTTGCATGGCATGACAGAGCAGAAGGCGCCATCAAATGGGCTCAGTATCCCCTTTCACAAATAAAGCGTGTACAAAGTGTGTCAGCATTTCAACTGGGGCCCTTCTCCTGAAGGCCTTTAATTAGTGCAGAACGCAGACTTCAGTTCTTTTGCCAGGGTAGATGAAAATGATTTTGGAAGACAGCCCAGACAGAGGAATTTGTCATAGGTTAGAACTGTTCCAGCTCTAAGAACCAAGTGTATAGCTTATGCAAATCACTTTGCTAAACACAGATTCTGTGTTAATTTTTTTAAGGCTTTTTCTTTGACTGGCAACAAGAGCTCACTTGCCAGATCTTGTCTGAAATCAAAAAGAAGGGATTCCTTCTCTACGCCCAGAAAAGAAAAATGTTTCTAGTCTAAAACATGTCGAGAAAGAGCCGGCATGTAAGAATAAGGCAAATGTTCCTAGGAAGTAGAAATGGAAAAGTCCGATGACATCACTGCTCCATCTGCCCAGGGCCGTCGGATTCCTGAGGACAATGTGCTCCACAGTAATTGAGGATGAGGCTGGAAGAAGCACTGAGCAGTGTCTCGGGCTGCACTGAAGAAATGGCCCTACAAACTGAATGTCAGACAATTTTCCTGATAACTGGCAGGTGCTGCAGCTTTTCTTTCCCTCCAAAAGCCCCGTTCGTGGTGCACAATGCAGGTGGGTCTGGCATCTGCTTCAAATTATTAATGCTGGGTTTTGCCAACCGTTATCAAGTTCTTTGGCGCTTTAAATTTTGCCAGACCAACGTTTGAAAGATTGACAAAATCTGCAAGAAAGCAAAGCTTGAGTGAGAACTGCCCAGTCTCCCGTTTTAAGTTTACCAAATGTAGGTGCATACTTTCATCAGAGATGAAATTCAGCGCAAAAACAAGACTTCATATACCTTGTTCTGCCACACCACCATTATGTCTCCATTTAGAAGTTCCTGAAAATGCCTCAAAATGGCAATGCTCTGCAGGGATTGGCCACCACCAGTGTTCAGGTTAGTACAGGGCATCAGAAAGACTTGAAACATGATCATCTGCCGTAGAAAGTCTCTGCTCATTTTGTTTATGTGACGTGTTGAATCAGAGCTGAATGACTTTGTCATCCCAAAGTACAAAACCTCATTAGATTAATTTTGGTTTGCTGTTTTCATTGTATCACCTTAAAAATTCTTTTTGAACTGTACAGGAGTGTAATTTCATTTTGAGGCCATTAAAAAAAAAAATCCCCCTGTCCTTGATAAATCTGGAGCTTCAAATGAGAAATTCTTAAAATATAACAAGTGTTTCTATTTAAGGTTTAGGGTCTGAGCCACCCATCATAAGGATTTATGTATCTCTTAATTTATTACAAGGCATAAAATACAGAATAAACATTGCTAGTAAAATACTTTAAAATTATTAAAGTATCTATATTATGATCTTTGGGAGTCAAAGCTTTGATAATTTCATATGATTATATTATGTGCATATATATCCCCATATTATACATTACACATATTATTGTATGCATTCTTTTAAAATAAATAGTATATGCATGGATATATAATACATCCATACTATACATATTCTTGTATTCATTTTATTTAAATAAATATTTAAAAATTATGAAGGATATGACACAAACATAGATGGTGATTAACAGATACTTCTAGTTTTATGTTCTCTACAAGCTCGTGAATCTAATTTCTATAATAATTCCCAGACCTAATGACTACAGTAATTTCCAGTTACAAAGTCATATTTAAGATTGAAAATCTTTTTTAAAAGACCTTTAATTGTCACTTTGATTCCCTGTTCCCGTGGTTCTCAGCTTATTATAATCTTGCTCTGAGACCTACAGGAAAAGAGTTTGATTATATTATCACAGACTGATACTCGTTTCCTGCTCTGAATCTCACACAAACTTAAGGAATTGCTTCCATCTTTCATTGCTGCTATTTTTCATCCCAGTCTTCTCTGGGCAGGACCCAGGACTGTGGGCAATTGCTGAGGCCTGGCAAATGCAATTTAAAGTCAACCCAGGTGTATCTGGAAAAAAAAAAAAAAACAAACAAAAAAACAAGTAGCCATATGGGTCAAAATGGGAATATTTGGTGCGTTTATAGGTGCAAGAACTGAAATCCTAACATAGGAGGAAAGGCTGAGAGAGTTGGGATTGTTCAGCCTGGAGAAGAGAAGGCTTTGGGTTGACCTAATGGTGGCCTTCCAGGACCTGAAGGGAGCCCACAAGAAAGATGGAGAGAGACTATTTCCAAGGGCCTGGAGTGACAGGACAAGGGGGAATGGCTTCAAACTGACAGAGGAGGGTTAGATTGGATATTAGGAAGGAATTCTTCCCTGTGAGGGTGGGGAGGCCCTGGCACAGGTTGCCCAGAGAAGTTGTAGCTGCCCCATCCCTGGAAGTGTTGAAGGCCAGGTTGGATGGGGCTCTGAGCAACCTGGGCTAGTGGAAGGTGTCCCTGCCCATGGCAGGGAGTTGGAACGGGATGATCTTTAAAGCCCTTTCCGACCCAGCTGTTCTATGATTCTGTGTTTAGTGGTTGCAATGACAAAAGTCCCAGCAGATGGTGCCAGCACTTCCCTCAATGAAAGAAATTAAACAAAATTCCAAAACGAGGCACTGGGTGCTCATCAAAGAGAAACTGGATAAAGGCTTTAGGCTTTGCATCCTGTCTGGTTCAGTAGAGGCCATGCAGTGATGACACTGGTGTATATAATGGCAGGATAAATGCCAGTAAGATCCATTCTTTTTAAGAATTCAGATAGTTTCAGAAATATGTTTGGTTTTAGCTGGTTTTAAAGCAGCTTTTTTATTTTATTTTTTTTAATACACAGAATTTTTTTCACGAGACTGCAGAGTTCAGTGAGAGGAGATGACAGACCTGGCTTGGAAGCAGAGGTACTGCTACTGAAAGTAGGATTGTCACCACAAGCAGTGTGCCATAAACACTTCAAGGCTTAGGCAAAAAAAAAAAAATCACTGGTCGAGGTTAAACCGTAGACTTCACCATGGCCAGCACCCCCACAGTTTTAAAGAGGATACTTTTACATTAGAGGCTTGTTAGCATTTAAAGCTCTATTAAGTAACTGTGCTTAACTGTTTTGTTCGTTTGTTTGTTTTTATCAAGTCCAAAACAGCAAAACTTCAGAAATACCACTTTTATACTCCAATGGGAGGATAAGAACTTTATTCAGATTTAACCACAACTCTACAGTGGGCCTTTAGAGGTGTGCTGCATTAGTTTCTCTGCTTCCCATGGTGTTTTCTACCAGAAGGCTTAAGTATTTCCCTTTTTCCTGCTTCATCCTTCACAGAGCAGCAGAGATCTGAAACAGAACCTCCAGCCACAACAGTGAGACCTCAGTTTGTCTCAAGGTCTTCTTGGAGTGACATGTGAACTTGCCTCGTCCTACATTTAATCCACTTCAGCTGATTGAATTTACAGGCATGTCAGTGGAAGAAAACATAGGTACTGCCTGCTGCTGGAGACTGAAAAACATCCCAAAATACGTCAGTCTCTGCCTTTTGCAAAGGAAACATGTTGGTCAGAGAATAAGCTGCATTCCCAGTAGGATCTTTGAAGCTGACACAAAGCATTTCTAGGAATTATGCATGTTTCTTTCCATGGCAATTCAATGCATTTCTCCCTCTCTCTCCCCCACCTGCCCAAATCTTTAGCTCCAGTCCAACAGAGTGGCTGAGAACGGCCACTGACATCCTTCCCCAGACATATAAACGTAAAAAAAAAACCCTGGGGCCCGATTGTATCTGTCATTTGTACCCACACTCGTGGGCTGCGAAGGCTGGAAACAATCCTCCCCCCTCCTGTGCCAGGACTGCACAGTTATTGTTGTTCCCGCTGTTTTGTCCCGCGGCGGTGACCCCGGGATCCCCTGCATGGAGCACAGACACACAGGGAGCAAAACCCAGCACTCAAAAACCGCTCCTAAAGTGCCTGAGGAGATAAACAAGAGGGGGGTGACATTTGCTGTCTCCATTTTGCAGCCAGGGGCAGTGAGACCAATGGCACACAGAAAGCCTCTGGCAGGGGCAGGGACTGAGCCTTTGGAGCTTGTAGGATCTGTTGGTTGAAGTTATTGCTGGTCTGTCCCAAAACAGCTCCTGCCTCTCCAGTGTGTGGCTGTTACTCCCTGTTGGCACTTCCCAGGGCCCCAGGCCTGGTGGAAAGGCAGGTCTGAGGGAGCTCAGCTGTGGCACAAGGCTCTCCTGGCAACCACCAGCTCCCTGAGGTTCCCTCAGTGTGATCTCAGTTCCCAACCAGGTCAAGTCAGCTGCGTTTGCCGCCAGTGTGCAAAGTGTGAGCAGGTGGCTCCACTCCCACCTCTCCAGCCCCAGCTTGGCAGAGGTCTCTGCAAACTGCTGTTCACAGCGAACACTCCTCCTTTTACCCTTCCCAGCTCCAGCACCTTCCTCAACATTATCCCACCTCTCTGCATCACCAGTCCTCCTGTTCTCTTGCCCTTTCATGTAGCACACCCTGGCATTTTGGGCACTGTGGTGGTTCTTTGCATGTACTGTGGAGAAAGTGCAGAATCATAGAGTCATGGAATCATAGAGTCATGGAATCACAGAATGGTTTGGGTTGGAAGGACTGTAAAGATCATTTCATTCCAATCTCCCTGCTATGTGCAGGGACACCTTCCACTAGCTCAGGTTGCTCAGAGCCCCATCTAACCTGGCCTTCAACACTTCCAGGGATGGGGCAGCCACAGCTTCTCTGGACAACCTGTGCCAGGGCCTCACCACCCTCACAGGGAAGAAGTTCTTCCTAATATCCAATCTAAACCTGCCCTCTGTCAGTTTGAAGCCATTGCCCCTTGTCCTGTCACTCCAGGCTCTTGGAAATAGTCTCTCCCCATCTTTCTTGTGGGCTCCCTTCAGGTCCTGGAAGGCCACAATTAGGTCCCCCCAAAGCCGCCTCTTCTCCAGGCTGAACAATCCCAATTCTCTCAGCATTCCCTCATAAGGAGAGGTGCTCCATCCCTCTGATCACCTCTGGGCTTGCTCCCAAATCCCTCCCTTGTACTCCTTGCCTTGTCCATGACTGCAGCTCACCATGGCTGGGGTGGGAGCATTTCTGCACTGCACCACTACAACTCACATCTGTGCCTCCATTTCTACTCTGGTCTCACTTTTCAACATATAAGCTATACGTTCCCCCTTCATTTCATTTTCTTCTCTGCTCTTTTCAACTTTCTGCCTCGTGCATATCTGATACTTGAATTAGTCTCTTGTATTTTCTGTTTATGATCTTTGTACAGTTTAATTCCTATTATGTCTATTTGGTTCCTATGTTAAGCAAAGTTTATTGCTGGGGCTGATCCAAATCTGGAAGGCGAATGTCATCGCTTTTTTTCCTTCCCATCAAAACTTGAGGTTTCACGTTCAGCTCTCTGTGTGGGTGCGAGTTTTGCTATTTTTGGAAACATTTTAGTCAAAATCTCCAACTCTGTTGTCCAACAAAATCTGAAATTCTGCTGAAAGTTTTCACTGCAGCTCTGAGTTCCAGCCAGCTCTGCACTACTGCTGCAGTTCTAAAATAATGTCATTTTGTGGCCATTTCTTAATAAATAGCTGCCAGCTTGGGGGGGGGGAACAGTCCTTTCTCTTTAAAAGGATTGGTTGCCCTTCAGAGTCCATCTCACACAATAAAAATAAGATGCCTAAAAGAAACCAAAAAGATGTCCCAGCTTCAAGAGAACTAAATTTTGAAGGGAATTTCAAGATTGTTAAACTTTGTCAACGGACAGAGCAAGGCTGTTTGCAAGCAGTGTGTATTCTGTTTCCTGCCATGGCCAGCTATGCACATTTAGCACAGGAAAAACACTCTGAAATGTCAACTCAAAAGATGAAGCAGAACTCAGAAGATGCCAACAGAAAAGTATCACAAGTTCAGAGGGGGTTTACAGCTTACATCATGGGTAAAACCTGTATTTTCTGCTGTATTCATAACCTTGGATTCATTACAGGGTGGCTGAGGTGCCCAGAAAGTGGGTTGGGAAGACAGCTCCCTGCACATGGCAGGATCACCTGATGGTGTTCCACAGCAGGCTCAGGAGAGTTTTGTTACGTCATGGCTTTGAACTTCACCCCCACACCTCCTTGGACTGTGTCACAGCTCCTCACTTCCATTGTTCAGAAATGGACATCCCACAGAATTTTATTACAGGTAGACACAAACACAGAGACATTGCACAGCTGACTATTTTAAGAAGCGTGTATTGCTCTGCACCCTGTTTCCAAGAGGTACAGAAAACGTGAGGACCTTAAATCAGATCATAACTCTTCCAGGTACTAAGGTAACGAACAACAGGCCTGTAAAGATGCTTTCACTACTTTTTCTGATTGTGGAAAAAAAAAACGTGTGTGACACTGCTCACCTGCATAATGCTGAGAAGATCTGGCCATGACAGCAACGAAAGACACAACCTGACACTTAAGCACACACCGAATTTCATGGAGGTGCCTAATGACCAGTTTTTTGTGGGCTGGATTATTTTTTTAAACCTCTAGAGTGCTCTGCCAAACTGAGGGACTCAAACCACACCACTGAGGTGTCCAAAAGATAGAGAACAATCTAACCTAGCAGGAGTCCTAGTGAACCCACTATTCCTGCATATAGGAAAATGACTGGAAGGGATATAAACCCAGTCTTAAGCTCTCGCTGGGCACAGCGACGTCTCAGCTCTGCATTCTCCACGCAGCTCTTGTGGCAGCTGCTCACAACAATGGGGGCTCTATTCCTCCTTGTCCAGGCAGGAAAACACAAGCATGGTGAAAACACAAGCTACTCAGACAAGATTAAATGCAACTCATGTAGTGATGAATACAACCAGAAGCACTGAGGTTTCCATTCTCAGGGCTGTGCCCCACTACCTAGAGTAGGTGCCACTCTGGGACTCCTGAGCTCACCTCTACCAGTATGTCCATTTGTGTGTTCCTTGTTCCCAGCATGGACATGAAAGTGTGCAGGAGTCCTATGTGAGTTCAGCTAGAAGGAGTTTCTGAGTAAATCTGTGAGCAGACCTGCAGCTGAATGCAAGGACAACAGCATTTCTACCACTACTGTCATAAAAGAAGTGCCTAGGACAGACCCCAGTGTGGATCACAAAGCTCTGCCAGTTCATGCTAGCCCTTGATCCAACTGACTGTGCTTTCCTCTAAATTAGGAAACAAAGACATTTGCACTAAAAAGCAGAAGGGTCAGGAGGAAAAGCTTCCATTAGTAGAAATTTTCAGACTATTCCAGATGACAGCTTTTATGCAAAAAAGATTAACAAGAAAATACACGTTATACTGTTATACTTTGGAAAATTCTGTCCCAAATCAGCACAGCACTGTGATTAACTGAATGAATGGGTTGCACTGCATAGTCTGTCTTGTAACAGTTGGGAGAACAGTCTTTTCCCTTGATAACCCCTGAGTGTCAGGTTCAGGGAGCCTGTGCAGATTTGGTGGCCGTGCCTTCTCCCCTGACTGAGATTAGCTACCATCTGGTAATGCTCCAGAGAAGAACCTTTCCCCATTGTCACTTCCTTTGTCTGATGGTCTGTAACATCTGACCTCTGCTTGGCAGGTCGTGGCCTTCACCTCCTTTCTTTCCAACAGGAATAATGACAGCAGGGTTAAGTTTATATGATACCTCTGGTAAGTGCTACTTGTGAGCTCTGGGCTCTCCCAGCACTGCTCCTCCCTTTGATGCTAAAGTTTCTGTTTTGACCTCCGTGCAGTATTAAATCAGTCTGCCCTTTCTACCACCAATCTGGCTCCTTGGTTTGCAGGGATCTGCACTCCTATTTCTCTCCCCTGGCTCATGGTCTGTGAAAAACCTGAGCTTAAGGTGTGCACCAGTCGTTGTTGCACAACAATCTTTTCCCATAATCAGAGCCTTAAATTCTCTCTCTCATTCAATTATATAGCTCTTATTTCTTGTTCCATGTGTAACTGATGGACTAAAGGTCTACCAACCATCAAAGCAAGAGGCAGTCCTGGCCCCAAAGCACTTCCTCTCTGATGTCAAACAGGGGACATTTTACATTTTTGTTTATTAAAAGGCTGAATTCCATGGCAAGACTCCCATGAACTACTGTGAGAACAAGATTTCATGTTAAGTGACTTCCTTAAATTCATGGCAGAATGTTCTGACAAGACAAGTGTGGAGCTCTAAATTCCTGGATGTCTGTTCTGCCTTGGAACAGCATGAGTGCATCCCTCTTTATGTGGATCCTTTGTCAGCACCACTGACAAGAAGAACATTTTCACTAGAGAGCTTCAGTGGTCGAAGAGCACACAGTGGTCTTCCAGTGTCACTCTTCCTACTGTGTGCAGTGTCTTCCCATTCTCATTCCCTAGACTGAGAGGTTCAAGTTGACAAAGAAGTCTTTTGCAGTGAATTTAGTTTCTATATAAATGACAACCTTGACAGCCTTGGAAAAAAACACTTAAGCCACATATAAGAGGTTTAGACATGGAAACAAATACATATGTTATTTCTTGGGGTGGAAGTTTCCCTGGACATCCAGGCATGTGTTTTTTGAGATTTCAGACAAACGCTGGTTCTCTGCTCCCCTGGAAAACAGTTCAGGTCAGACATTTGGTCACTTTTAGGTCCCTTAACTGCCCTGAGAGTGTCAAGAAGAGATGCTGAGTGCACGGGCAAGTTAGTGATGTACCTGCTAGAATCCTGGGAATCAGGACCTGCCTCAGTCCATGATGGAGCAGAAAGCCTCAGATATCCCTTCTGTACCTGTGTGTCTAATTTCATCCCTGGCTCTCCAAGGTGTGGTTTGCTGTCACGCTGCTTTCAGTCACACGCAGATTTCCTGGTGCACAGTTCCTGGTTGGGGAAGGTTGGAAACTCCTGAGGTACAGTTCACCACAAAGGTGCATTTCAGAAGCACCGCCAGACAGTGCCATCACTGTCATCAGGGGCTGCTTTGGGTGTAATTTCATTTCCAGGTGCTTTTCAGCCTGGATTCTCTGACACAGCCATGCAGGCCATTTGGAAAGGTGTTCTCACCACTCCTATTCACAAGGGCCTGGAGTGACAGGACAAGGGGGAATGGCTTCAAACTGACAGAGAGCAGGTTTAGATGGGATACTAGGAAGAACTTCTTCCTTGGGAGGCTGGTGAGGCCCTGGCACAGGTTGGCCAGAGAAGCTGTGGCTGCCCCATCCCTGGAAGTGTTCCAGGCCAGGTTGGATGGGGCTCTGAGCAACCTGGTCTAGTGGAAGGTGTCCCTGCCCATGTAAGGGGTTGTAACGGGGTGATCATTAAGGTCCCTTCCAACCCAGGCCATCCCGTGATTCCATGATTTTCCCGGCGGTGCCGGCAGGGGGTGCGCGCGGCTCGCAGGAGCTGGATCCCGTTCCCAGCATCCCAGAGCACCGGCACTGCTGCGGCAACAAAAAGTAACAGCCCACGGCTGAGGTTTTTAAAAAGGCGAGGTTTTTTTTTTTTTTCTTTCCCATCTGGTTTTTCTCTTTCTCTGCTTTCGCTTACCTGCAGAAACCCGAGCTTGCCAGGATGGATTCTCCTCTGCAACCAGCCTCCCTTCAGAGATGCCAGGATAAAATGCCTGTCTTTCCTGAAGGGCTCCTCTCTGCTGCCAGCGGGACCAGCGGCATCTCAGCTGAGAATGAAAGCCACTGTTTTATGGCTGCTCTAGCCTGATATCTCGGAGTATTGGCCAACACAGACACACAGAACTGCTGGAATTGCATACGAGTAACACAAGGAATGCGAAGATTTTCTTGGCATCACTGCTAGGGAATGCCCACTTAAGAATACTTATGTACTTTGTACACAAGATCCCTTTTTCTTTAACAGAATGGATAATGAGACATTTTCTCTGCACACCCAAGAAGGCACATGGTGTGATTCCTGCACAGGGCCAGGAGTTGGACTCGATTATCCTGATGGGTCCCTTACAACTCAGTACCTTCTATGATTTTATCATTCTAAGAACCTAGAAAACCTGGGAAGATATCCCAGGGCATCTCTCTTGGGATTTAGCATTTACTGTACCATTCAGAAGTCTAAACACACAGCCAATAAAAGAATGTGCAGTAATTAATTTTTAATGATCCTTTCCTGGGTGTGGCCAGTGGTTTTGTCACTTTAAATTCTTATGCAAATAAAATCAGGCTAATCTTCTTAAATAGGTAGCTGTAGCTGTGTCAGCCTATTCCAAGCTGTCAGGAGAGCTGCATAATACTTGGAATTCTCTAAATTGTTCATGTCAGTGGGATATCAACTATCAGCACAATAATAATGATAATAGGCATGTGTTTGCTTGCAAAGAAGTTATTGCATAATTAAAGGCCTCATTAAGGGTTTTCAGTACCTCACAAGAATGCCCCTAACTTTCTGATTGTTTTCATCCTATTAATACTAACATCACACAAGCCACTCCCCAAGGGACTTCTTGTTTTAATCACTTAGTTGAGAAAGTCAGATGCAACAACATATCTGAAACGAATTAACAGCTCGATTATGCCTGAGGTGCTTTCATTAACAGGGAAGAGTGCCTGCTTATGAGACTGCCATCTCTCCAAAGTAATGCTCTCTCATTTGGGCTTTCCTAGATCACGCAACACTGCACCTGATGTGATTCCAGTCATCCCACATAAGTGGTAGGGGAACAGAAAGGGTTAAATTTAAACCTTCTAGTGTTTTGTACCAGATTCCACTAAAAAAAAAGCGAACAGTACCAACACAGCCCCTCCCTAGCAACACAGGAAACCAAGTGACAGCGCTGTTGCACTCAGGCAAGATCACCCACATCCACAAGTCCAGGGCATCACAGGCCACAAGCCTCCTGCAGTCTGTCAGGTTCCGGGGAATATCCATGCCCTGTCCTCATCACAAGATGCTCCATCATCCAAAACAATCTGAAAACCTTCTCCACTACAGGGAAAGAACCAGAGAGAGGAGCAGCATGGCCAGATTTCCGAATCACACCCTTAGAGGGGTTTTATCAGGTGCACAGATGACAGGGCAATCTGAATGATGCTGACAGCCCTGAAGAGCCTTGTGCTGGAGTCTCTGCACAGGGACACAAAGAGGCTTCGGGCATATGGGGCAGGCCTGAGACCTGCAGAGTTGGATCTACTATTCCACCTGTGGACCTAAAGCCTGGGTCATTAGCATTTCTTAAGATGGCAGTAGATAATCTAGGAAGGCAACCACAACCCGCACTGTAAAGCAAGGGAAACAAAAACAACACAATAGTCCCTGCCAATGTGACCTAGGGCAAAATTCCTTCCTGACCCTAGATCTGGAGATTGGTTTAACCCAAGTATGCGAGCCACACCTGCCCACAGGTACTTGAGAAATTTTCCAATACCACTGCAAGCATAAGCATGCTTGTCCAACCTCCTTTTTTTCAACCAGGGCAAAGCCGGTACTTCAAAAGTGAAATTAAACTTTGCAGTGTGGGTAATAAATCGTAGGAGTTGTGAAGACTCTTTCTTCCTAGTCCTCAGGCAGCCAGCATGAAGTCTGTGACTGGCACAAGATAAATACAGCAGAAAAAGGGGCATCCGAGTCACCTTCAAATTCCTTTTCCCCCATCCTCATTACAACTTTGAGAACAACAACACATCAGCCCCCTCATCCCCCAGCCATGCCCTGATGTGCTTCCTACACACACAGGCAAAGCAAAGGGATGAAACAGAACTCCCTGACAGGGAAAGTAAAGCAGCAGCCTGGGAACAGTTGAATGAAGTAGAGTCACCATCCCTGGAGGATTTTAAGGAAAGACCGGATGGGTCACTCAATGCCATGGTCTGGTTGACAAGCTGGTGTTTGGTCGCAGGCTGGACTTAATGATCTCAGAGGTCTTTTCCAACCTGACTGATTCTGTGATTAGGCACACCTTTTCTGTCCATTGATATGCAGTCTGAATAGCAGCACTGTGCTCACTCCAACTTCATATCCCAGCACAAGTGTGTGAAAAAGTGGCATAACCACATGCAGATGAAGTTTGTCCCACCCAGTCAGTTCCTCACTCATGTAAGCAGAAGCCAACAGGCAGCTCCCACCACAGAGGGCACAGAGCTGTGCTTTCTCTTCTTCCAAGTCCTTCTGCTCCACCACCGTCTTTGAACTGATTGCAGACAAGGCCAGATTCTCTTCCCTTTGAAGTGAAGACCAAAACTGCTTTTGTCCTTTGCTTCTGAACAGGCTCAATCCCCGTGAAGTCTATGGGATGTAGGCTCCTAAAAGCCAAGTCACATGTGAAAGTGGTACTCCAGCTCCAAGGTCAGGTGGCTGAATTTGAAAATTTCTGTCCTCTGCTCCTCACTTAAGGCTCTGTGACTGCAGGCAGCTCACAGAGCAGACAAGGTGTATCTCATTTACACCTTTGTTCCTTGTCCTTCTCCTCACCCTGAACTTGTCAGCGACTCATGTAACACCTGTCACAACCATCACCATGTAGTAATTACTACAGGTGTTGTACCACCAGCTGTGAACTTGCAATTCAGCCATTAACTATCAATGATAACAACAAGAAGCATGTTAATGTTTTATCATTCTCTCAGCTCTGGTTACCTCTGTCTGAAATCTACACATAAATATCAGCCTACTTGTACTGTTACCACTCCTGCTCTAGAATGAAAGGCAGCCCCCTTTTCCCTCTGAAATTGAAATGGATGGATGGATTTTAGCATAAAACTAGGCAAAGCAGGTAGACAATCACAGCAGTTTGTGAAAATTGGAAGACCTGTGTTCTGTATTTTAAGCCTATTGAGCTGCATTTTAAAAAAAAGATGAAAAAGAAAGGAAACCGGCTGCATATTTGTTTTTAAACTTCTATTCTGACAGCCAAGGATAAGGTCAGGGCTGGGAGTAGGAGCAAGGCTGGGGAAAGAATTATGGCTAAGGATAAACACATGCAGGACTTAAGAAGTGAGGCAAAATGAGGATGTGCAGTGCTCCTTAGGTTATCTTGAATCCTAGTAATTCTGAGTAGGCAAAAGAGATCAGGTGGCCAGTAAATAACAACTGGATCATATTATTAATAAGGGCATAATTTTAATATTGTCTTACAAACCAGGTTGTGTGTTATAGCAACAGGTAGGAAAATCATAACCTCCTGATCAGTGCAAGGTGGGTTGGGAAGCAGCCTCCCCCTGAGCAGGGTGGTAGGTGTATGGACTCAATTCCACCCTGGAGATGGACTTGCTACAGGAACTCCACCAAGTCCCTCATCCAGGCTTCTGCTTCAGTCTGGTGTTATTCAGTCTGAAAGCCTGGGAACAGGCACTTTCTTTCAACATGTACCTTCTTCAGTGCCTGGCATGAGAGTCTGATTTCACAAGATTTCACATCCTACAGAAAACACAGACAAAAAATGCACTAAAAGAACGTGGTTTACACCATGTGCATTATTACTGTGTCCAGCTGTAAATAAAATTAGGCAAAGTCATCTGCTAGGCAGAAAAGGGGATGGACTCTGCCTCATTTAGGAACAGATTAACTCCCCTACCCTTCCCATTATCCCCATTTCCACTGCTTGGACAATCAGGATGAGTCACTTCCCCACTTTTAGGCACATGGCTGTGCCACTTCACTAAGCCTGTTTTTTTACCCGTTTCCCTGGGATCTGTTTAGAGGTAAAACCCTACAAGAACTGTTGCATCAGAATCCTGCCAATCAACCACATCAGGGCAGAGTTTTACACCCAGAATACCCAGGACTTCCTCACACATCCCTAGGGCTTTGTCTTCAGGATCACCTGTGTTCAGCCTCAGCAGAAATGCTGGAAGCTCAGGAATAGTTTCTTCATGCTGTGTCAGTAGGCCTGGGATTAAAAATCAAGGCCAGCTGCCTCTGGAGCTACCACCAGATATTCCCAAAGGAACACCTCCATGAAGTGGGAGCTCAAGGGTCCATATTCATTGGTATCATGGAGATTCTGGTGTTTTCCTGACAATCACAAGGAAAGAGCAAAAGTATTTTTAAAGCCATTTCTTTACTAGCTAAGACTGTCTGAAGTTTCTGAGTAGACAACAGGGTTTCCCATGTCAAAACTTCCCTTGAGTAGATTTGAAAGGTCCACCATAACAAGGAAAACACAGATGCAGATCATCATTGCTTCATCCTGGAACCTCAGCAATAACACCAGCAATGTTGAGCTCTAAGACATACCCAGCAAGGGCAACAGACCCGATTTGGAGCTGATAGCATCACTGTGTCGAAAAGTAGTGGAGTTATTTCTGTGGAATTGAGAGCAGAAACCAGCCAGTATTTTGTCCTGTGGAGCTGAGGCCCCACCAACACCACTGCTGTCTCCTACTTTCCCTGCAGAACCACGGGTGGCATTGCAGCAGCAACAGCAGCCACGCTGAAACTGAACCCAAATACTTAGATTTGTGAGCAGAATAAGCCAGCACATCTAAGAAGTCTTCAGCACCTCAGCCTTTCAGGCACTGCACCGGTTAGAAGCTCTCTAGGCAGTGCCTTACACGCAGAGATGTTTGTGAGATAGCGTCTTCTTAGAAAGAGATCAAATGTGGATCTGTTTTGCACTGGTGTGTTTTGCACCACTGCCTCCAGAATTGTGTAGCTCTCTCTGCTTTGTTTTGTTCCAGATTGTACAACGAGTGTCTCTCATCAGGTACTTCTTAGAAGCCCTTTTAATAGGAGCAGGATATTTGAGGCATCAAATTGCATCCCGTGGGAGTTGCAGGATTAGGCTGTGGAGCAGTTCATGTTATATGTTCTAAAGGACAAATAGCACTTTATGTTTTGTCTGTTCACTTAGCTCTGAAATGGTGAATTTTGGCTTGAATTAGCTATCATTTGCCTTGATCTTGTTCTCCTAGACTGTCACACACCAAGTGGTTTGTGCTTGGGTGCTGTGCAATACTTATCATCTCCTGATGCAACAAATAGAACCACAGAATCACAAAATGGTGTGTGTTGGAAAGGACCTTAAAGATCATCTCATTTCAGCCCCCTGCCATGGGCAGGAACAAATTCCACTAAACCAGGTTGCTCAGACTCCCATCCACCCTGACCTCAAATGTTGCCAGGTTACATGGGAGCAAGAACTTGGCATGAGAAACTAAAGATCAAGGATTCAGTATCTGGCCTTTTCAAACAGTAGGCCTGACTAGTCAGTGGGTTGGCTTTGAACTTCACTCTTTCCTTTGCACACAGTTCAGTGCAGGAAAACCACGATCTCTTTAGACCACTATTGGACTGCCCTGGAGAACTTCTCTTTTCCTCTTATGGAGCATGTTAAGCTTCTGGCTTTTGCCCTGCCAGACCAGAGGCTGGTGGATAGTTATGGTAATTTTTGTGGCTGATGAATTATTCTGTGGAAGAATTCTTGTACTGTTACTATTATTTATTATTTGCTAAGTGCTGACAACACACTTCCATCCCAAAAGAGGGACTTTATGTGAGGAAACTTCTTTATTTACATGTGCACATGTATATGTACATGAATATGTCCTCACTTCTGCCTCAAATCCCAGTGGATCATCATTTCTCTGTGAGTTTCTGCATGAAGTGTCCCTACAGGAGCAGAGCCCAGATGGATAGACAGCCTTAGATGGTTCGTATGGACTTGATCAAGAACGTCAGGGTCTGTCTCCTGTCAGAGAAATTCATCAGATCCGCCTCCTACAGCTGTGCAGAGAGCACCAAACAGGAGCCACGTTCTGGGCAGTCACTGGGTACCAGATTTAGCCACTCTGCCCATTCCAGGCTCATGCCAGGAACAACAGCCTTCCCATCTCCCTCAAAGAAGATGCAATGCTCCCAGGGCACCGGAGACCAATATGAGGAATGGTGGGAAGTGGAACAGCTCTTAGCAACACAGGCTTCAGTTTTCACCTGCTGCAATTTGGGAGTGCTGTGCTCTAAACCATTTGTGCCCCGTGGACACGATCAGATGTTATTCACCACAGAGCTCCCTTGATCCTTCTGGTCTTGGGAACGACAGCCTAAAAGCTCTGGGGCAGCTCCCTTTAAACTCAAACTGGAATCCAGTATGAACATGAATAATACGAGCTGCACATTAGCCTCTATTGTTTATTTTGATATTGAGGAACATTTATCTTAGCCTTTCCCTAAACATCCTCAGCAGTCTTTTGCTGAAGTGGGAAGAGCAGCACAAGGAATACCACAAATACCAAGGTAATGTTATCTATTTTTTCTAAAGCGAACTTGGCAGATTTTGAAAGGATACCCACTGTGGCAAATTCAAGGTTCAGTAAAACCTTTTGATAGTGAAAATAAGGAATGTCAGATATCAATAATGGAGGCCTTTTCAGACTGGGGCAGGATAGGATCCAAGCAGCCTTGCAGCAATGGAGCTGTGAGAGAGAAGCTCAGGGATGTGCTCTCTCCCAAACATCTCCTGAAGCAAGGGCCTCACCAGGGAAGCACAGAGATGTGTTGGGAATGTGTAATTTCAGCTGGTGAAGCAGCTCATGAAGGACTGGTACAAACTGGCTGGGAAGGCATCAATGAGTGTTCAAGGCCAGGCTGGATGGAGCTCTGAGCAACCTGGTCTAGTGGAAAGTGTCCCTGTCCATGGCAGGGGGCTTGGAACTGGATGTTCTTTAAGGTCCCTTCCAACCCAAACCAGTCTATGATTCTATGAGTACTATTTTCTCTTTGCATCTCTCTGCACTGCAGCCAACCCAATTATTTCCAACCGGACCATGCCCGGCCATTGAACTGAATGGAAAATCTGGCCACTGAACTGCTAATTAAACATTTCAGAAAACTTTCAGCTTTGTTCATTCTGCCTTTTACTGTCATGATAGGGATGCTTGTGAATACTTGCTCCATCCTTTTCAGGCAAACAGATGCATATGCAGGACGTTATCTAAATGGAGACAATTTAGGCCACAAGACTGGGAGAAAACCTGATGATGATGAGACATATTTGTCTGATGAGCAGCATCAGTGTGTGAAGACACTGCATTTGAATCAATGAGGACTTCAACATGTAAAGCCCCAGAGCCCACACTGGGACAAAATAGCCCTGCCCCAACTGGAAGGGGATGGTTGCGCCACATGCCCTAGCAAATTCTTCTCTCCCAGGATGTACCATGTAGGCAGCTCTGAGGAAGAAACTTCAGTCTCTATTCCCTTTTGTAGGAGGGCTGTTGTATGCATGCTGGAAGCAGGCTATGTTTGTGTTGGCCAAGATAAACCAGTCACTTTGCCTCCATTGGGGTGTTTTCAACCTCTACCTATCCACGGATACCACAGCGAGTGTTTCTAAACAGCAGATTATAAGAAAGCACGAGGTGAGGTTGCAGCCAGACTGTGGTTTCTTCTCTCTCTCTCTCTCTCTTTGAGGCAGAGAGCATTTGTAACCACTTTCCTGTCTTCACAGAGCTGCTGATGATCGCATCTTCTTGGAATTTGCTGCTTGTGCTGGCGCACAGCAGCAGAACCACGGCAGCCGCCGGGGCGCACTGATTGTCTCTCTTCTCCCGTGGCTAGGCCGGGGTCACTCCAGTTTCTGCTTCCAGGGAAGGGGACTCCAGCGGTGTGTGTGATCTAGCTCCAACTAAACTCACTGCGGACAGCAGAGCCCGAGGAGGGGTGGAAGGAAATGGGAGTGAAGAGGGATTAACTCCTCTTGAAGCCCTGCGAGGTGCTGAAACACAACAGCGGCAGCTGATGGGCAACAGGGAGGGTGTGGGACATTTGGTCGTTACCTCTCCACATCAAAGCTCTTGAGAAAAAGAAAACAACCAGCATCCTGTGAATAAGGGAGGATAGTTCAAGAGTGTCACAGTGCCTCTCCCACGGAGAGCTAGCGCTGCTAACAAAAGCGCAGGGGCGGCTGAATGCAGCTTAGGGGAGATGTCTTGGGGTTGAACTTCCGATGAGATCATTGTGTGGCCTCAAAGGTGCATGGCTCCACTGACCTCTCCCTGAGTAGGGGGTGGTCATGGACTCAGACAGGAGCAGAAGCAGCAGAAAACACGTGGGAAGTTTGTCTGTTGTCATCAGCACACCGGGTCAGGTCTCAGCTGGGATGAGCCCTTAGTCCCACTGGCAGGAGGGCTTTCCCGTTTCACTCCAGGTGAGGATTTGGCTCACCTCCTGCACTATCCATTCAGTAAAGCCACATACCTTCTCTTTGGAAAAGCATGTCCTGAAGAGTTTCCCCTTTTTGGATAAAATCTCTGTCTGCCCCTAATCTGTCTATCTGTCTCACTGATCTTGCCTGCCAGGATACAGCTCCCTCTATCACTCCATCTAAAGCTGGAAGCTGGTCATCCTTTTTTTTTTTTTTTTCCTTTTTTTTTTTTCTTAAAGTAGTTATATCCTGTTAGGAACTCTACTGCTCCTCCCTGGTGGGAGGCTGCTAGGGGGTGCAGAATGTTGATGCCCAGAGCAGAAATGAGGAGGTTGGACCCTGTTGACCACCTTTTGCAGCTCCTTCTGACCAGGCTGTCCTGTGTGCCCTCCTTGTGGGCTCTGCCACGACTTGTGCAGCCCATAACCTTTGAAGAGCAGCAGCTTGTGGGAGGTAAATGATTGCTCAGTTTTGCCCAGGCCTGCTCAGCTTAAAGTATGTTTTGCTTGTTCACAGTGTCTTTGAGCACATGCAGCCAACCTCCATCAGCTGCTTTGGCATGATGTTTTCAGGGAGGGCGAGTTTGAAATGATGTGGATCTCTCTGGCTGAGGACATCCCCTCCCCTGTGCCATCATCCTTGCTTGAAGAGCTGTGTGGGAGCTAGATCTGGGACCCAGTCCATTGACAGATAAACCTGGGATAGTAAACAATTTGTTTTCAGCCGTATTTGTTCCCCTCTTCAGCTGATCCTGTGAGATCTCACAGAGCTAGAGCATTGGCAGTGGGAACAACCAAAGAATGCCAAGGGAAAGAAGGAGAGGACCACCACTTTTAATGGCTTCTCAGGTAAAAAACATTTTATCTCACCTGGAAAAACCATGTCCTTACTATTGCCTTCATTCTTAATACCCTGAGTCTTGAAAACTGATTCCATTTTCCTGATGGTTGAATATCACCATGGCTGACATAAATAATTGAAGCTGCACAGGCCAAATCTTCTTCTGTTCTCTACCAAAAACATTGCCATGCTTTTAGAACAGGAGAATACTTGACCCTACTGTACCAAGCTAGAGGACAGCATGAGCAATTAATGCCAAGAAATGATAGAGGAGGATAAGATTTAAAAAATAAAACCAAACCCCAGGATATTGGGCTGAACACAGGTCTGCTGCAAAAAGATAGTGTCTGTGTTTCCATCAATATGCAGTGATTACATATGTTGCTGATAAGGGTGGTGGGGAAACCAAGATGTATCCCTAAACAGCACACGGGAATTCCCTTCTGGAGGAGAAAGGGAGGCAGAGCTGGCAGGGGAAAAATGATTCTCATGCTTCAAGAATTTTTTCTGGATTCCTTGGGGTGTGTCAGGCTCATAGCATGCCAGCAGCTGAAAAAGTGCACACTCTGAGTGCTGTCCTTTGCCATAACCTCCCATTGCTAATTGGATTAATAAAGGACATTCCCTTCCTCTGTCTTACTCCATAATGCTACTGGTGCAAGCCTGGAATATCACTCTTGAGTTGAAAAGTCATTGCCCAAAGTGCTCTCAGCCTGGGAAAAAAGGGTGTTGCCCACTAGGTAAACACACTGGGATCTCTTTTAGAGAAGTACCTTCAGGTCTTGAGAACAGGAATGAGTGAAGGAGGCAAGACATCTGCTGCACTTCCTCTTCTTACTCCATTTCAGTGTTAATGCAGAGTGATGGAAATATGTCTGCCTGTTTTAGGGGCAGAGCCCAAGCCTGGATCATCAAAGACAATCCTCAAATTAGCTGCCTGCTGGCACTAGAAAACTCTTGAGATTTTTGTTAGCACACATGATTTCCACTAACACAAGCAGCAAGAGCAAGCTGAGAAAAAAAACCCACACCACGTTTCTAAGCATTCGAGAACAAAACAGCAAAGAAAAGAGCAGGTTAAATGTAAAAAATGCACCAGATCGAAATGTCAGACAGATACAAGTCCTTTGCACATCAAAGGCTGCAATACCCTGAAAGGCAACAGGCACCAAAATTCTATTTAACCTCTGGTAGGTAAGGAGAGGAATTCAGGTGTGACTCATGCAGGTGAGTTAAACCACAAGCCAAGAGTTGTTCCACACAGTAAAGGCAAAAGTGCTGGAGGAGGGGCACGCAGTCTCCACTGGGTTTTCAGAGGTGGGTGCTGGTTCTCTGTGAAGTCCAGGATCATTTGGAGCAGTGGCAAGAGGTTGGGAGCATTGTTTTGGTCACTGCAATATGGGAAAGACATTTAACTGTTAAGAGAGCATCCAAAGGAGGGCAACAAAGATGGTGAAAGGCCTTGATTTGAAGCCATGTGAGGAGCAGCTGAGGGCACTTGGTGTGCTCAGCTGGAGGAGACTGAGGGGAGACCTCATTGCAGCTACAACTTCCTCAAGAGGGGAACAGGAGAGGCAGGCACTGATCTCTGCTCTCTGGTAACCAGTGACAGGACCTGAGGGAACAGCCGGAGCGGTGTCAGGGCAGGGTTAGGTTGCATCTCAGGAAAAGGTTCTTCCCCCAGAGGGTGTTTGGGCACTGAACAGGCTCAGGGCAGTGGTCACAGCACCAAGGCTGACAGAGCTCAAGGAGAGTTTGCATGATACTCTCAGGCACATGGTGTGACTCTTGGGAATGGTCCTATGCAGGACCAGGAGTTGGACTGGATAGTCCTTGTGAGTCCTTTCCAACTCAGCATATTCTGTGATTTCCTTGAACAGCTTCCTAATTGTATTTTCGGCTCCTCCTAGAAGGATTTGCCTCCTCAGGATTGCTCTAATCTACAGCCAGGCCACAGGAGGTATAGCTAAAGGATGCTATAAAGGATGCTATAAAGGATGCTCAGGACAGATAGAGGGAGGAATTTCAGTGCAGGAATTTGTAAACAGATAGCTGAGAACCAGAGTTAAGGTAAAGCCTCCTCGGGTCACACTGAACTCCTCTGCAACTGCATGTGTGTGAGCAGGAGGCTCACCTGCTCACCGGTCTCTTTGGGGGGTGCTTGGCACCCTCTGTGATTGTTCTTGCTTCTGTCCCTCCACACACACCTTCCAGTTTAAGGAGAGACCACATGACTGTGCTAACACAGGCTAAATCCCACCAGACCATGCCACTCCTACCAATACCAGCAGCAACAGAGCGAGCAGGACCAACCTGCCAGAGAGAAATGGCCAACCCACAGAGAGGGGCTGTGCTGTGCCAAGGGGGCACTGCTGGTGTGTGCAGTGAGCTGTACACAACGTAGCCAGCTCTGTGTGTGTGAGTGAGCATGAGACACGTCTCAGCCTTCATCATTTTGAAGGACTATTTTTCTGCTTTTGCCAGCATGGGAAGGCTGCCACTGCTCACCACAGCCTCCCACTGCTCACCACAGCCTCCCACTGCTCACCACAGCCTCTCCCCCGCTTCTCCTGCAAACCTTTCAGCTGCATCTCGCCCCGATGCGAATATTTAGAGCTGTTAAATTGATGGGCTGAGTAAATAGGATTAGCTCCGTGTGCCCAAGGGGGGAGGCCACCGCTTGCACAGACTGATAGAAAGACAAGGGGGAAGGCTGAGGAGGAGAGGGTTGCTTTCAAGCCGACAAGAATATGCTATATGGGAGGTACACAGATAGCTTCCAATCTGCCAGTGATTGGATTAGACATGCTCTTAAATGTGAAGTGCCTATACAAGTCTGGGGCTTAGCTGGTGCCGGGCTGCTGAGAACCTACCGAGGTGCTCCCCAAGGATTGCTGCCACCCCAGCAGGCCCTGGAGACGTCTGACTGTCAGGGGGCAGAAAGCCCCTGCTGCTGGGCCCTGTCTCGCCCACCGTCCCAGGCGTCGGATCTTTAACCCGCTCCCGTGAAAGCTGAGATCCTTTGCCTCCATCTGTTCACATGGGATGGCTTTACAATTCCCCTCTAACCTACCAAAGGGAAGCGTGAAGTGATCTCTCTCTGCCTGGTGGAAGGAAATCTCTCCCTCCCTCCATCTTCCCCCACCCCCCCCTCCCCTTTTTTCCCTCTTCCAGATGAAGAATTTGAATGTCTTCATGGTCTGTTTAATATATAAAGTGAGTTCTTGATGCATTTTTTGAAGCTGTGCTTGTCTGGGCATTGATTATTGTTGCTAACAGTGATGTGAGCCAAACGCTTTCCTTTTTCCAGAAGCTTTGATAATATTTCCAAGAACTTTGGCTGCTCTTTTTACCAATCCAGTTTCAGAACCAAAACACTAAAAAAAAGGTTATGCCTGGCCTGTTTTGTAGGATAGTAGTGAATGGCAATGGCTTAGTAAATATTTCTTAGGTTTATACAAAAAGAGCTCCAAATATTTTTAATTGGAGCAGAAAAAAATCTGAGCAAAAATATTGTAGTTGGTGAACAAAGGAAAACCATACAACTGTGATAACTGGGGTTTATTCCATGGATATTATCCTTTACTTATTTTCTAGTCACAGAGAAAATATTGGTGAGGAAAATCTTTGTTTAACACCTATTTTGACACAGTCAGGCAGCATTCTGATGTCCACTCTTAATTAAACACTGTCCCTGTTTTTGAAACAGATGCTTGCCCTGATATTCTACAGAGGTAAAAGTTACACATCTTTATTTTCTTTTTTCCTTATTTTTGTTTATTCTGGCTGGAAATAACAATAACTCACCTGTGAGGCCTAAGCTGCAGCAATAATATTGATGAATAGAAATAGCTGAAAAAAATACAGGAAGGACCATGAGCTCTGTAGCATGTCGAAAAAAATTATCGCTGCTTTAGGGGAATAACTCCTGCTTTTAGGGGAGATAAAAAGGAACAAAAAAGTGATTTCACCTCAAGAAGTGAATTATGGAGCCAGAAGCCAGGTCCTGGTGTTGGTACTGACTCCTAACTTGCAGGTCTTGTTATTAATCCTGGGTTATAGGCAGGTAAAAGCACGAGGCAGGAGCACAGCAATGCCTTATGGGCACAACCAAAACTGAAATGCGGTAAAGGCTTCCTCATCATCGCCCAAAAGGTGACTGAGAATTACATCTAGACTTTTGGGAGACATTTGTGTCAAAATAATACCTAGCAATGTACACAGGTGTGATACATTGCATAGATACTATCAGCAAATGATATCATAAATAGAATGCGAGAACTTTCAAACATGATTAAGTTTCTGCGCCACATCATGGTGATAAAATAAGGTACAGAGGGGGGAAAAAAGCTGCCAGAGAGCAGAAGGGCGGGGACTTCCAATCCATGAATCAATCCACGAGGACTTGCTTCCCACCAGGGATCAGCTTCAGAGCAACAGAGGCGAGTTCAGCTCATCCTTGTTCCTGCTTCGTGGTTGTATATCTAAAAGCTGAATCACCCTACCATTTTTTTTTAATTTTTCAGATGTTGGTATCTCCTGATACAATACTTGAGGCTCTTTGCTCACTGTAATAGCAGGTTGAATGCAGGTGCCTCGTGGTCACTGGTAAACTGTAACACTGCTTGGAAGAGTTGGCTCCCCAGTGCCTTCTCCACTGGTCAGGTCTCTGCTTCTGAGAACAGGAATTATCTCCCCATTAATTTAGGAGCTGTGGTGACATTTTGGTTGTGCTGTTTTCCCATTAGGCCTGCGGGTCTCTTGAGTGGGCCTGATTGTATTATCTTGTGTTGGAAATTCAATTGCTGTGCCCAGTGCCCTTGAACTACTGTGTACATCAGGCTTTTTCAGAATTTCTGTCTAGAAGGCAATGACATCCTCCACCTTCCTCTGAAGAATAACTGGATATTAACACTCTTTGTATGAGATTAAATTCCCCTTTTCCCTCATCTTTCTATCAGTTTTAATTTTAACTGATGAACTAACAGAACTGAATGCAGAAAATGGATGCTTTCTGTGCAAAATGTGTGTTTCTAAGCACTCCCTGGTCAGCATCAGTCTTTGCCAGACCTCTGTGTGGATGTGTGGACCTGGCCCTTCTTCTGTGGCCATCCATCCCTCCTTCTCTGTCTCACTCCACTCAATCCCACCCCACTGCAACAGACACATCAGTCTACAGCAGGCAGAGTTCATGCCTGCACAGCAGACCTGCTTCCCCACATTCCTCTTTGTGCTTCTTAACACCGTCTAACCTGAAAACTACCTACATCTTTCTGGAGACTAAAACTACTGAATGCTCTACTAGTTCCAAATCAACCTTCTGACTCTACACAGCTTCTTCTCTCTTAGCAATGTTTCCATTTCTTTTCATGAACAACACCAAAAGGACCTTGAAGGTCCCCTGAATTGACTCAACTTTTCTTCCTTTTCTGGCCTCGTTAAAGCTGTTCTTGATTTTATCAATTCTTCCCGCACTTGTGCACTTGAATGTTATGCAATTATATCAGATAACCTACTCAAACAGAGGAAGAGGAAATTACAGATGGAAAGGCTTCTTTAGATGGATGAGACAAGCCCCACTCCCCTGGGAAGAAGGCAGGAAAGGAACGTACACACCTCACTCATCCAGGTAGTCTGGTGTTCATTTCTCCCTTGAGAACCAGCTCCAGCTCCAGACCTCACTACTAGGAAGCATTCCCTGATCCTTTCCCTAACAGTTCCATTGCTTAATTCCTTGGCCCACACCTAGTCTTGCTCTTCACCATTCAAAACAGTTTCTAAAGGTTCATTTACCCTCTAAAAATACTTGTTCACATCTACACTCATCATTATCCAGCTGAGCTTTACATTCACTAACAATTAAATTATCCCACTGGCTTCCATGGTCTTTTTCTTGGTTTCTTATCCTTTGCTCACAAACAGAGGGTTGTTATCATATCTTTCCAATTCACTTCCCTCTCAAAGGTATGCATGCAATTTACTCCAAAGAGATTCAGATTCCTGAATCCACCTCAACTATTTATATCTACAAGATTCTCCATGAAGTGAAAGGTCTTTGGTTCTTCCTGATATGGAGGAATACTTGGGAAACCCCAGGAACTCATCTCCAAAACGTTCATCTTCATGGATGCCTGTGAAACTACCTACTTCAACAGCAGGTGATCTTTCTGGAAGGGAAACCAAGGTTGGGGGGAAAGGGTTGGTCAGTGGAGTCATTCTCTTAATTTTCCCCCTGGCTGGGGCAGACCAGGGAGTGGCTTGTATTAAACCCATGTGTACATCTGGCAGCAATCCTATGGATTTGCAGGATTCCCTCTAGATTTCTGCTTGCCGTTCAAACACCCTCCAGGGCACGTCACTGTGGGACTCTTTGGCTCTTTGAGACTGTTTAGAGTGACGGGAATTGATGGCAAAACTGCTCCATCTTTGGAAATTAAGACAACTTACGGATCTACTAAAGTCAGAGAGCACAGACAGGAGACATCTAGGATAGCCTTTACTTCACAGACACTGGCTTTGATGAGAAGTTCTTCTGGCCATTGGCTTCAAAGAACAGCAGTTCTTCAGCATTAAATGAATTTAGCATATTGGAGAGCTGAGAACAAAGCATTTTGGGTTAATACAAACTTTTACATTGACTCCTGTCATCTTGCCCCTCGTTACATTTTTTTTTTTTTGCCTACATTTACTTATCTATGTAATAACGTGATATTTATCTACCTTATCCCATCACTGTGATGTTTCATTGGCCACTGTCTGCACACTGTTATGTGGTTGCTAAGTATTGTACAAGGGATGTGGGAGATGATAAAATGCCACCGAGATCAAAGGGAAGAACAAGTGACTGGGCACAGCAGAAGTCAACTGGCATCAGGTTGAAAATCTGACTTCAATGAAGAAAAAGTGAAGAGTACCAGAGAAGAAATAAGGGAATATAGAACTCCTTCAGGAGGAAGAGATGGACAAATTCAGGTGATTTAAATGTGAAAGAATGAGAATAAACGACATGTTAACTTACCAGCAAAAAGAAATAAGCATATGGAGAGGAAGAAGAAAACCCTCAAGCTTCAGAAAACTAGCAGGAGGTAGCATGAAGAGCTTAGAAACGGGAGACACATGAGAAATGAGGAAATGGTGAAAAGCGATGAGCTACAAAAGACAGTTCAGGTTGCTGGTGCTTCAGAGCAGGGATTATGTTGTATTCTCTTTGTACAGTGCCTTATAGAGCAGGGTCATGTTCTGAGGTGCCTCTCCAACACTGCCACAATCCAACTGAAATAATAAACAGCTACAGACATTCAGTAGCTGCACCACCTGATTATAACACCCGTCAGAATAACACTTCAGGTAATTTATCTGATTTATACATGGTATTTTCAGCCCCTAATGGCTGACTAGTTGTCAGAGATGCTAAAAATCATATTGAATGACTGTCTCAATTTCTGTTAAGAATTTGTTAAGGAGACACACTAAATTAGAGAAAAAGAGCTGAAATTCCTTCAGAATGTGCACATGACCCAGTTAACGGAAACCAAATTGACTCCCAGATTCAAAGCACATTTAGTGCCATTATCCCTTCAAATCTCTGCACTTCTTGCAGTGACAGAGGTAACACTACATAGTGAGTTTTTACAATATTTACTGGGGGAGAGGGAAGTAATGCATTTTGGGAAGCTGTATCACTCTGGAGGTGCTTGGTTTCAGTGAGCGTTCCAGAGACCATATTTCATTTCTCCAGTGTTACCCAGTTTCAAGGACATGACTCTCTGTTAACCAATTTCAAAGGCACAACTCTCTTTTCAAAGACAAGACTCCGGAGTTATGGAAGGGCACACATAGTAAGAATTCACAAGTTTTTGCCCAATTTCATAAAGCCTCTTAGGAGCCTAAATTCCATGGATGCCACCAGTGCGATTCTAATGCAGCTCCCACTTGACCTTGTGCTAACGCTGGAAGAAAGAAGAGCAGAGTTAAGGCAATATTTAGCATTTTTTGAAGATCCAGAAGAAGAATGTGATTTGCTGAGATACCTACACCTACCCACCCACAGATATTTCAGGTATTAAGAAAAGCCACGGGGGCAAATTTGCAAAGGTACTTAACCCAATTAGTTTCAATAGAAATCAATCACTGCTGATGCTAAAAGTCTGTAATATTCAGATTTATTCAGTTGTTCAGATTTTACTCAGGTAGTTGTTCTTTAACAGCAATTCAAATCCATCAGCAGAACAAGTTGTTTTCTCTTTTTCTTGGGCTTTGACCTACCGAGCAATTATTCATGATTTACCACTAAGAAGGAATATATTCACCTTACTTACAAGAGCTACAGTCACAGAAAAGTTTTTATGGCATCTTCCTTCTAAAGAGCTGTTTCATTATGTGGCAACAGCACCTGAAGAATGAACATTTTTCACGTTTTGTAGTTAAGAAAACTAACACCTTTAAGTGTTAAATGACTGCTGTAGGACCCGCAGTACTTAAGACAGACAGGGATCTGTTGGACACATTAATTTGCTCATTGAAATCCCAGCAAATACGTTGTAAAATTCCTTCCTAAAGCTCATCGAGCACCACCTTAACTAAACATGTTAGCTAGACCTTCCTGCCCCCATACCTCTAGCGTGGCTGAGCCCCAAACTGCAGTTTATATGCATTTATATAGGGCTTGGCTTATACATAAAACTAAACTGAACTGCGTTTCAGATTTCCTGCCACGTATTTGTGGAGGTTTAGCCCTGAAGCAGTAGTGTCTCTGCTTTGCTCAGCTTCCCGGAGGTGACCTCAGGACATGGCACTGCTCTCCACCAGCTGGTCGGAAGGCAGGAGGCACCGCACAGCCTCGCTGAGTCCTCCCCTGGCGCGGCTGAGTCACCCCTGGATCCCTGTATGGGTCGTTCCCAGAGGCCACCTGAGCTGCTCAGTGCTCTCCTAGCCCGGCCCTGCTACCTCCTGCACCTCAGCCTTTGCATTCCACACTGCCTGCAAGCACGTGAATAATGCATGGCATTCCTCGGGCTGTTCCCACCCGGCCTCCCCGCTTTACGGGAAATCAAAGCTTTTGCCGTAGGAGGAAATCCTTTGAGATCCAAGGAGAGGTTCCCTTGGCTGGCTGCTGTTAAGAATAAAAGATCTGAGAGCTATTTCCATTCCATTCCAGGGCCCCCGAGTTGCACAACACAAAGCAAGTCGCTTAACCTTTCCATGCCTTATTTTCCCTTTGGATGAAGCGAGATGTAGCATCTCACGTTTGTTTTGGGATTGCTGTGGTGTAATACCAGGGCAGGGCTTCAGATACCTCTGGAGGCTCCACTGATACATACATAGGCTGGTTACCATAATATGGGCTATGAAGGACGTGCATTTTTCATGAATAAAGTACCCCCTTCCCAGGTATAATTTCACAGGACTTCTGGGAAATGAGTTTTGGTGCAAAAACTGAAAAAAAAAAGTGAGGCGAGAACTTGGCCCATATAGTTTCCTCTTCATTCTCCTGAGTTCATGTTAAACAGAGTGTTCTGTCTTCCTGTCACTGCTGGAGTCCTAGTGGTATTTATATTAAAGAACAGATACATCCCTATCTCCCATCAGAAATGAAACTCCCATGGAAAAGGTATTCCAGCTACCTACGTATTCCTAAATGTCTGCAAAATCCTCTGCTTTTCATATGTGCCCCAAGTCCCCTTGAAGTGTTCAAGTTCATGACACACTTGACTCTGGCTAAATAAGGAACCTGTGGCTGCTCTCAAGCCCTGCCACAATGCAGGACTGCAGTGCCTTCCACAGGTCTGCTCATGTCCTCCTCCTCCTCCATCTCCTCCTCCTCTTCCTCCTCCTCACCTCCTCATGTGTCTCTTCCTGTAAAGCCCCACATTGCATTTATTTCCTTCCTTTCACAGTAGAAGTTCATACATCCAAAGCAGAGCAGGCAGCAGGGGAGGGGGGGATTCTACCCCTCTGCTCTGGGAAGACCCCCCTGCAGTGCTGCCTCCAGCTCTGGGGGCCCAGCACAGCAAGGACATGGAGCTGTTGGAGTGAGTCCAAAGAAGAGACACCAAGGTGATCAGGAGGATGGAGCAGCTCTGCTGTGAGGAAAGGCTGAGAGAGTTGGGATTGCTCAGCCTGGAGAAGGCTTTGGGGGGACCTAATTGTGGCCTTCCAGGACCTGAAGGGAGCCCACAAGGTAGATGGGGAGAGACTATTTCCAAGGGCCTGGAGTGACAGGACAAGGGGGAATGGCTTCAAACTGATAGAGAGAAGGTTTAGATTGGATATTAGGAAGAAATTCTTCCCTGGGAGGGTGGGGAGGCCCTGGCCCAGGTTGCCCAGAGAAGCTGTGGCTGCTCCATCCCTGGAAGTGTTCCAGACCGGGTTGGATGGGGCTCTGAGCAACCTGGGATAGTGGAAGGTGTCCCTGCCCATGGCAGGGGGGCTTGGAACAAGAAGATCGTTAAGGTCCCTTCCAACCCAAACCATTCCATGATTCTATGACTCCATATCTATTTTGCCCTTATCACTCTGGAGTCCCTCAGCATTGATTGCTTTCCAAGTTCCACCCTCCTACTGAGTAGTTAGATTTCCGAGTGTTTTCTCCCAGATGTTTGAGAAACTTATTTTTGCCTAACAGTATTTCCAGCTCCCTCTGTACTGTCTGTCCATCCCCACCACTGTGCAGTCGTATAATCTGCCAACATTTTGATCTTCTTACTCATTTCAGCCAGCAATTACTTGCAGAAGTTTCAGCAGCTCAAGCTGTCCCTCTATATCCATCCTGTACTGTAAGAGCCTGTAGTACTCTTTATCCCCACACACACCTCTTCACAGATACAGATAAAACCAATTTTAACAGCAGTCCTACTCTGACACCATCAGACTCCCCTACAGTCTAAGTACCAACCTTTGCACAGCAACTTTCAGTTCCCCCTATGTATCTGAATACTCAACTAGGCTGAATTTGGTTTTCACATTTCATTTCAAGGCTCTGCCGCTCCTGCATCTTTGTTCATTAATTAGTTGAACAGGCTTGGACAGGCTGAGGCTTTGAAAATTGACTTTCGATTTGGAGTTTTGAATGACTTGAAAACTCTCAGTTGGGTGAGACTTTCTTTGGGATTTGTCAAAGGAGAAATAAGCCAATAGAGAGTTTCCCATAGCTAACCAAAGTGCAGAGGGGATGGATTTATGGGTAGATATTCTCACTGATTGCAGAAGGAACCCAGCAAGGACTACCAGGAGTGAACTTCTACATGCCAAGCACCTTGACACCTATCCTCATCCCCTTCATGGTCACTCTGCAGGCACCAAGGCATAGTCCCTTGCAGTCCTGCATTTGCAAGGCCTGCTGTTTAATAAGAGCATCCTTTCTTGAACACCTCCAGGGATGGTGACTCCACCACTTTCCTGGGCACCCCCTTCCAATGCCTGACAACCCTTTATGTGAAGAAATTCTTCCTAATGTCCAACCTGAACATCCACTGGCACAGCTTGAGGCCATTTCCTCTTATCCTATCACTTCTTACCTGGGAGCAGAGCCTGACCCCCACCTGGCCACAGCCTCCTGTCAGGCAGCTGTAGAAAGAAATAAGATCCCTTCTGAGTCTCCTTTTCTCCAGGCTAAACACCCCCAGCTCCCTCAGCTGCTCCTCATCACATTTGTGCTCCAAACCCTTCCCCTGTTGCCCTTCTCTGGACATGCTCCAGTCCCTCAATGTCCTTCCTGCATTGAGGGGCCCAGAACTGGACACAGGATTTGAGATGTGGCCTCACCAGTGCCCAGTACAGGGGGACCATCCCTACCCTGGTCCTGCTGCCACACTATTGCTGATCCAAGCCAGGTGCCATTGGCCTCTTGCCCCCCTGGGCACACCTGGGCTCATGTCCAGCCGCTGTCACCAGCACCCCCAGGTCCATTTCATCTGAGACGGACTTCTAAGATATGAATACCATGGGCTGGAGAAGTTTGCAGCACTTTCCCAGCAAATACATGCTTTCTTCAGTCAGTGAGGAAGCAGCAAAGCTGTGTTGCCATTCCAGAGGGTACTCTGGGATAACTGCAGGACACAGATGTGATGGAAGCTCAAGCTCAGCCCTCTCAGTAAGTGTTTCCGTCCCTGCAGAAGCCTTGACTTCCCTGTTCTGCCCCTGGACTAGAGGCACACAGAGCAGTGTCCAGATACGACAGAGCCCAGCGAGCAGCGAAGGTGTCTGTTCTTGCCGTTCCTGCGGATTGCTGGAATAGGCGAGTGCCCGGGCGGGACGCCCTTTCGGGCGGCAGCTCCCAGCAGAGGGCAGCGGTGCCCACACTAACGCACGCCCGTGGCCCTTCACGCCCCCTAAACCCTCCCAAAAAAACACCCTGCATTGCCTCTAGTCTGGCAAGCAGCCTACAAGTGTAAACCTGCTCTCCTTCCCTGAGCAACTGTGAGGGCGACCACCCAAGCACCGACATCTGCCAGCACTGGCCAAGCACGAACTGGGGTCATGGCTCGTGGTTGTACAGTCATAGAATGGGAGGGACCTTAAAGATCATGTCATTCCACCCCCCTGCCATGGGCAGGGACATCTTCCTCTAGACCAGGTTGCTCAGAGCCCCGTCCAACCTGGCGTTAGTCCTCCTGCCACTTGGATAGCCGTGGGTAAGAAAGATTCGCGATGGAGGAAAATGTGGTGGGAGTGCTTCTAAATGCCATTCCCATTCTGGGAAAATTGGTTTTCTCAGGGAAAAAAATAAAATGGTGACCCAGTGGTTAATGTACACGCAGAGGAGTCAGAAGCCAATTTTTATGTGGTTTGAACTGGTTCATTCGTATCTAATTAAAACCGAAAGGGGAGGGTGGCTCATTTTCTGCTCAGTTAATCAAAAGACTGCAGAAGCTACTTCTTTTCCTCTGGGGATATTGTTAACTGCTAGAGTCAGCCCTATGGAACAAGATTGGTTATACTGTTTTTCTTAAAAATCTCTGAATCTTAAATCCATTTGAAATCTGATTCCAACCCTGAAACACATCTCATTCCAGACCTCAAGCCCATCTCTAATAGTTTAGCCCGTTATAGATGACTGGTCCTGTGCCTACTGGCGTATTATAGAATCACACAATGACCTGGGTTGGAAGGGACCTTAAAGATCATTTAGTTCCAACCCCCTGCCATGGGCAGGGACACCTTCCACTAGCCCAGGTTGCTCAGAGCCCCATCCAACCTGGCCTTGGACATACCCAGGGATGGAGCAGCCACAGCTTCTCTGGGCAACCTGTGCCAGGGCCTTCCCACCCTCCTAGGGAAGAATTTCTTCCTAATATCTAATCTAAACCTGCTCTCCGTCAGTTTGAAAAACACACATCAATACTTATCAATACTGGCATATTCAGAAAAATCATTGCATATCGATATTAGAATATTCAGAAGGTGGCTAGAGAAGATCTGTAAAAAACTAATTTTAGAACTGAAATTAACTGTGCTCTTAGTGGGGCTTTGGACTTCACACATGTCCATCAACCTAAATTATTCTGTCTTTTCCTGAATTTATGGCCCAGATCCTGCTATTCATGTGTGTGCTGGACATACCATGCAGGAAGGAGGCAGTGAGAAGGAGCTTCAGCCCTTCCAACCCTCTCTGCCCAGTCTCCTCATGCTCACAGTGTAGCCAAGTAAGCATTGAAGACCATTCCTCTGCTGAGCAGCTCTGCTAATACAACATTTAAGGAGATCCTTCAGTGATAAAGCTTAGGATCTTATAAAGACAATCCATCCTTTCTTATAAACTGTAACATAGAACAATAAATGCTTAATTACCAGAAAAAAATTTTCTTCAGAAAGATTAGAAAAAAAATCTCTGGGCGCCCAACTTGTCTGTTTCTTCTAATGACACCATCTGGGTTTATAAAGCATATTTTCTTTCCTTGTAAAGCTGACCTCACTTATAAGGACAATCACATGCAGAGCAGCAGAAGTGATCAGTAGACCAAAGTAAACTGATTAACTGAACTGATGAAAAATGGGCTCTAAATTCCACTATATTTTCTTAAAAGCTGCTTCTCCCAGGCATATGTGACCAGCTTAGTAGAAATAGTTATAGAATCACAGGACCTCATTCTGATTTCCCATCAGAGTAATTCTGAAGTAATTCCATTAAAGTGAGCAGAGTTACACTGATGTGAGATCACAATCAGTCAGAAATGGAAAATTCCTAATAGCTTATCCAGTTCATAACCCTAGGGCTAGTGTACAGTTATTCCTTGCACTAAAACCACATTTAATTCTTTCAAATATGAATAGTGGAAAATGGTGCTTGGGAGGTGTTTTGGTCATTTGGTGGGATTTCTTTAATTCCTCATCTAATTTCTCCTCTTGGGAAAATCCTTGCTTTTGACTGAAAGCCAAAACCTCGGCTACATTGCCCAGTAAATGAAATATGAGATAGATATGCCACATTGTGAGAGTGTAATTCTAGGTGCCTCATGTGCCCACTCTCCACCCTGTGCTGGTTGTGGATCAACATCAGGCTTTAGAGAACTTATTGTAAAGACAAAGCAACAAGGCAATGCCAGACAGGTTGGGGTACCACCTCCAGGGTTCTATGGCAGAATTTCTTGTGTGTTTTGTTGGGATAACACATGGCAGCATGTATCCCTCCATCAGAGACATTTCTTCTTTGCAGTGAAATGTCTAAACATTCTGTAGCATGGAGACCTTCCCCAGTGAATCCACTCTTCTGTTAGATCTGCTCTGTCCAAAATACCCTTTCCTGCTGAAGGACAATTACAATAGAAATGTTTTTATCAGGCCTCATGGTAAAGAGAGTTTAAACAAAAGAGAAACTGTCTTTTTTATCTTAGTAAGAGTTAAAGATGGCTATTTGTTTATTTTCGGGCCGAAGGGTTTTGCTGATGGTTTTGACACAAGAGCTTTGTGGTAGTGGAGCATCCCTTCACTCCCTCCTTGCTTGCTTTGCACCAGAGATGTTTGCTAAGACCCATTTCTGGGGAGGGGCCTGAGGCATCCCATTGTCCGTGTGAGCTGTTTCCTGCATCCAAAGGGGTCTGTACCAGCTGCTTCAAAGGAGCTACCAATCCCAGTCCCTGAGAACGGCAGTTTTACTGCAGAAATTAACCCTGACTGCTCAGGGCTAATAGACAGACAAGTATCAAGTCACCAGCATTACTTGATGCTGTTTGAAAAATACTTTACCTGACTGTCTGACTCTTCCTGTGACAGCAGAAGGAGAACCCTTTCATGCATGGAGAACCCACATACCCCCAAACACCAATTCCAGTGTTTTAGGAGAAATACACAATCATCAAACCCAGGAGATTCTGGCACAGCCTTCTGAACAGAGTCACAAGGATAAAAACTCTGCCTACCTTTCAGATGAGCTCGATGCTGTTATAAAGAGTTATATTGTTTTATAGACCTTGTTATTGTTACAAATAATGCAGTTGCCTCTGACACAAGGGGAGTGAAATCGTTTATCCATTCATCCCTTATCCTCTATGCCCATAAACTCCAAAGCTATGAAGTCATATGATTTCTAGGAAAAAATCTCATCACCAGGAAGACTGACATGGATTGAAAAATAAAAATGTTCCCACAGAGCAAACTGCTTAGCAGTTCTTACAAATCAGGACACCTGCTTAGGTGAGAAAGAAGGTTTCACAAATAAGTTTTTTATGGATGAACCATTTGTCTTCCACCTTTAAAAGCTGGGGTCTAAAATCAATCTGCTTGTGAAAGTGTGTGAGATAAATGCGACAGTAAATCACATAAGCCACTATGAAACCATTTCCCTGTGAACAAAAAGCAGTAGGAAATCTCACAGGTGCCGTTCCTGCCCTTCAGCAACTTTTAATTTTTATTGATTGACACAACACCTACGCGCCACATCATCCACAAGAGGCATCGAGTCTGTTTCAGGAAAAGCAAATTATGTGGTATTGTCAACAGCTGGCAGAGGCCACCAGGAACTGCTTCAGCCTTCATTTGTTTTTCTCAGACACCTATAAAGAGCTGTCAGCACACATCAAACAGAGCAAGTATTGGGCAGCATGTGTGTTTCTATGCTGGCATAGAACCTCTATTACAGGGAGGCACGTCCTGAGGCTTGTCAGCCATGACAAGTGAGCAAAGCAGGTACAAAGTGAGTCCTAGGGGCAGTTTTGGGCACCACAATACAAGAAAGATGATCTAAAGCTGTTAAAGAGCATCCAGAGGAGGCTACCAAGATGGTGAAGGGCCTTGAGGGGAAGTCATATGAAAAGAAGCTGAGGGCACTTGGGTTTTTCAGGCTGGAGAAGAGGAGGCTGAGGGGAGACCTCATCAGGGTCTGCAGCTTCCTCATGAGGGGCAAAGGAGGGGCAGGCACTGATCTCTGCTCTGTGGGGACCAGGGACAGGACCCAAAGGAATGGCCTGAAGCTGTGTAAGGGGAGGATTAGGTAGAATATTAGGAAAAGGTTCTTCCCCCAGAGGGTGGTCGGGCACTGAACAGGCTCCCCAGGGCAGTGGTCACAGCACCAAGGCTGACAGAGCTCAAAGAGTATTTGAGCAACACTCTCAGGAACATGGTGGGATTTTTGGGGCTGTCTTTGGCAGGGGCAGGAGTTAGATTTGATGATCCTTGTGAGTCCCTTCCAACTCAGGATATTCTATGATTATAGGTGAGCTCAAGCACAAAATTTTAAGAGGTGGTTGTCTTCAAAAATCACTTTTGCTGTGGATAATAATGGCAACAGGACACAGAGTAATTTGGACTTATTCAGACCAGACACACTGCCTCAGGAGAAGCCATGTGTAGTGAAGGCTGTTGCCTCCCTGACACTAATACTTGCACTTCACCATGAATTTATGTGGCAAAAGGATTTTGCGTGATGAAATCAAGAGCTTTCCCTTGATATTATTCTCCCTGAGATAAACTGGGCTTTGAGGAGTGTGATGTTCTTTTTACCTGTGCAGATTTCTGGTTAACATTTGTGGAAGCACTGTGCATGTATGAGCAGGATGACTAGGCTATCCCTCAATATGTATGAAAAATGACATATAAAAAAAGAGTTTTGTAATGTGTGTGCAAGCCATTTTGGCCAATATTAAAGCCAAAAGACAACATGAAATACTGTATACATATTTATATGAGATACTAATGCATCATGCTGCGTTAATGAAGAATATACTGTTTCACTGAAGCAACAGAGGGAACTGGAAGTGAGTGAAATGCATTTTCCATGCTGGAATGTGATCAAGATACTGGGTAAATGCCACTGCTGCTGAGGAAGGACCACAGACGTTTCAAAAGCCATAAGTGGTGGGGAGTTTGGTTTCTCAGTTGTGTCCAAAACTCAGCAGCTTTAGCAGAACAGCCCCCTCAGCACCACATATGGGTGCTTGAGTCAGTCCTGACTCAGAGGGAAGAATGCTGCCCACTGAGTCACCAGCCCCACTTCCTCCAGCCCTGCTGGTGATCCACTCAAGCCCAGACACGTGGAGGAGACAAGAGCTGACAGGACTACAGCCCTGGAAAGGGTGGGTGGCACAAAACGCCTTGTCAGAGCCAACAGGTAACCCACACAAGAGTGATGTTTATGAGGTCTCTGCTGTGTGATTTATGGGATGAACACCACACTCACCTCAAGGAGACACAGAACACTGTAGATGTTCACCTCCACAAACATGGCCTGCGTGAGGCTCGTGTTGGAGGTTGCTCAGCCCAAGCTCATGCCATGCAGAGGGAAGACTGAATTGCCTGAGGAATGCAGCTGACTCTCACCCACCTCCTCTGGAAATGTCTGAGCCTCCCAGAAAAGACGAGGAAAAGCACAAACCCCATGCTGTGTTTGATCTGAACTGTGCTTAGCCTGTCTCTGTCCCCTGAAACTATACTGAAGTCATTTGGGGTGGTGAAAAGAGAGCCTGCACTAGAAATAGAAGATCTATAATTAACACATGGCCCTAACACAAAATAGAATCTCAGTGGCCCCTCAAAGTTAGGAAACTTTGCTTGGAAACACATTCCAAGTTTTATCAGATTTCTCTCATCTGCAGAAACAACTTCCTAGATATGGTGTACTTGCACGCCCAACAGACTGGACCCAGATACATTCTTTCGTTTTATGATTAAAAAAATCCCCCACTGACACACATCATGCACATGTAAGTAATTTGAAGCCTTGAAGTACTAACCCTTCCCAGCCCGAAGCAGGGGCAAGTTCCTGCTCTCTTCTCACAGGCCTGTTATCATTGTGCAAGCTTTCATTTTGAAACCCAAACTCATGTGAAAAACACCAAGGTTAGTGAAAAGGAAACTCAGTCTAAGCAACCCAGATGAAAATGCTGTGTGTCTGTTAACCCCATTCTTTATTTCTCCTCTCAGGGAGAGACCATTTGTTCTCCCAGCAGGCCAGCTCATCCTGCCATATATGAAGTTTTCTGCAGGTATGATGTCCTGCGCACTTGAACCTGTATCCTTCCATGCCTCCAAGGAGGGATGTGTCTAAAATTCAACAAAGGCAAATGCAGGGTCCTGCACCTGGGGAGGAATAACCCCAGGCACCAGCACAGGTTGGGGATGACCTACTGGGAAGCAGCTCTGGGGGGAAGGACCTGGGGGTCCTGGTGGACAACAATCTGTCCATGAGCCAGCAGTGAGTGTGTCCTGGGGCCAAGAAGGCCAATGGGATCCTGGGGAGCATTGGAAAGAGCATTGCCAACAGGACAAGGGGGGTGATCCTGCCCCTCTCCCTCTCCTCAGCCCTGTGAAACACATCTGGAGTGCTGTGTCCAGTCCTGGGCTCCTCAGGACAGGAGGG